>NC_136662.1:8030791-8381847 GCF_903797595.1 Erithacus rubecula
TTCTAAGCAGTGTCGTGTAGCTCAGCAAAAATACATTGCAGAGGAAATGTCAGTGAGTTCTGCCACCTGGCTGCTGTAACAAATAACCTGGCAAAGGAGGTTTTGTGTTCATGGGTTTTATTAGAGGAGCTACCAGAGAATGGTGGTGCTTCCTTTTCAGTCTTGGTGTTTGGAAAGTGCTTTTGTTATTGCATGGAGGGCTGCCAGGCCCTCAAGGCTGCTTCTTTTGCACCTGCTGTAAGAACTCAGGGAAAATACAAGTCAGGGCAGCAGGAGCAGCTGGGGGCTCAGAGAGCAACCACTGCAGTTCTCTTGTGGGACAGGTGAGTGTTTGGAGGAGTTTGCTCTTCCAGGGAATGCTGGGACACTGGTGCACTGTTCCCTCCATCATGAGAATACAGCAGAATCAAGGTCTGTTTACTCTTGATTTAGTGCCCTGAGCTCAGATCTGCAATGTCCTGTGAGCTCATCATTTGTCATCATCTCCTGGTTCTTGCAAGGTCCATACTATGAAATGCAGGAATGAGCAGCTAAATACTTAGTAATTTGTATACTTAGTTAAATACTAAGTATGTAATTCTTGGTTATGCTGTTTTCTCCTTGTTTACAATATAGAATTAACTGCTATATAAGCATTACACTCATTCATCTAGAATGGTTACAGTAGATTTAGCAAATCCCTTTCTCTCCTGTAGAATGCCCTATCAAAGGGTGGCAGTGGCAGCATAAGGAGCAGCCTTCAGGAATTTGCATCTTCTGTGCTCATCTGCATGGTCATCTTCTCTATAGAAGTATTGACCAGAAGTATGGGCAATAAATTTTTATGTCATCTGGCTGGACATGTTTTGTTTTTGTTTTGGGGGATTTTTTGCTTGCATTTTTAAAGAATAGTGTAAATTTTGCTTAACTTTTTGGAGAGAGGCTGTTTTCAGACAGGCAAGTGAAACCTCTCCTCATCCATCAGTGAAGAGTGGCTGAGCAGCCACGTGTTTCCAGCCTTTTCCCTTTGCCAGGCTTCCCACATCTGCTGCAGGCAGCTCTGCTCACTGTGCTGCACTGTGCTTTTGTGCTTGGTGTGGGCCATTGTCACAGGCTAGCTTTGGATTTAATGATGGGAGATGACACTTACCAGTTAACAGTCACAGAATTTATTTTTATGGTTTTTTGTTCTTTTTCAGTATAGCATTATATGACAAGGACACTTGTTCTTTGCAGATATGATTAGGTGACTTCTTCATCTTTTGTGAGGCTGAAACTGCAGATATTTTGGGCTGTGTATGGAACTCTATTCTTTGGGGAATAAAATATAAGGATCTGTAAAAACTCCAGATAATGAGCAGTAAATTCATTGGCAAGTTATTGTCCTCTCCCCTTGGTTTATTCTTAGTCTACAAAACTTAGTTCAGAGTACAAATAGAAAAGAACAGATTCCCTTGACTCTCTTGCCCCCTCTCCATACTTTTCTGTGATACAGAAGGTTTATCTCTGAATATAGTTGTCCCTCTTTCAAAATAAATTATCATCTAATTTGTCAGCAGAGAAAGCATCATAGATTGTGTGTGAATTTCTTTTGATAATTTTGCTGTAGCCCATGTGAGAAGAGGGGATTTTAGATGAGCTGGGGTTCCCCAGTTCCTGAAGGCTTAGTGGTGTCAACCATCAGTAATGTCAACACTTATTGCATCTCTAGAGATGCTTCACATTCTAGTCTTGTTTCTGGTTTTCAGGGTCTTAATCATCCTGAAACAATTTGAAGAAGTTGGAGTTTTGTTTTTCAACCATGAAGAGAATAAGCAATAAAGGTAATCTGTTAGAGTGAGAGAATGCCTTGGTCCATCAGGTGAAATGTTATAGAAGGGTGGACTTCATGCAATAGAAGGTGAATGTAGCATCATCCTCCTACTTGATTTCCTCTGCCTGACCTCCAACTGACCCTGTTTTAATTATTACCTCCTCACCTCAACACGAATCTTCATTTCAGCAAATACTCACAGATACATTGGTTTTTCTGCAGCGTATCAATTGGACTACACTGGAAGTTACTTTATCTATAGAAGCAGTATAACAGAAAGTTGAGCAATCATGGGTATGAAAAGTACTGATTTCTCAATCCATTTTAGTTTTAGCTTTTCTCCTCAGGCTGTATACTGACATGCTGTTGTAATGCTGGTGGGTTTGGTTTTTTTCTATTAGTGCCATTATTGTTGCATTGTTGTTTGGTTTTGAGTTGGGTTTTTTGAACCTATGGCTGTGCTGCCCTACAGGGTGCACATTGTGACTCACAGGCCATCTGATAATAAGGGCTGACTTAATCCACTTTCAAGTGAATATTGCAGAAAACAAAACAGCAGCTCACAAAGTTGAGGAATTCTGTTTATAGTTACTCTTTTTTTTTTTTTTTTTTCTCATGAAAAGTAACAATTTTACACTAAGTAGTTTTTTGGACTGGAGAGGGCCAATTTTTTGGGGTTATGGGTTTGTTTGTTTATTTGTTTGTTTTTAAATGTGGGAATCTCTTTCTGGCTATGCTGCTTCAGTCAACACCTCTATTCAGTTTGTTTTCCTATCTCTAAAACATAATCATGGCTGAGTTGTATGGCTCAGGTAGCCCAGGAGAGAACTGTGGAGGTAAACTCAGGAAGAAGCCAGAATGCCACAGCCCCAGAATGCATTCCATGTTCTGACCAGTTTCACCTAATTGTTCATCTGTCCCTCTCTTCATCTGCAAAATGCTTTCATGACTTGAGCGTTTTCAGAGGAGTTAAGATGTGTCAAAGCATGGTGTGCTGTGTGCTGAAATCACTTTCTTACAGTTTTGGAAACTAGGTTGAAGTGCTGCGGGTATCTATTCCTTACTCCTATGTCTCAACCCCATTCTTGACTCCACATCATAGAACAAAAAGTGCCCAGAACCAGTGGGCCATACTATGAACCTGATTGTTCACCAAGTGCTGTAATGCCTAAGAGCTTTACATTTGATCTCATATTTTTAATATATTGCCATAAAAAGTTATTTTCAGTGCTAGAAATATACATACTCTTAAATGTTATTAAAATCCTGTTTAAAAAATATAAACATAGGAAAAAAATTGATGGTGTTAATATGCTAGATATTTATAATAATTTGCTTCATTTATTTCCATTCTTATCTTTTGCTAAGTCTTTTTTTTTTGTATCTGATGCAATTGGAGGTTGTGTATGATAGCCCAGCTTTCTGTTTTAGTGATATTTTTAATATATAAGACATACTTGGTTAATTCTTAGTCCCCTCTTTCTGTCTGTGTATTTTAAGGCAGGATGCCTTGTTGGGTTACTGTGTGATTAAATGCCAATTTGTGTGTCTCACAGATCTGTTTAAAGCTCTAGGTTTATTAAAATATTTAATGTAGATTAAAACACCATCATATATTAAACTGCAGTTATCATCTTGCAATATTAAGTACATGCAGATAAATGACACATTATCTGGGTGTATGTGTAGAGAAAAAATAATTTCAGCCATTTTCATCACCAGTTGAAAAAGGAGGAAAATGCCTTATGGTACTTTAGATAATGCAGTTCTGAAACAGACCTTGTTGCCTCACTTCAGGCATAATCCATGTAATGGCTGTATTGCAGTGAGGATAAGATCATCTTATAAGTACTATAAATGCACAATCTGCCACGTTTACCCAGTTTTTTCCTTTTCCAGTTCCTTTTTTAAATCATACTTAAATAGATTCCCAGCAGTAGTTTATCTGTGATGCATCAGAAGAGAGGTATTTTGGGTTTGGGAGTACAAAAAGCCCTATAGGTAGTAATTGCTGTTCTCTCACGAATTGTTAGCAAAGAGCATCCCATTTCACTAAAGGAAAAGAAAAAAGAGGTTATTTTCAGGTACCCTGCAAACAGAAATCATCCTAAACTATGTGTTTTAATAGGGAAAATCCTGGCACATGTAATTAGAAAGGCATTTACCTCAGTGATGAAATAACTTTTCTATAAGGTTAAAAACCACTAGTGTTGACAGGGACAGCTATAGAAAGCAAGTAATGTTCTATTTTAATATCAATTGTGACATTTATTAATATTTTAGAAAGCAGGGAGCATGTCTGTAACAATCAAATGCTCTGGGAAAGCAGCAGTTTACCAAGTGCTTCCTAAAACCAATATATTGTCAAGCTATGTATGGTCTGGCTCTGTCATTTACTTGAAACATGTACACAATGTATTTGTTATCAGCACGTCTGAATGCACATAAATGAGCAGTAATGTAGGAAAAGTACTTTTCAAGGCACTGAGGAAGCCATCTGAAGCTCCAGTTTTGTATGTGCTTCTTAAGAGAATGATTTTGATGAGGGCATATAGAACTTTCCATAGGTGTGAATCCCCTCATAAATAAGTGTATCATCCCATCCAACATTTCCCAGGTGCCATTTTCCTTTTCCCTGAACTTCTGCAGAAATTTGTGGGTTAGTGGCATGTGTTGCATTGCATTTTTCTTATAAGGATCAGCATGCTTTCTCCAATTCAGTCAAGCAGGGAAGCTGGTTTTGGAAAGTTATTTACTGTTGTTGCCTTTGACAGGCAGTAGTGAGAAGGCAAGTAGAGAGGCTTTGAGGCTGGTGTAGGAACATTATTTACTTGCACTGCTCACTGCTAGCCCAGGGTTCTTTTGCAGTCATTCATTCAAACTAAGGACTTTTAATACTTGTAATAGAAGTGCTTATTCCATCTTTAAAGAGTTAAGATTTCACAAATGTAATTTAAAAAATTCTTTGGTTGCAGACAGTAAAACCATAACAAAGCAATTATCATAATTCTTTTTACCTACAGAATTGTCTACAGGCCTGAGATGTTCAAGAAAGCTTATATCAAACTTTGGATAGGAAACACAAACCCAGAAAGGAGTAAGAAGTATTTTCAAAAGGAAAATACTGCATTGCAAGCTTTGTTATCCAATTAATTTATTTAGAATGAAAGAAGCTCATCAGACAGAATTGCCTTCTGTTATTACCAAAGTAGTGTTATTGCATTCTGAATATCTGAGAGCAAAAAAAGACAAGTTTCAGAGCACACACAGTCCTGACACTCCAAATAGCAATGCCATGAATACCATTTCACTTCTCATAATTAATGATATTTTTTTTAGGTAATTGTTAGTTCATGTTAGAGAAAAGTAACTGCTTCACACCATGTGGACCTGTGATGGTTTGAAGGCAATTTTAGAGAGGAATGCATATGAAATTTTTGCACAAAATTTTAAAGGAATGAGACAGGTTAGGTGTTTCATTTCTGTAGTCCCAGAGGACCACTAGCATACCTGTGCAGCTATATGTGGAAAATATGTCTTTCCAAGTAACTCTGAGAAGGTACCTGCTGTGGCAAAAAACCAAAAAAACAACCAACCAAACAAACAAAAAAAACCCAAACCCAAAACCCAAAGTAATGGCAACTTCTCACATTTCTTCACCAGCTAACAGTGGCTGAAGCTCAGAAGAAGATTGTGCTATTACACATTTCTTTCATTACTTGTGACTAAGTTCTAGTTTATTTCACTGTTACTTATCTGTGCATCAGGGCCAATCAGTGTTTAAACATTCTCCAATCATTGCTTTAATTTTCACAGATTTTGTCAGTTCTACTAGACATTGTCCTTTTTCCTTATTCCCTTCGGGATTTTATTAGGTCATGTTATTTCCACTCTGCATCTTTTTCCAGCAGCCAGTAAGATAGGGAATGTGGGATAGGCATGTTTTCCTCAGACCTGAATTCTGTCCAGAACCTCAACATAACAAAATAATTGACTCCAAATCATCTTGGACCAATGACTCTGAAAAATACAGTCCCCCATCTGTGACTCCATTTCTATTTTTGTTCTCTTCCAGCTAAAATGTATTCTGAGAAGAACTGTAGGGAAGATATTATCTCTTATAGATCTAGTCTGTTGGGTACTTAATACCAAATCCATTGTCATAAAAAAAGATAAATAAACATGGAATCTCTCTATCTTTTTTCTTGGTTTGTAAAACCAAGCAATTTGACTTTGCATAAGGACTCTTTAATATGTTCATGAATACAGTGAGGTGCCTTCTTGCTTTTTAATTCTTTTAAATTTCCACTCTTTCTAACAGGATCCTTCTCTTTAGAGGATCCTTTCTTGAAAGGACAGTGAAACAGTGAGTGGATTTTTCGCCCACTGGAATAAAAAAAGAAAAACTCTTGTTTACTTCAAAGCATCTCTTACCTTTCTGCCCTATTTCTTGAGCTGGCAGCCAACCCTCAGAAGTAAATGACATTCCATACTGCATGTTTGTTGCCTTCTTGTCACAGTCCCTGGCTTGAGAAGTGAAGAATCAACCCTACTGAAATAGGGATGGGGGAGAGATAGGGAAATAACCAGGCACTACACCAGAAACTCTTTATATTGGGGATATTTGTTGATACTGGGAGTGAAAAGACTTGTGTTGGGGAAAGACAGCTCACAGGCATCTGAAGTTCTTTCCTTGTTTTTATTTTTCCAGTAACTTAGATTTCTGAGGGACATACTTCTGCTGGCATGAATCACCCCATATATTTTAGCAGCTGTAGTATTATGAACATTTTTGGATTCAAACAAAATCTCCCAATCTGCTCTGTCTGCAAAGATCTATTAGCATCTCTTGAATTGTAACCTCTTTAGTTATGTAGTTATGCTTCCAGGGACTTGCTATAAACTATTTTGTTTATTGATAAGTGCACAGATGATATTGCTTGCTCCAGGGTGTTCATCTGGTCATTGAAGAAGCTGTGTAACTGTTCTGCCCAACTGTTAACTGTTTTGTTCCCTCACAAAATGGAATATGATAAAAATGAAAGCTTTATTTGATCTTTCCAGGGAAATTATCCCCTAAATTACAAGTCCCAGATTGGTGATGAAGACATAGCTTGGTCTCTCCCAAATCCTCCATCCACAATGTATCTTTAAGTCACTCTCTCCTCACCATGACATTTACAGTGGTGCTGTAAGTTATGGGTAATAATAAGCTTTATGCTTATTTGTTGATGTTACTTGTTTTTGTCTTATTACAGTGTCTGAGACCTCTTTCTTCTAGTTCCAAAGAAGCTGTTTCCATCTTGTTTGCATAATTGTTTTAATCTTTCCCTTTGGTTAGTATTCTCTTTCTTGACAGAGCTCTGTATCACCTAAAGGATTTCTGTCTTCAATTCTGTAGGTTAATACAGATTTTCACTCGACCAGCCCTTCCCTCATAGCCTGGATTTTTACCCCAAATTAAACAGTGTGATACACCAATTTTACTCCCTAATTTCAAAACAAGATAAAAAAAATATTTTTCTTTTCACTTTTTTTTTACATTAGACAAAGTTTACTTTGCAAGAGCAGGTTGATTTTTGTTTCTTGAAGGGCATCATGAGCTTTACAGGATATTGAGAAATTCCAGCTCCAGCCACGTGAAGGATAAACCTATTGGTGCCTCAGGCAATGCAAGTAAAGAACTTGCCAAACACAAATGTTTATTCTTTTGGGGATATATCCTAAGCAGTGTAATTTCACAAGATGATTCAGTTGCCCCATGGCTTATTTATAAAACGTTAAAATGTTAAATACAATTAGTATAAGCATTCTAATCTCTCTAGAGACTCTTTGCTTATAGTATTGCTTGGAGCTTGTGTAAAATAGTCTGTAGTATTTTATCTTTTTTGGTTTTGTTTGTTTTTATTTTCTGAGCCTGAATGGAAAAGAAAATTTCAAAGAAAAAGTGTTTTCCTTCTTCTTGCAGGCTACTACACTCTGCTGGTGAAGCTGAGGTTAACTGGTTCTGTCCTGGAGCAAGGATGCAGTTTGGGTGGTTGTGGTTGTATGCAACAATTTTTAAGTTTTTTTTTTTTTTTTTTAAATCACTGCATGATGAGAACATTGTAATGTGGCCTGCGTGGGACTATTTCCTGTTTTCAGATGGAAAAGGAAACTCAATTTATTTTTATGTGGTTGATGAGTCTGGGAGAATGCAAAACTAGAGTTCTCTGCTGCAGTAGTGTGTGTGTGTCTGCTTATAAAGACTCAGAAAATAAGGTGAGGTGTTTGGTTTTTTTAAGACTTAAATATTTTGGCACCTTTTTCTGCATGAAAGGAGAAGTGGTTACAGTTGGCTTTGCCATGCCAGCAAATATAACATGAATTATGATGAATTTGGATTTTAGATTTGCTTATGTTGGCTTTCACTGATGTTAAAATATCTGGCCTGTGTTTGATGCTTACTAGTCTTTCAAGTAATTTAACTTTTCCATGATGCTCTCATCACTAATGGCTAGCAGAAGAGGGCTGTCTTTCTAATTGAGACTTTTTAGGCTGCTGGTAGTAATTCACACATTGACTCTTACATGCCTAATTGTGTGAAAAGGGTGATTTTAATTGATTGACACTAAAAAGAAACTCAGCCTCTCATTGTTGGGAAGGACTCTCAACTTATGTACTCAGTGTAAATTAGTTTGTTAATTTTTGTCTCTTAGGATAATTAGAATATGTGGATGGCACGTTGGAATTTGTGAAAATTTCAAAGTAAGCAATGTGCATAAAAAATTGTCACCTCCATGAAATCTCACAAGCCAGAGCTTGTAGAAAACATGGTAGACATTCAAGTCACTTTAGACATCATGTGGGAGGAAGGCCTGGTTAAACAGAGATTGATGTAAAGAGGATTTGACAGCATTAGAAATTTCTCAGCTGTCAGTGAATTTTGGGTCCACCTTTTTCTGATATTATTGTGCTCAACAGCAAAAGCAAGCAAAACTTGAACAATCTTAGAAGTTCAAGGAAATATTTCTCACTGGTTTTATGGAATGAAAACTGAGTTTGACTGCCAAGGTAACGTGCGAACAGAAAATCACACAAATACAACAGAAAGACACCCTGATGACAGACCTAAGGGAAACCTTTATCTGAGTAATTATCACAAATAACTGCTTATGGATGTCAGCAATGTGTGCTGAAATGGGTTTCTGTTTCTGAGCTTCACAGAAGAAATTTTAAAGTAAGGATTTGTATGAAAAGTGGGACAAGAGGCAGTGAATTGTGATGGATATAAGAAACCAAGGAAAAGAAGAAATTTGGAAAATGGGAGCAGGGGAAGTGAAATAAGAGCAGAGACAACTTTGTTCTTTAGCTGCTTCTCAATACAGGTTTTGGTAGTGATCCTTTCAGCCATTTATCAAAGGGGAGAAGTGCACTGAGACCTCAGCTGGTCACACTGATGGGGGGATGACATCTGTTTAGTGGCCATGCAGGACACAACTGCAGCAGGTTGTTGAAGTATACTTTGATCTTTTTGTGCTATCACATTACCAGAAAATGGTGATTCCATTCTGCTGATTTCAATAGCAATGATTATCCACATAATGTGTGACTTATACTATGAACACAGTTAATTACATCTAAAATTCCTTCCATTTTTTTGGCGTAGGATCTGCTGCTGTGATTTATCTTTTGGCTCTTATTCTACCATCCACAACAACAATAGGTGTTTGAAACAAAGATTTATATAAAATGGCTTTGCCTATGACAGGAACCAGGTTGTAAATGAGATGTGACAAGGCAGAGGGTGGATATTCTGGTTTAGTAACTACAGTTAATCAATCAATCAATCACTCTATGTCCCTAGGGAAAATGATGCATTGCATGGATGCAGATGATCTGTTGCATTACCCTTGGGGAAGTTTAGGTTCTTCCATGTGATAATCATCTGCTCAGAAGTGACAGTGAATTTAAAATGCCACCTTTACCATCTCTCTAGATTGGTGGATCATCAGATTGGATGATATAATCAGGAGTCAGTGCAGGTGATCTATAACTCTGTTCTACTCAAAGAGAGTAAGAAAAATGTTGAGTTTTTCCAAGCATTGTCTGTAACAGAGCAAGATAGAAATTAGTCCTTTTAAGATTTCCTTTATGATGGTTACATATACTTACGTGAACTGGTGAATACAGATAGAGAAATAAACCAGATATTTAAATTGTAACTATATACAGGTGTATCTTCTGCATAAATCCTGTATTAGTCTGAATTATGGTTACATTTTGTTCTGTGTTAAACATGGCTTTAAATTTAATTAATTTCTCTTTGAACTTAAGAAATTATTTCTTGCCATGAAATCTTGAGACCCTTCAGGATGAACTGAAATTTAAGAGTTTTCTCTATTTTTCCAGTGTGTGTTTGACCCTTTGTCACTAACTCTAAACCCCCAGATGTTTTGACATAACACAGATAGTCTTTTGTTTGCATGAGCCTTGTAGAAAACAGTGTGATTAAACAATTCTGTCTATGTATTACTGGCAGCCTATTTTCTTCTCATTTGGGTTTTTTTTCTACAGCTTTTTCACAAATAACAGGATTTTTACCCCTATTACAGCTTATCTGTTCCTGCAGTTTTTTCTCCTCACCTGGAGTAATAATCCTCTATTTGCAGCACTGTCAGCATCCTCACAGTAACCAGCTGTGATCTCACAGGCAGCAGTGGATCATGATTTCTATTAAAGCATATATAAACTTTAAACCCAACATATTTTCATGACCCAATATATGTTTTAACTAATTTTTTTGCTCATCTAGATAACAAAAGTAAAATCAGTGGCTTTGAATGTCATGGTACACAAATAGAACAGAAAGTTCTTCCCATGGTGTGAGTGATGTGTTGTTGACAAGATTGTATTCTGATTTACTCCAATGAGGAATAACTATTCTTTTGCTATTATCAGGATCTGATTTTAATAAATATATAGGGAGGATAACAAATTTGCAGAATAAGAAACTCATGCTTCAAAGAAGAGAAGATAATGTAGAGTATGGAAAAACTAATTGTGAACTGTTCCAGTTCTGCAATAATTTGTTTTCAGTAACTCTGGTGAGTCTTGTCAATAAAATGTGCAGTTGTTTGCCCTAGAGTTAGCAGCACAGTTCTGGGTTTTTTTAAGAACTTATTTTCTTTCTTTTTTTGAAAGATTATAGTGTGATTTGAAATATTTACCCATTCTGAATGAGTAAATTAGAAAACAAAGAAGAGTAATAATTGGGGAGTAAATAAAAGTGAAAAACCAGGCCACAGTAGTGTTTACTTTTCTGAAGCCTTCTTAAACTTGTACATTTACTGCCCAGAAAGTGATCTGCTTCCTGAGCCATACTCCATGGGAGATGGCCTGGCAGATTTGGTGCCAAATACTGTTTCTCTGGAATAAGTACAATTGCTTCAATTGATGAGCCAACAAGCCATCTTTGGCTATGTTTTTCTTTTTGGTAACTTTGGATTACTTTATAGTAATTCTTGGATTTCATGGAGGACTACTAAAGCACAGTATGTATGATATGGTAGTTAAAAAATGTGTGGATCAGATCAAGTAATCACAATAATACTACTTCAGTAATTTCAAGTGTAAACAATATTTTTGAAACACATACAAAGTAAGATAGTTCGTGTTGGACACTGAACACAGGTTATTTTGGTCTGCATCAAGGATGTGGTTTGGTCCAGGAGATCAGGGAATAAACTAGAATAAATGACAAACTCATTTTGTTATTTAAGGAGACATTTCAGAGAAATGTTGGTAAGCACAAAGCCTGTTGTGTAGAAAATCCACCAGTGAAGATGTGAGGGGTGAATTCATCATTTCCATGCATGGAACACTCCAGCTTGGAGCATATTAGAAAGACATAACTGCTATCTCAAGAACAGAAACTCTTCTATTTGGGAGCAGTAGTGAATTTCTCTAACTCACAAAACACCTTACCTGTGCCACCATGGGATTTGCAAATATGAGAAAAATACCTGGACAGAGGAGATAATTTCCAGAAAACAAGTTGGTTATTTTAACCCTTGATTTTATTTGCTTTATGAGTTGAATACATCAGTTCAAAGATATGAGGTTCTCACTCTGGAATTTAATTTCTAGATACTCAGGAACAATTTGTAGTTGTGGTCCATATCCTGATAGGTACAGTTGCTTGGATACACTGTGGGATCCTCCTTCTACTGCTCCTTGAGTATGCAAATGCTATAGGCTGTGCAAGTATTTTTGGTCATGAGCTTTTGTAAATAGAATACTGAAATTCTCGAGCTTTTGTAGATAGAATTTCTGAAATTCTCCTTCTGTAGACCTTGCTGAAGAAAAAGTTAATTGTATGGATGCTGTCAGAAAGTATCAACAAAGCTGTTTAAAGTGAATTGCAATGGGTATTGACACCCTTTTGTGAGTGAAATGATTAATTGTATTTCTGAGTGAACAGCTACCTGATTTTTGACTGGCAGATTTTTCAGGGCAAAGGGGTTTCCTTCTTTAAAAGTACAGGTTTTCTCTTCTTTCTGAAATAAAGTTTAAAAATGTGCAGTTCCTTCTACCTTGAAGGATTTAAGTCAAAACACATTAGAAAATCATTTTTTTCCTCTCTCTACCCCAAAAATCTTGCCTTCCACTAAGAGATATCCTCAAGTCCATAATGAGAATTTAGGAGCCTTGACTGCCTAAAGTCTAAAATCTTTTCATTTTTTTTGTAGGTAGGAAATTACTTTTTCACAAACAGTTTGTTCATAAGACTCAAACCATGAGGTAACTTCAGTAAGATATTTGCACATTTGGAGACAAGAAGGTCTCTGAATCGGACAGACTTTTTTTCTGGTCCTGAGTATTTTTTAGTAGCATATTAATTTCTCACTCATAAGTCTCTTATGCTGGCTGAATGCTAAATACTTGCTTTAGTTGCAAAGGTAATAAAAGCTTCATGTTTGCACATTTTTTTTTTTTTTTTAGATGAGTCACTGCAGTTTCATTATTTTTATTTTTATAACCCAAAGTAATTATTTTTGATGCATATATTGAAATGAAAACCTCCTTCAACATGAAATCTCAGAGGAGAATTTCCATTGCTCAATCCTTTGCCTGGTTTGTGGCACGTGCCTGTGTTTAGCATTCTTTCATCCTCCATATGTAAGTGTGTTGTATTTCCTGCAGTGTCATGTAACCAGTCATTTCTTTGGTACAAAACTAACCATTTTCTGAGGCCAGCCACAATGTTCCATATACTTAAAAAAATCCTGGATTTACTTATTATGAGAATGGGGTCACCTACTGGTCATAACAAAATTTTCATTATTTTAAGCTCTCTGTCATTTACATTAACTAGGGTATGCCTAAGAACCTTTCTTAATGACTTTGTGTTGTTTCAATTAAGTTGTTCCTAGATCAAATCAAATAATGGTAGGATTTGTTGATCTGCAAAACTGCCTTCCCCATATGGATTGGTAAGAGATTATCCCACCAGGGGTTTAGAATCCAGGAAATTAAAAAAAAAAATAAATCTGTATGACTAGATGTTTTCAAAAGGAGGAAACATCTATGATAATGAAACTGAGTCTATTTTAAAATGCAAGGGATCCTCTTGAAAGCCAGTACTAAGCACACTCAAAGAAAACATTGTGCAGTAAACACTGTGCATTATGATTATAAAACTAGGTCTCATTTAATCCATCAATATTTTGGTATGTTTAATATTTAAAGAGTGTTTTTAAACCATTATTCAGAAAACCCTAGGACAAAAATGATTTTACAAATAACAAAGCATACAAGAATGGAAGTTAATTTGACCTTTATCACTGTATTGTCATTAGGAAAATAAATTCAATTGCAGCAGTAGTTTGCATATATATGTAATCTGTATCTTTTCAAAACAGGAGAATGCATCAGAGCATTTTCCATAATTTTGAGACTTTTACAAATCAATTGCATAATAAAATATGAAACTGTAATAAATGTAGTTATGCATCCCAAATATATGCCAAATGTTTTATCTTATTCAATAGAAGGAAAAGCAGATGGTTGAAGGAAATTTGTTTTCCCTGTAATCAGTAGAACCAATTTCAAAAAGTACTTACAGAAGCTGACAGTGAGTCATCACCTTTGTTTCATCATAATATAGGAAAAATTCTCTTATCAGTCTGAGTGACCTGAATATATGCTTTTCATATTTAGGATTTAGTTCCTAAATTGAAACTTATTGGATGAAAAATATATGTTTTTAAAAAGTATTGAATGATTTGAAATCCGCATCTTTCTGCCAGAGCTTGCCTGGGATTTCCTTTCCCATGAAATCTCTCAGATTGTGATTGTTACACTGGGTGCCTCACAGCCCAAAAGGCATTCAGGGGCTACTGATCTCTGTAAAGAAACACGGATTGAATCTACCCTTCTTCTACCCCTTCTGTGTTCTGCCCTGCATTGTTTCAGCACTGTGCACTAGCAGCTTTCAAACAGCTGCTATGTGCTTTATACAGATGCTAAACCCTACAAATAGCATCTATGATTTCTAAGAATTCTAGTAGCAGGCTGATGATGGATTCCTTTGGAAAGAGGTTTTAACTATGCAGACTTGTGACTTGGGTAGCTCACAGTCAAATTAATATGAAGAGTTTGGCAAAACTTTAATTTGTGCATTGGAATGATGGTACAATCTTAAATTAAGTGAGTAACAGTTTCCAACCCCTCAATTGTATGTTTCTTTATTCATTATGAGGATATATGTGAAAATATCAGGGTGATATTCCATATAGGGTATTTTCACTATCTGTTGGAGAACCTTATAGTGAAAAGGCAAGTCACTGCAGTTAAAAGTCACCTTGGAAATCCTCTGCTTTGTCACTTGTAGCCACGTGATAAATTTAACCCACTAATAGAAATCTGCTTAAAGCAATTAATATAATTATATAGCCAAGTTCCTGTGAATTAGATGACTCCTCATCTCTCAGTAACTTTCTTTTTTGTTTGTCTTGCTACTTTCTTTAAGAGAGGGGTTAGATCTTCTCCTTATTTAATTCAAAGGCTGTTTTTGCAGAATTTCCACATAGTGTGTTATGTGATACCAATCACATCTTTCAAAGTGCCATAGACTGCCAAATATTCAGAAAATCTAAAGCAGATTCCTCAGGTGTGTATAAACCCTTTACATTTGTGGGGACACTAAGCTATGAGGACAATCCAAACACCAGCAAATGGAGCATAGCTGGCTTTGGGCAGCAGGATTAATAGTCCAAAGTGAATTCACATGTGTCATAGACAAACTGCTACTGGCTTGTTCACATGCTGTGAATGCCTCTGTGACACATTGGTGTCACCCTGGTGTACCCTGATAACAGGGTACAGGTACTTTCTGTACCTTAATTCTCCTCCAGAGACAAGGGAATACAGTTTTAATCCTGATGACAAATTCACCAGTGGCTGTTGATCATTCTCATGGTAGAGCAGAAAACTTTACAGAAAAAAGTTATGAAAGATTAAAATTGGGGTAAAATGGCAGGTTTTTGAAGTGACATTAAAAACCTGAGACATCACATTGAATTATTGAGATAGAATGAAGTAAAATGCTCTTTTGTTCACTGAACTTTCTCCATTTTATTTACCAAACAGGTTGGAGTCCAAGGTAAATCCTAATATATGAATTGAAAATTGCAGAAGGAGTGCTGTGAAACCTGCTCTTGCAATTGAGTAGAAAGTTATCTGAATTTCTGCTGTTCATTTCTCCTTTCAGCTGAAACCCAGTAATCCTCCACAATGCTCCACAAGGCAGACCATGGAGTTGCTCATAATCCCGTTGGTGACAATTAGAACTGAGGACTTCTTCCTCTTGTGAGCAGTCTCCATGCTTCAGGGGATGTGATGGTAACTCCTCAGACAGCTCAGACCCAGGAGCAGAAACAAATCTGCCTGTGCCCTACACAGCAGTGTCAGCTTTGTATGCTCCAAGCTCTGCTCCTCTCAGGAGTCAGGAAAGCTTGGTAGAGCTGTCAATACCAGACAAAACATTGCCTGACTTTATGAATACTCTTCCTTCAGCTCACCACTAAAAATTATTGCAAGGAATTTAATTTATATATTTGAAAATGCTGTAACATGAAACATACTGCTGCTGACAATCTGAATAGCTCGTGCTGTCAACTCCTTGGAAGAGCTCTCAGGCTAGAATTTGACGTGTGCTTCCTCAGTGGAGAACAAGGGGACTTGTTTTGCCCAAGCATAACCTGTTTATGCAGCAAATAATCTGTAGAGGTGTTTCTTTCATTGACATTCTTGCTACCTTGAACAGGCTTAACTTTAATAAGCTCCCCCTTTGTAGCTGTACTTTGCAGTTTCTTTTCTAGACCCTGAAAACTATTTTCTCCACTTTGCAACCTTAAGGCTGTGGTGTCTCCCAGGCCTCCTAACATACAAGATGGTGCATATTTGCTTTTCATTAACAGCAACACAAGGGGAAATATTAACAATTAAGCCTGCATACAAGTTATTTAGTATGAGGTTTTTCCTTTCTGTCCAGCCCTACACAATCCATTGTAGGCAGTTCCTCCTGCCTTGCACTATTGGGAGAAAAGACAAAAGTTTCAGTATGGAAGGGTAGGGAAGAAGTCAGAATTTTTACACTGAGATCTGTGGGAAAGAGTCTTTGTAGTGCCCAAAGAAGACCTGAAGGTAAGAGAGTGTTCCTGGGTCTCTTTGGGCCTTATTACACAGCTCAGGCTCTGGGCTGTTCCCTTTGGCAGTGGCACATTGCTGAGAGGAGCTGCACCTGCAGCTGCAGAGGGGCACTGGAGTCCTGAACTACAGCTGGGTAAATGCACAGGAGTTAGTCACAGTGTGAGATACAAAGGCTTAATGAGCATGGATATCTGGCAGAAGCTTAACAGAAAATAAGCCAGTTGTCTGTACACCATTAAAGAAAACAAAGAATAAAAGAGTTTAAATATGTTCAGGTTCTAAGTTCAGATGCACATTTTACAAATAATAGCATGAATACTGTGGATTCATGCAAGGGTCACTTAGTATTTTCTTTGCAAAAAATAGGGGGAAAAGTGATATTAAAACCCTTTGTATATTACAAAAGACCTTTTTTTCTGCCTGACTGTTTAGTATTTGGAGCTGAGTGTTTATAGAGTTAAAACGTTGCATTTTGGAATCACTATTTATTTTTAATGTTAATAAGTAAATAAATGTAGGAAGCAAGAATGGGAGATTTGTTTGCAGAAGGTCGATATTGTTTTAAACATCTGCTAAAGTGAAAGTGAGCTGAGTACAAAAAGAAATCCTGTTTGTCCCCTTTTTAGTTTAAATTATCTGTTCTGTAGCCTATCGATGAATAATAGTATAATTCATAGTTAATCCACATAGTCTGGTCTGGACAGTAAGACAGTTTACAAGTATGTGATATATATCTGTGGGTCAGTAATCTGCCATAGTTTGGTAATCATGCATTTGTTGCAAAATACTCAAGAGCTTACATAAGAGGCTAATGCTGGTCTCTGACATTTGGAGCCTGGCTCCCTGTGTTTATATAACACTTCTTAATGACTTAGGTTTTCCTGACAAGTGCTGCTTTGATTGCAGCCTCTGTAAGATCTCCTTGCAAAATCAGTGAAAGCTGCAAACTATGAATTAAATGTTTATACTGAAGGACTGGAGAGCCACACGTTGACTGGTGAATTTTTAAAGTCTGCTTCCATCAAAGGGGATGTGGCAGGGTCTTGGCAGCTCTCATGCCTTTGTAAGCTGCAGTATATTGCTAACAAAGCCCAATCAGGGCTTTTCTGTCAAGACTGCTAATTGCTTGGATCCTGCTTCTGTCAGTGCTTGTAATGCCTGCTCAGAGGCAAGTGGATTCATTGACCTGAAGCACATATATATTCTTTTCAAATTTCATTGATATTCTGTCTGAACGACCAAGAAAGAGGAGAAACTGCATTTCATTTTCTCACTAGGTCACTGGAGATGATGACCATTTGAAGCAGCACAATGCTGCCCAATGATTGCCAGGGCAAATTATTTCACTGGCAGCAGGTGCTCCAGTGCAATGCTCCATAGAAACAGTGGTTTACACACAGAGGGACAGTGAGATGCACAGGAGTGAGTGGCATTATTTTCTGGCTTTGTGGAACCAGGTCAGTTGTGTCTGGGTAATCCTGGGCTTTGTTTATCATATAATGATGAAAACCTGTATTTCTGAGTTGCTGCCACAGGTTTTGACATAGTACTCTGTAATTTTGCCCCTTTGTGAAGGGAGGTGACACACACCAAAGGCTGTCTTCCTGAGACCATGTCCTGGAGTGTGAGGATGAGTGTGGATCTCTGGAATGCCCAGGGGAGGGACAGCAGTGTCCCTGCTGGGCTCACCATGCCATGGCTCTGCAGGTGCAGAGGAAATGAGAAAGCTGGGCTCTCTGCAGTGTGGAAAACTCACTGCTCAGGCCATGTACAGTTTATATTTTCCACACAGACCTTTTGCCATCAAGCCATGGGGTTACTTGGATTTTTGTAAGTGTCTGGCCACAACTAGGCCGGAATTGGCAGGTAGCAAATACTTTCTCAGAGAATGCAGGTGTGTGTAAGATTTAGTGCTCGCTGACTGAATCCACATTTCTCTCAAGGTTTGTTAGTATAATAAAAAGTCATGCTTTTGGCTGTAAATGGGTTTGATGCTCATTGAATATCCTGTGTAAATCAGCTGTTGGTCTTTTTGTTCTGTAATATGGATATCTATAAACTAGGTCATGCCAACCCCTACTAGCTGCTTCACTAGCTGACAGTCTTGCAGGAGAGAACAAGGTCAGGATGAAGACAGAAAAGGAATTTCTGTTTTATCCCTGCAGGAAGGTTGCCCCTGCCAGGTCTGGGTTTAGCTGCATGGCTGGTCAGTGGCAGGAGTTTGTGCTTTCTAATGCTGATTGTCCTGAGCTTGTTCTGGGAACAAAAGGATTTGGTTTCAGCTGACGTCAAACTGACTCCTTTTCAGAAGTTAAAAAAAAAAAAAAAAAAAAAAAAGTTTTATGGCATGCTTTACCTTAATCTTTACCTTTATGATGTGGTGATTTTTTCCCCTTGTCTTTTTTTTTTTTTTTTTAATAATTTGATTATGCATTTTTTCCTTTGATTGAATTTGACTTGATCACCTCTGTGTCGAATCAAAAAAGTGTGTCACACCTGAGGACAGTTTGAATTCTTCCTTTCAACTTCCAACTCTAGATTTTAATGAGCATCTGATTCTACTCAAGTGGCAGCAGGTTATTATGTCTGCTGTGATAGGGATTTAATTGTGTGCCTCTGCTACTATGCTGAGATTCCTGGAATCTCTGTAACCACTTTGATGTTGTGTATGTTTAAAAAAATGTGTGAGTTATATTTTTTCCTCAGAGGTAAGGAAAATGTTTTGTAATTCAGGCTGAAATTATAGAAGGGAAGAAAAATATGGGAGGCAGTGAACATTTGTGGCCTCTCTGATGGTAAGAATTTCAGCTGCAGTGTTACAGAGACCTGCTCATGTCCAGGGAATTGCCATCATTGGCATCTTTGAGGTTGAATTTTATTAGGTGTTTGTGACCTCTCCCCCTTGTTTTATTTTGACTGGTGTCATCTCTTTTGACAACCAACATTATTGCAGCATTTTTGCTGCTGGAAGTGCCATGATTTACATAGCTGAAAACAACACATCTTTGCTAAAGAGGAATTGCTCTTAAGGCTCTTTTATTAACAAGAAATCAACAAACATCATAAAAATTCTCTGAAACAAATCTCAGTAGTTGATTTTAGCTGTGTGGAGAAAGAATTCCTTTTACTGCTGAAATCACTTCTGCTGTTCTATCACAATAAAGTCTTACTTTGATTTCCATTTATATTAATTTCCTTTTACATATCTGTGATGTGTGTTTTGTTGAGGTTTTTTCCCATGAAATTATTAAAGGCTTAAAATCAAATCAATGATTACATTATGAAGAAATAGTTTGTGATAAAAGTGGTCATAGGCATAGTACAGATAAAGCAACAGTATATTAGGGAGTTTTCTGATAGCCCAGTTAAAATTATTTTCCATTGTTCTTTGGAAATAATAGAATGATGCTTCTGTGTAGCACAAATTAAAATTCCTTTCAGAAAGAAACGCTCAAAAAAACACTCAAAAAAATTCTTTTTTTGTTCTAGTAAAACTTTGACACTTTGCTTAAGAAGAGGGGAAAACAATTTACAAAATCAAAATATTATTGTGAAAAAAATTTCTCACAAAAAGAAATCTGAAAAATGCAGGGACATCCATTTGAATTAGGAATGCCATTGAATACAGAAAAAAATGTTATTGTAAACCAAAATGTTATTGTAAAAAAAAAATGTAGAAAAAGATGTTATTATTTTTATGGGAAGATTTAATTCCTTCCATGAAGTAATGAAATTGCTTTTCTAGTTGAAGTATCTTTGTCACTTTCTATGTTGCCTGCATATTATGTTAACTACTTCTTTGATATATTTTAGCAGCTAAGTGGTTTTAATCCCTTTGACTCTCACAGTACTAATTTTGTTTTATACAGTGATTTAGACACAGCACTCTCAGAAATATCTGGTTCCCCTCATTTAATATTTATATCTCAGAATAGTAATTTGTTTTTTCTTTTCCTGAGGATGATGTACAATTTCATTTGACATTTAGCTTGATTCAAGGACAGTGTTAATTCATTTCTGCTTGGCCTTGTAACGTCTGTTATTCAGTGGAAGGGATTGTCTGCACCTCTGTATGAAACTCACTTGTTGACTTGCAATATAATGCTCTTTTAAATGGAAGGATTTTCAATTTTCCTTTACTATGTTGTTGATGATTTTACTTCAGATTCTGGATTATGCACTGCTGGTTTTTTAGCAAGCAGGTTCAAATGCTTTCTTTGTTTACAAAACATTTGTGAGTTGTTTCCTCCTTTCACTTTCTGATGATCTAAAATTCAAGTTTTCTATTTCAGCTAAGTTTAGGTTTCAGTATGTAGAAACATGGACTTACTTTTTGTCAGGGAAATGTATTTTTATATGTTTATTTCTGCCTACATTTATGATGATTCTTAAACCTTTCAAGTCCTTTGCTGAAGGCCAAGGCATTGCTGATTTCTCTTTCAAATTTAGGTGCACAGTTGAAGTTAGTTTTCCATGATCACTAGCACAATCTATTTGTTTATTCTTTCTCCATTTTTCTGCAGTTCCTTATTAGATCAGGTGGTCCCAGAATATTTTAGGTTTACTCATGTGCAAAGGGAAAAATTAATTTGGTTATATGTGAAGCAACAGCATAATCCGAACTTTTCTTAATGGAAAGTTCCTGTGTGGCCAGGAAATGTCTCCAGCTTGGTAACAAAGACAAATTGCATCACTTAAAGTTCAAGATAATGCTTAAATCTATCTGCTGTCAGATCATAAACTCAGGCCTAATGTGGCCCCTCTGTACTCATCAGGCACAAAAGCCAGACAGAAAACAGAAGCTTCAGTGGGTTCGTGGGACTCCTGAAATTTTCATTGTTTGTGCTCAAGTGCCCTAAACCTCTTCACAAGTGCAACAATTAGATGTTAATCTCCAGCTTTGTGCAGTCCTCAACAATGGAGTGTGTACTTGTGTTAAATGCCTCTTTATTCCTAAAGTCAAAGCTAGATTCATTCTACATTACCCTTTAAAGGTAGAAATAAATCTGGGACTACCTGTTAACATCTTCCAGTTACTAACATAGATCAGTTCACATCTTGCATTCAAATGCGGAGAAAAAGTGCTCTGCTTTTAGCTCAAAATATTTGGTTTTTTTCTCTAAAGCTTCTTCTTGGATTTCTAGTTTGAATTCTTGTTGATTTAATGATTTCTCCACTTAATTTTTTTTTTCAATTTATGCATGTTAATTTTAAAATACTTAAATTGGAGATATTTTAAAACCCCTGGAATTGTGCTTCTTATCTATAATTTATATACTTAGACATGCTGTATTAGAGTCAAGTAGGGTTTTTATTTTAGTCACCTTTTAAATATTGTCAGAAAATATGGCAATTTCTTGTGATTTTATTTCAATGTTTTCTAATGAACTGTGTAGGTTTACTGAATGATATGCTTGTTTCTGATGCTTATAATTGCATATTGATCTATTTATTTTTCAATGTGACTTTATAGTAGAAGATGCTATGATGATGCTCAATAACCATGTTGAAAGCTCCAAGGAAATTGTCATTAATTGGTAGATACAACTAGTAAGTAAAGTAATGTAGGGCACAGTATTCTCTATTTGTGTTAGAATGTAAAAGATAAGAGAATTATTGGTACTAGAATTACCTAAAATGGTTGCAGTTATAACTCTTTGTGCTGAATCCTCTTCCAATGTTAAACCTTTGTTGCCATGTAATTGCAAATTATGGTTATTAAGCATGGGAACAAAGGATCAGTTTGGACAACTCATTGTAGAAACTGTTTAGGTGAAGAATCAAACTCCTCTTTATTGTGGATCAACAATAAATAGGACATATTGGGACATAAATACAGCAATTGTGGGAAGATAGATGTTATATTTTATACATCATTTGAGATGTGGTTGGCTATATGACACACAAAACCTGAATACCTGTATTTGTTTATTGTTGGAACACATTTAATTGCAGGTATTTTTTCAAGGTTCAAAATGTTGCATACCTCAAGGGTATGGATATAACAGTTTTAAGTATTCCTTCTAAAGATAAAAACAAGCAAACAGACAGAAACCACCAAAAAATCCAAACCAGAAAAAAACCCCTGTTTGTCCCAGGCTGGTGTACTGTACCAATAAAATATGATCTCCATTATAATAACCTACTTTATGAAGATTAAATGGTTTTGCAATTCAAACAAGGTAAAATTGGTTTAAAGCAAAATCAAACACTAGTTTGCTAGTTTAGGATTTGAATAGTGGAATGAGAAATCTTTTTTTATATTGCTATTGTGCACTGGTCAGCTAAGAAGTAATTGCTTTTTATAAGGCAAATTTGCTTTTACTTTTCCAAGGTAATGAAATGAACCTGAAACATTTCCTTTGAAATCAAAGTCACTATCACTCAAATGTCACCAGCAGAATTCCATCATATGGTTTCAGCAAATACATAATGAGAAAGTAGTGCTTGGAAATGATTGACAGGATTCTATTAAAAAGCTTTACTACACGTTCATCCCTAATTATCTGTGTTGTAAATCAATAGTGATTTGACTTTTTTTGATATTTACATGTTACTAACATGAACAGACAGAGACATCTGGATGCTATTTGAATAGAATAGAATAACTTGAAGATATGTTGAAGACTGCAAATGCAATGAGGGAAAAGGGCCTGATTTTTTTTTAATATAATATCTAATGAAATTCTGTGCAAACAAAGTATGATCATTGACACAAGAAAGTCTTAAAATATAATATGCAAAATTGTTCAAAGAAGGAAATTATCTAAGATTGAATCAAATCTTTAAACAGATATGTGTAAAGGTCTAACAAAGAAATTATTCCCAAGAGTAAAGATATTCCATTGCATAAAATCAAAGCTTCTTAAGGAAAAAATTATGTCAAATATAGTTTAGCTCCTCTCCAGCCTAATCATCAATTCAGAAGAGGAGACTTTATTTGTGGTTGGGGAAATGCTTTTTAGGGGCAGAAGGGCAAGGGATATAAATTCAGTCTCAGTGAGAGAGCAGCATACTTTTAGCAAAATAGATATCAGAAGGAATACTGCAGTAGGGCTGCAGAGTAGAACAATTTTCAAGCCCATCCCAATGATTCTGACATATTTCTTCTTGTAAACAAGACTAGAGTGAGGTGTGGAAAGTTAAAAAGTGAATTGCGCAACATGGTTCTTTTGAATTAGCAGTTTCTAGGGCATTGTCACAGGAGACTGAATTTAGAGGATGTTCTAAAAGTTGGTCAGCAGACACAGAGGAAAAACTACTAAATAAAATAAATACCAGTAGGGCAACACTAAAGCCATTGGAATGACTGTCATGACTCAGTATTTAGCATATTGGGGAAGACTTACATGGCAGAAGGGGAGGAAAACTATAGTTCATGTCAAATAGTTTTAGCCATTCAAATTACCAGTAGCTTGGGAAGCTTCCAGTGACAATGGATAAATCTTGAAAGAACTAAAATGCAAAATGGCAACAGTGGGTGTCTGCTTGATAATGATCAGGCTCAGGAACAGAATGACTGTTCTGTAAGAGCTCATTTATATGTAACATGAAAAAATGTATCTTATTGTGGAGATCATGGAAATTTGTACGTGAAGTTCTCAGGCTAGATCCTGCATTCAACTAGATTGAAAGTAATTTCAATATGTCTGAGTATCCTAGAAGACTATTCCCAACCCAACTGTAGCCTGAATACTACTAATCAAAAAATATTAATTTGTACCTCCTCCACACTGAAAATGAAGAATATCACAGTCCAGTGCAAAGACTTTGGCATTTTCCTGCTCACTTAAAGAAATATGGTTAAATGAATTAGAAGACAAAATTAAATTAAGATAATAAAATTAAAATTCAGAAGTTTACAGAATATTTGGTGAATTACATATCATAGCCTAATGCCCTGTGTTATAAAGACCCCCTTTTACTTTTGAATATAACAAATAAATCCAGCTATACTTTGGGGTGAAGTTAGATACTCTGTAGTGTTATAAAGCAAGTTTTAACCAAAAAACCATACAAAACTAGAGAACTTAAAAATTAAGAGTTAGTAATTACAGAAATTAAGATGATGGAAAAGAAAAAGACATTAAAAATATCTAAGCCTTGGAGGTTTTGGTTAAATGCCTATAGTTTGGTAATGATATTGCATTGAATTAATGTGCTTGAAATAACTAACATGATCTGTTACATAGAAGTGGAATAGATCAGCTGATACTGAAGTTTGTTGGCAGTACACACAGTCTTTCTGAAGATAAAGGAAATTTCTGGAACCTTTCTATAAATGTGCTGATGTTACCCCTGCACTGCTGAGTCTTGTGGGACAGGTTTCCTTCTGGAGCTTTTCTGGGGCTTGTGAAGGGTGTAATGAGATACTGATCTTATAGGAATTTGCAAGGCTGTTTTCTTACTGGGATATTCTAGTTTGCAATTATATATTACTCAAATTATTTGTCGAGTATATTTCAATCCCTCTTACTTCTGTTTTGCAGGAAAAGGAAGACAAAAATCTGTATCCTTTGAATAAATTTACATTTTTTCAATAGCTTAGTGAAATAATGCAGATTTAAACCATCTGTCCTCACTGGCTGTAAGGATGGAAGCTGTCAGAAATTTGTCTCCAAGGCAATTTAAAAAGTGCCTTGTACAACATTAAACCTCCTAGGTTTGTCATTGGAGAATGTTTTTTTCTAATATAGGTAAAGCAGGTTTTTTCTTCTTTCTAACCTGTAGTTGTAGTTGGGGTGTTAAAATTTGCCATAATAACATATGCAGTCTCCTAGGAGGGTAGCTCTTGTTAACTTTTTCACTTGGGAATCATAAAAGAGAACCTAGCAAACCTTTCTTTGTGCTGTAAGCTAATTTTTAATGTAGGCTCTTGGGAGAATGTGGCAACAGAAGTGGTAAAACCTGTCCTACATTAAAAAGATCTTGATTTCCACAACAGCAATTTCAACTGGGTTCATGGTAACTTGCATATCCTCAGCCCTTGATAAAATTCCATGTGTATTTATAGACAAGGAACCTGAAGAAAATTTACAGGAATATGCATCCATCTTCAGCAGGTTTTCATTTTGGTCCAGCTGCCTTGGGTTGACATAATAAAATGCTGGAGTGCTGAGCCATATTTATATTCATGGTCATCTTTTTCAAACTATCAACTATTAGAAATTTTGCATATCTTAAAAATCAAACTTCAAGTTTTCATTTGAAAAAGTTTTATTTGCAAAACCATTCATTAAGATTTCACTCAAGGAGACAGACATTTATAGTATGTTAATGCTATTTACATTGAGTAAATTAAAAAAAAATATCTCCCAAACTGAGGACACTACAGCTTCTGTTGTTTGGAGGTGTCACAGCTGCTTTTTGAAATTAAAGGGGTACATGACAAATTGACACAAGGTATAAATTTGATTGAATCATAAGTACCTAATATTTTTAATAGTTTATTATTAAGGAAATGCTTCTGTTGGAAGGAGAAAAAGAATCAGAACATACTTAAACTGAATATAAACCTCCCATCACCTAGAGGTGTTTGTAATGCATGATGCCAAAAGCTCAAGCATTCCTTTGTTGATGGAAGTCTTCAATGTGGTTTCATGAAGAAAAGTATTGGCTTCTTTCAGAATTATGTATTTTCTGTAACTGTTCTTAGACTGGCAGAATTTTCATGCTCTCTAAAGGTGAAAAGGTTTTCCTTTTCATCCCTTTAAATCTGTGAATCTGCAAACTTTTAATAGATGGAGAAACTCCCAGCCAATCAACCAACTAGTCCACTTGTTGGAATTAGTTCTCTTGTTGCTGGGAACTGTAAAGGATATTTTTGGGAACCACATGGGGTTTTCTTGTAAGTTTTTTCCTTGCTGCTTAGTTGACAGGCAGAGCAGCTGTGCCCCAGGGCTTGAACCACAGAGCAGTGGCACTTTGTAGTGGTGCTTTTTGGGGGTTGTGTGTCATCCTCGGGTCAGTGACTGTGGTGGAACCCACGAGGCACTGGAGAGGTGGAGACAACATGCAGAAAATGAAACACACTGCTCATTTCCTAGGTTTGTTTACTAAAGCCAGTTAGATGAAGGTGCTCAGAAAAGGCCTTCAAGCTGGCATTTGTGGAACACCTTGCTGAAGTGAAGGAAGTGTGCAGGGTGGATTCCTTAGGTTACTACACTTCTTTAAGTGGTTCACCTGCAGTTTAATCAGTCAGCTTGGATAGTTTAGAAGTTATTCATGCCATGCTCAGTGTGAGGCTCCATCTGTATATAAACAGATTGGATTTAAATGATACTTTATTTTGTTTTGATCTTACAGAAAACTGCAATGCAGGTAATAATATAAAAATGTCTAAAGATACAGTGAAGGTGACTGGAACCATTTTTTCCGCTAGAACTAGACCATTAATCACAAAATAGGATTTTAGTACAATAAAACCCTTCCTCAGAAGAAGCAGAGGAATGTGTTTTGCAGCTCAGTATGTTCTCTGTGCATAAGGAGTAATGCAGCACAAGCCAGCACAGATTGTCCAGAGAAGTGGTGAATGCCCCATTCCTGAAGTGTTAGAGCCAGGGTTGGATGGGGCTTTGAGCAACCTAATGGAGTGGAAAATGTCCTTGCCCATAGCAGGGGGCTTGGAATTGGGTGATCTTTGGGGTTTCCTTGAACCCAAACCATTATATTATTCTATGAAATTTTTTAGTATGTTTCCCAAACACATAATACTAAAAATAATAATAATAATGATTTTTTATATATATATACACACTTCTAGGAAGATAAACATCAGTGATATGTTGCCACAAGCAGAGGGGAATCTTCCCCTTTCTGCATTGCCTCTTGCTGCAATCAGAAGGATCTTGTTTCCTGGAGCAATCCATCATGTTGATTTACAAGTGCTGCTACCGTCTGCATCGTGCTAATAGGAAGCTCATGGCATCTGTCTTTGTGCTGAAAGCTAGCCAGCAGCAAAAAACACATGATTACTAGATGATGTACAATCAGTGGATAAGGGGAAGTTTGGGCAAGATTCTGGGCAGCTTCTGGATCTTAGTCAATGAACTAAATTTTTTTTATTCTCTTGCTATATGAAAAAAATCTTTTATCTTCTGATTAAGACTCTGCAATTCCTTTACATTCAGATTGATCACGTTGTGTTGCATGTTCTTGATCATATCACAAATGAGCAGAAAAAATTAATTATTTCCCTCCACTATATGTGTGTGTCTACTTTCCTCATGAGCTAAAACTGCCACAGTTACCTGATCCCTTTACTAATCCCTGTGAAGAGGGATGAATATGTGTGTGCAACTTCTCCTTTGAATCCTATTTTATTCTACTTCCTACTGCTTTAGTGGATGAAGAACTTGATTTCTGAACTGAAGAATTTGACATCCCAAAAGCAAATAGTTTTCAAATTCTTATCCTTTTTCTCCCCTTGTGGATGCCTTTTCCCTCCCAAATTCAAGATCTTGGTATCTTTTATGCGAATGCCATGCAACATTTTACTTCTGTTTATCTTCTGGTATTTCTCCACCTTTTTCTCTACAAAAATGTCCACACTTATAGAAGGCAATCAGAAAAGTTTGCTACCTTTTTTGAGAACTGGAAGCTGCAAGAGCTTTCTACTCCAGCAATGTCTGGATGAGTGCAAGGTCTTTTAAGAATTGTTCAGTATTCCAATGGCCACTCAGCCAAGAAAGCTCCTGCTCTAGATACTGCTTGTGTGGACAGGCATACTTTGGACATTAATTTTTGTGTGATTGCCAGTGCCAGCACCTGATTTCCATAGTTTAAATGATGTGTTTTGTGTAGGCTTAGATTTTTTTTTGATGCAATTCAGTAATTTTAAACATCAATTTCTCCCAGTAGGATTTCACAAGGGAGGTTCTTAAGGAGATCTGTTTGGTTAGTAGAATTTACAGCCTCTTACTGTTCCTAGTTACAACCCAAGGTTTGCCTTTCCCAAATGGTTAGGGTTTGAAATATTCTCCCCACATAGTGCTTGTGATCAGCAAGAAGTGATGCAAGTAGGACAACATCTGACAGAAGCAAAGGCAAAAAGCCTGGGATAAATGTGACTGATTGTGTGCCATGGCTGTGCTGTGTTCTGTTAAAAGTTAAGCAAATGCATGTAGCTGGCAGCTTGTTTAATCTAGATTCCCTTTTTCTCTGAATTAATTTGGATGGTCCCACGATGAGGGAAATGTCTTGTTTTGCAGAGACCAGGCTGCTCCAAATATCTGCTACTTCTATAGCAACAGGAAGGAAACTTCAGGAGATGAGTTCTTTCCAATTTCAACTACAAATTGGATTTGCTCATTGAAGTTACAGGTGTTATGTTCTGTAACAAAATCTGCTCCTTAGATTTCTGTCCAGCTGCCAGGGAATACTTAATTCTTTGCAATATAAACAAGTAATCCTAAAGACAGCAAAGTTGCTTGGGGAAGTAGATGTTTCTTGGGAAAAAAAAAAAAAAAGAAAAAAGAATGTCATCTGTCCTGTTACTCAACTTCCTTGAGAATTTTGGGACCAGTTTATTTTATGGTAAGAATCAGTTAAAGCATATATGTGTATTTATTCTTCATGTAGTATTTTGAAAACATGACCAAAAATAGTAGAATTAAAATCAAACTCAGGAGTTCAGTTTGTTATATTTTGGGAAATACTCTTAGCAAAAAGCTAAAGGTGTTTTCACACTGTAACTATGTAACTCACTTCCCTAATGAAGCTGAGAAACACCAAGCTGCAGCTAAAGATTTAAGTTAAAGCATTGGGATATTTTTTGTTTGCTTTATATTTTATTCTTTAATGATATATATTTTTAAATTGTATTTTAGGTCCCTCTATAACATTAATATTGAAAAACTTTATTGTAATTAATTATTCTCATTCTTATTGACAAATTGAGCCTTATTAGATAATATCTGCAATCCTCAATGTGCCAAAAATACATAAAAATTTGTATGAATATATCAGCCTGCTTACTTCTATCATTCTTAGATTCTGATTTAAGTGTCTGCCATTACTGCAGTTTTTTAGGGGTCAGAACAATCAAAAAAATCTAGCCTGATTGCAGATCTGCCTTGTCTGAATGCCTGTGCTCTGCTATTTAGCACTTCAAACAAACAACTCCACCTCTCCTACATCTTTTCTACAAGCCATGGTCTGATGCTAAATGGTAATTTTTGAAGAAGAGCAAGACTTTACCAAAGAAACTGTTGTGAGTTTGGTGTTTAAAGAACTTGAAAACTCTGCTTGTTTAAGTCTTCTTTGACAGAAAAATGAGAACATATTTTGCCTTTTGAAAGTCTATAAGTTTAGTGTTATGGGCTTTTTTTCCCAATTTAAATGAAAGGCATACTTGGCAAAGTAGAAAACTTTGCAAAACATTTTAGGTAATTTTCAAAGATGTCTTTAGATACTGGGTATTTAGAGCTATATTTTTTAAATTGTGAGGAATGGGTTGATGAATTTCCATTGGCATCTGTGAAAACCCCAAACAGAAGTTCATACTCCTGAATTATATCAAGTATAATGCTGGTGTCATAAACATGATTACTTGTGTCATCACTCTGCAGAATTTGGACTTTTGAGGAGAGAGAATGTGGGAAGTATTTTGTTGGAGCTGCATATATTTTCCACAATAGGTATTCACAGAATAACTTAAGAATAACAGATTTGTAATATAACAAATCTTGTGTTCTTAAGGAAGAGCTCTTGTTTCAAGAGCACAGAGTTGAAACTTTTGGGATTTTTAAATTTGGCATACAAAAGGGCATGTGAAGACAGGAGAATCCATAAATAATGCTGGGGTTCTAGGCAGCCTGCCATTCTGACAGCATATTTTATAAACAACCATAAATAACACTCACTGCAGCATATCAGAGACAATTATCCTATGCCATCAGCACCATTGCTCTGATTTACTGAGGTCTGTGAAGAAAAGAAATACTTACCTGTCATGCCAAACTGCAGAGCTCTAATATGGTTGATATTTTTTTCTCAGAGCTCATTATGTTTGGCTCTTGTTTGCAGTGAATCTCTCTTGTTTTGTGTTTCAAAGCACAGTCAAGAATGAAGTTAGATAAGGGTTTTGGAATCAAAATGTCTGAATGGCTTCAACAGAGTACAGGTGCAGATCCTTTTGTACCACTAAATAAGAATAACACTCTTATGAAAAGTGTTTTTCTTCCGTGTCTTTGAGCAAAATCCTTCTGTTTCAAGAACAGAAGACACAGAAACAAAATAACACAGGGTTAGAAGGGCAATTAGGGGTGGTGGTGCATGAGATTGACTGGGGGGTTCTTCCAGTGCCAAATAGCTTAACTGGCACAGAGGTGACTCTAGGAAAGTTTTGTAGTAAGTGTTGGATTATATGAGGCACAGACTCCTATTGGAAATGTGTAGAAATTAGATCAAATAACAAACTTGGGAACCTTAATATTTTAAACTGTAAGTAGAAATGTCTAGCCCATTACCTTAGATGTTTGAGACATTGAGACACACTGGGTATTTTTTTTAGAGAAAGTGTTGGAAATTCTGTGGGATTTTCCTGATGAAGAGATCAAACAGAAGTTCAGAAGTTATATGTGGTGTAGTTCTCCAAGAGGTGATATCCATGCTTCCATTGTGGAGCAAGGTGCTGTGGGTGCTGCAAAAACAGAGGTGGGAAATTGGGGTTTTTTGTTTGGTTTTTTTTTAATGTGTGTGTTTTGTTGTATGATTTTGGTGGTTTGTAGGCTTATTTGTTTGGCCATTTTGTTTGTCTGGGTTTTCTGGTTAAAATTGCATTGATGAGTCCCAACAATAGCCATGGAAATTTAAGGTTCTTAACACACTTGCTTAAAAAGCATCCTACAGTACTTATTAACAAGTGAAATCTTGAGCTGATAGTTTGGCCAAAACACAAGTTAAACGATTTGGTTTTTTTCTGCTTCCAGTTCTACAGATTGATGAAATCTTTGGCCAGTGTTTTGAAAAGCTCTTAAATATCATACATAACTTAAAAGCTGAATTTCTCAGGTGAATAAATTGTTTTCCATAGTTCATGAAGAAGGTTTTTGGGAAACAGAAGAGTATTATTTAATGTCACTGTACATCAAAACTGGTGCTATTCTTCTGGAATAGGGAAAAAAAAAAAAAAAAAAAAAAGCAATACAATTATTTGGGTAACCCAGAGCACGCAGCATTTAGAAAGCAGAATTGAATGATGGATGGACACTTGACAAAACAAGATAATCTTCTGTCTTGCAGGAAGTATGTGTCAGTAAGGAGTATAATTCTTCAAATTAATGCAAATAGATGGTTATTAGATGGTAGCCATCTGGAGTAGAAGCAATATTGCATGGAAGGTTTCATGAGATTAATTTTGTGTGTAATGAATAAAAGATCACTAGGAATGTCTGGTTTGTACTAAAGTGCCTGTATTTACTGAACTTCAAGCATCCTTGTATATATAAAACTTTACACTGTAAATCAATAATCATAAAAGATTTCCTTGCAAATGCAGTTTACTTTATCACTTGTTTTTTTCATAATTCTTTATGTTACACTCATTTCAGATTTTTCCAGTTCCAGCAAAATATTTGGGGTATAGGCTGATTAGAACAAAGTAAAAGTACTGTTTGAGGCATGATGCTACTGGAAGTTAGTTTATCTAGTAAAATGGACAGATTGATATAAAGGGATTGATAAAGGGGAATCCTAGATAATTACTGAGGTGCACTCTGCGCACCTTTGGGTTTGTTTCTGACAAAATAAATCCATGAGTTCTTCTGATAAGTGAAAAGCTTGGCTGTTGCTTGGCTTCACAGACTGTTTACAAAACAGACCAATATATATTGACAATATGCAAGATTTCCATTGAAAACTCACGGGATTTATGATTAAAGAGCTTGTGCCATGATTTTTTTTTTCATTCTGCATACTGCTGTGGGCACTAGAATGCTAATTTCTAATTGTGCAAGATATTCTCACAGGATTTTTCCAGTATACTCAGTATTTAATCTTTCATAAGACTCTTCTAGCAGATGTTTTCTGCATTGTACATATTCATTGCAATTTCTATGGATACAGACATTTAATGGCTTATCTCTGAAACAAATACAGAGTTTCATACAGGTTTCCATTGAAGCTTGTAATTTAAGGAGGCATTTCACAACTTCCCAAATGGCTGTCTGTTGAAGACCAGGAGCTGACTTTATGTTGAAATAAAATCATAACCACGTGTGAGTCAAATGAAACCTAGTTATCAAAAGCAACTGAGTAGAATCCAAAACCCACAGGATTCACTGTTTCACTGGACTATATCCAGGTAAACTCTTTCCTGTTGGATAGATATACATTCACAAGGTAAAAAATTATTAAAAATGATTATGCAGACAGTTGATCCTTTCTGTAACATCTCAAAGTCTAAATCTGGAACTATACTGCTAAGAAAACAATAAATTTTATAATTAATAGTAGAGCATGTTAGGAGAAAGTTTTAATATTTGAATAGACACAAAAAATAGACTTTTTTTAATCTCCTCCTAATATCTTTTTTTTCCTTTTTTCCTGATTATAGCATGATTCAGAGAAAAATTATTCTAAAAACAATCTCTTTTTGTTATACTGATGTGAATGATGTTAGTGAAAATTATATGTTAAGGTATGGTGTTGCCTAGCAAAAATGTCAGAACTGCCTGTGGGAAGTGCAAATTATTGAAGAAATTTATTGTAATTTTTATGACACATGAATTCCAAAGAAGAGAAGAAATATTAAAGAGGGAAAAAGGAAAATCTAGTATGTCATTGTATAGCAGGGTATTCTGGCTCAGGCATTTCCTCAAAACCAGGGTTACCTGACTGAAGTTCAGTCGAGTGCTAAAAAAACTTGGTTGCAATTTCAAATCAGTGCCTGCATACAGCAATGCCTGGAAATTAGTAATTGCCTTCATTCCATAATTGAAAATGTACAGAGAGCTCTTTGACCTTTGCTCTGTGTCTCCTCTACTTGTGGTAAGCACCCAGCCTCTGCTGTGGCAGGGAACAGGCACCAAACAGAGGTGAGCACTGGGCAGAGCCTGGGCAGCACAGATGTCATCTCCAGACACAGGAGCTCAGACCCAACAGCAGGCAATCCTGAGTTCTGGGTTCTCTGAGTGGAGAATTTTGGCAGGTTGCTGTGGCTGGGTTGTTCTGAGGCTGGCAGCAGTTCAGGTAATCCTTTGTTTATTTTCATCATTTGATGTAGACATGAGTCAGAGCTTGGTCTGTGGTCGTAGCATTTTGTAATGATTTTGACTTGTCATTGTCTTTGAACCACAGGAAATCCACATTCCAGAGCAATCTCCACTCTGAACCATGAGCCCTACACTGGCTGTTGCCAGTACAGAAATTTGCTTTTATTTCTCTCAGAGACTTGCTATTGAATTCTTGTGTTCAGTAGTTCTCCACCACTTTAACTGTCTCCTTCAGCAGCTTTTGAATTTAAGGGAAAAAATCCCACTATCCTGAAAGTTATCCAAGCAAAAATGTTGGTTGCTAGTTACTATTAATTGACAATAGATAATAATAATGATGTTCATGACTGAAAATTTTTCAAAGCTTATATAGCCAATGAACTGTAGTTAAAGACAGATAAAACATAAAGACAACGTGGTATTCACCTGAGCTAGTTGGATCCATGGGTTCCTGAAGTCTGGTGGCAAGATATGTGTAAATGAAAATTGTGTGATACTTTTTTTTTTTTTTTTATTCCTCCATCACATTTCAGCCTTAACATTTTAAGTTTATCAGAATTGTGGTTTTAGGCCTGTACAGGTGTCTGCAATATACTACCATCTCAGGATGAGTTTGGTGTGATTTTGGGTGCAATTAAGGTTAGATAAATAAATAAAACCGTACTTAGACATATTTAAATGTATTTTGTAATGATAATATTCACATATTGATGATTAAGCAGGAGATAGAGCTCTGGTTATTACAAGCATGTGCATTACTGACAATATTATTAGAACCATTAAACTCTGTTGGCAAAATGGAATAAATTAAATTAAAGTGTTGGTTCAATTTTCCTTGTGTGATCAAACTCCGAATTTAGCATGTTTTAAAGCCTTTTCAAATGTTGTTGCTCTTAATATTACTGAAGTCAAAGATGTATAAATGTCAAATTATAGTCATTTACCCTTCATAATAAAACAAAAACTATGGTAGGGATGCAATAACTGTATATTCTAGTAGCAGTTTTTCCATACTAATTCTGGGGTTTTCTGGGGTTATAAGTATTCAAGAGGGTCTTGCCACAGATGTCTTTGTTCATTATTTATGACTGATCTTTTCTGTATTTAAAACTGGATGCAGATTTGTTAAAAATATTATTTCATCACAAGAAATAGGATAAGAAAAGTTTAGGGGAAAAGAGGTAACCACAAACCTGTAGTTTTGAAAGTCAAAATGCTCAGTACACTGGTAGAATTACAGCACTTACAGAATAATATTTAATGTCAGCCTTTTTAATGTTTATTTCAGCTTTTCAGCTACTTTTGCTCAATGATATGAACATTTGTACGAACAGTCTGTTTTGCTAATTTTTAGGAATCACATACATACAATACAAGTGTATCAGGCTTTTTTTCAATTTTATTTTAGGGGTTTGAGTAGGATCATGAAATAGAGGGTAGAAAAGGACTGTGTAATCTTACTCAGAGCACCATGGGCTGTTTTCTTTGTTTCTATTAAGGTATGTCAGAGAATCATATTTTTCTGAAAAATCTTGCAAAAAGTGAGGCTGGAAAGTATGTCAGAAGAAAACAGAAGTTAATGGCTAAAATATACACAAGTAGACAAAATTTGAAAAGATATTTTAAAACAAAATCTCTCTTATGCAAATATCAAAACCCTACACATGCATAAATTATTTAATAATTTTTAACATGATGCAAACAGTTTATTTTGATTACTAAAGGTCTGATTTGATCATTTTGGAACTGCTATAATGCTTCTGAGATGTGTCTCTAGGAGAAAGAGCTACTCATCAAATGAATGTTCCAAACTCTGTCTAGATATCCTTCCATCAAACAGCAGCTTAATTTATGCATTTTATATATATATATATATATATATATATATATATATATATATATATGAAGGTATAGGTTTTCAAACTTCATTTGTGGAATTGGTGTTTTCTTATCAATCTATAATCATGCATGTGGAAACTAGTTATATCATAAACATTTTATGACCTGCCCCATAATGTGCCTTTGTGTTAAAAAGTATGATTTTGTATTGCACCCTGAAATGCAATACTGTGGTCTGAACAACTGCAAGAATTTTTGAGCTTAACTTTACAGCATTTAGTTGTAAGTTTTACCATCATGGTGTCACTGATTGTGAAAATTGCATGGGCTGTAAAAATCAATCACTTACCAGGTGAGGTGATGGCCGTGCCTGATGAAAAGGAAACACGAGCCCAAGCCTCACTTGAAACTGTTCAGGTTGTCATGAGACAAAACTAGACAGGGAAAATAAGCACAATGGTAAGGTATTTTTCTTATTTTTGGTGCAGAATCCTGCGGGGTTGTGGAGTTTGTGGTGCCTTTGCTGTGCTCCTGAGTGAGCCTGTGGCTCAGTGACTAACAGAGGGTTCAAACCCAGCATTTTGGCTGTTTCCAGTAGCAGCTCACTGCTGGTTTTGTCTGGGCAGGGCTGGTTGGGAGTCCTTTTCCTGTGTCCAGCAGCCCTGTGGCCTCCCCAGCTGTAGCTCTGGCTCTGCTGGGGCAGGGCTGGCAGCTCTCTTGGTGCATCTCAGAGCACGGGCAGTGGGTGGAAAAGGGAACCCCTTCCCTCTGCTCCCCTGGCCCTGGCTCCATGGACCTGCCCAGCCCTGACCAGCCAACTGATGCTGGTGTTTGTTAGACACAAAATGTGATATGGATGAGAGTCCATTTAGCCAGGAGATTCTCCCACTGCCATTAGAGTATCAGCAGCTGAGCTAAAGACAAACATGGATTACCAGCTAGCTGCAAACTTAGTGAAGTTTAACAATATTCTCACTTACGTGCTTGTAAATGTACCCAAATATGTTAACCAGGGCCCTGGCATACTGGGAGTGTGTTTTAAAAGGATTAATTAACGTGAGGAAGAGCTGATTTATGGCTGCAGGACCCAGAGCAGCTGAGGAATACATTATCTGTTTGCAGATCAGCAAAGTGTGTGATGCTGGCAGGTCAGGAGTGGCCAGCTGTATTCCCACCCAGTACTGAACACCTTCATTAGAGGAACCTTCCAGAAACTCTGGCATCCTGAAATTTGCTGTAGCATGGTATGAATTTGCAGCATCCTAAACGAAGTAAGTTCCAGGGTTCTGGTTTCCTGGATATAAAATAAATTTCTCAAAGCAGTGAATCACAATTAATGAACAACCATGCGTCAATTATTGACATTCCCTTCAGATTATGCTGCACAGCAGCAAGACACTTTCTTCTTCTAATAAGGCCTAACATGACATAAGGTTCTATCTGAAGGACCTTCTTGCTTTATTAATCTCATTATGACCACTTGAATTGCTACATCCTCTGTAATGATTAAAACATTTGACTCCCAAGTGTGACATTGTAATGAGGATGGAGTTCACAGAATAAGGCATTGTATCATCCTCAAAGGCTGCCAGCAAATAGAAATAAAAAGTCAAACTCCTCAGTGTTATATATTTTTTCTTGTTCTTTGCACTTTACTTGAAAATTTATAAACTGCTCTGCATTTTCTTGAATGTATCATTGCTCTGTGGGAGGATACAATTACATACATATTCAAAAACATGCTTTCATTTAAAACCCTTCATCTCTTATCCCAAAACTAAAAATGTCTGTATAAAATTTGAAACAAATCTTGTTTTTAAGTCAAAAAGCTAAATGCAAGAAAGATAGAAAATAAAATTTTATTCTGCCACTTTTCCTTCTGCAGGAATCTTGAGGAAGATAAATTTGGACACTCTTCAGCATGATGATTTAGAATAAAAAGGCATAAAACGTGTTGGTGAAGCAATTCTTAGGTATGAGACTAATTAGTAATAGAAACCGAGAATAATACTATTTCAGGTATTTCTTGTTTGTTTTTTTAAGCTATGTGGAGGGAGATATGTTTTTTTTCTGATGGAATGAGTTAGTCCATCATTTTTCTGGTTCAAGAGAAATTTCCTTGGGTGCAACTGTTACCTTAAAAGCCAAGGCTGAAGGCTTTTATTGTGATTTTCTGCCAGCAGTTTGCTTGTCCCAGTACCAAAACCACAGTGACTTCAATTAACTGCATGTTCAGTTTCTTTTTTTATGCTCTCTTTTTTTTTATTTTTTTTTTCCTGGTCTAATTACCCACCTAATGGATACACCCAATTCCCCAAGTTATGTGTTGTTTCCTAATCTTGGTGAAAGCAGGAAGGGAACATAACACTATCCTGTATTATTAGGGAAAATGTTAGGGTTTGAATGCAACTCGAAAAAATATGGAAAAATTCCTGCTTTGTAACCTCCTGGGAAATATTCCCCAGGAAGTCAGGGAACCTGGGGTATATTTGTTTAGAGGAAAATTGGTCTACAAGGGGCTAGAAACCTGATGACCTTTTAGATAAACTTCTTTCCAAATTATATTTTTACTGCTATTTTGATTTTGAGCAAGTCAAAGTTTTCTCAGACTCTTGCCTTTGTCTTGCTATTTGACAAAAATTCTACTGTTCAAAACCATTAAAGGGGAGCAACAAATAAAATAGGTAGTTGGAATCTAATTATCAATCAAGTGGAGAAAGAGCCATCCATCATCTTGGGTTTAGTCTTGAGAAAAACTGTGTGTGAGAATGTAAAAAAAATCCCATTAGGACATCATTTTCTGCATTCCTGAGCATTTCTTAATATATGTATTAGAGAAAAAAATAAAAGACATTCCCCTACTCTCCCCTGCACCTGATTACTGAAATTAAAACACAGAAACACAAGGATGGGCTATAAACTATAGATATTATAAACAATAGTTATTGGAAGAAAGCTAGAAAAAAAACTTGGTGTTCTACTAAGAGATTTTTTCTGAGGGTCATTTTCACGATTATTTATTTTATAAGGTCACTTTCCTATGTTGCTATTTGAGAATGCATTATCCACAGAACTAAAAATAATTTCCTTTATTTATTGCATGGAAGGGATTGTGAGCTTTTGGAAGCTGTATGGTTTACTAATTATATCATTGTCATTCAGTTGTCAAGTTAACTGAATTTTCCACTTGGTCTAGGATTGGGTAGAATTTGTTCTCGTTAGTCTTAATAGGAGAGAGACAACAATTGCACCAGAAGGGATCATATTCTCCTTAATGTTCTTTGAAAACATAACTGCTTCGGGTCATTACAGCACATGTGTGCATGATAAATATTTTATCACTGTAGATTGGGCTAAGGCTGGCTGGTTTAGTTTGGGACGTTGATTCAAATGTCAACAGTGAACCTGACTTCCATATTTCTGCATAGTTTTCATGTTCCATTTTAAATTCACCCTTTCATTAAAATGAAGTTTTGTTTTATCCCGTGGAACAGAAATTAATACATGACACATAAGGGAGCTGCAGTCTTGTCAAGAAGACAAGAAAAGTGACATTTGGGTTCTAGGTGAGAGTCTTCAGAAGGAAAAATGCAGATGGAATAAGGAGTTCTAAGCTTCATTTTCCTGTTCCTATTTCTCAGTAGCTTGTTCAACCTAAAGTTTTAACTATGCTGATGCAAAGCTGGAGTGGTGACTCTTCTCATGTCTTAAAGGAGTTTGGAAAAAGGAGAGACTCTAGGCTCAAACTCCTTTGTTGCTATAGAGGATTAATTTTTTTTTCTCAAGAGTCCAAAGAGGATGACTAATTGACATATGTCCCAGAAGCTGCTGATATACCTATTCAGCCACCAAAATCAGGTAAATCTCAGCAATCCAAGGTGTGCTGATATGGTTGTATGGGAGTGGATATATTTTAAGATTATATGCGTAATATTTTATTGTGATTATTATATATAAAACTGAAGTGATCGGCCATTTTATACAAAAATAATTTCAGTTTATTATCTCAAGATAACAAATAGATGAAATGGAGAAAGGAAATTATTCCATGCATTGGTTGTTAATGGTGAGCAAGATCTTACATAGTGCTGTTTTTACTTTATCCATGCAGTAAGAGCACACTTCAAGAGTTTTCAGGTGTTTCATTGCCAGTACCTGGCTTTGATTTGTGCCTAAAGTTGTTATAAGCCTTCATCTGTTATGCATCCTTTTCTATAATACTTTAATTAACTATGCTGCTTTTTTTCCAAATAATGTAGGCTGTTGCTTTATCAGTAGAGCCCTGTTTTTAGTTTATTACTGGTTTTGCTATTTAAAGATTGTCTAATCCTTACTGAAATACTGGAATTATTAACAAGACAAACACACTTGGAAGTGGACAGAGTACCTTGGGAATATTGAAAGAGTATAATGTATATACATAGTGCAGTTTTTTGTGCCTGTAATGAAATGTATTAGAAGTGTTGGTACAGTGCCATTGCAAGGCAGTTCCAGATACCAGAGGCACACAGCATGATTTGCTATTTAGCTAATCCTGGAAGATAGGTACTTGTGGGCTCACAGCAATATCCCACTGACAGTGCTGTAACTCCTCCAAGGCTGGAAAGCACAACTACTGCACCTTAATTAGCTAGAACTACAAAACTCCCACTTGAAAACCTTTCTCCAAAAGCTGCTTGGGTTTTGAGTTGTTGTATTTGGGGGTTTTTTTGGCAGGAGCAGAGCATAATTTATTTAACTCCTATTATTCAGTATCACCATGTTTAAGACAATTTAGGAATTGAAGAGACAGGAATAGCAAAGCTCATGCTGAGAAAGGAGTGATGTGTTTTGTTTGTATATACATGAAACTCATATTCAGATGGAGGATTTGTCAAACTGCAGTTCCTTAAAAATGGATCTCAAAAGGCTTCTTCAGATAAAGATTAAAATCCCTAAATAAACAAAGATCCTTTCAAACATGAGATCCTTTCTTATAATGCTGCAGATACTATAACAGTGTAGAATAAAAGAATTTAGTTGTCCAAGGATACCCTATTTTCCATTATAGGTGTATTCCTGCAGGTTTAAGGTGGAGTTTCTGCAGTCAATGGTGGGAGGAGCACATGGGTGGAATTTATTCTTTTCTGTTAGGTGACTGAGGATTGTTTTAGTTTGCTGTAACACTCTGCTGCTTATATGATCATGAAAATAGATGTACTTTTACCAAGAAAACAGAATGTGAATGTTCAGTATGTTGTCATTTTAGGAGAAACACTTTCTTCCAACAAGAGCTCTGCTCTCACAGTCTCTGACTGGAGATCAGCTGTTTCCCATTGCAGTTCTTAGCTGACCTCCTTGGATTCTGTGTTATGGAACAGCCTCTGTCCCTTCTCATTCCTCACTCTCCTGTCCTGATGTGGTTTTGCCCAAGAGGTAATGGGACTGAGATTCCACGGCAGCTGAAAGAGTTACAAGCACATCACAACAAAAGTTCATCTCTCTGTGGTAATTGCTCCTCAGCACCTGCACAGCAGGCTCTCACTAAATTTAGGCATTCCCTAATAGGTGGAGTGAGTTCTGCTTTACTTGAAACTACCTCTGAGCTCCGTAGGACTGAGGAGGACAGGACTGAGCTGTTAATGTAATTTGTAGTCCCTTTGGGACCATGAACAGGCTTTTTTAGTGAACTCCACCTGTTTTCACTTCTGTATCCTTGTGATTACTCTGAAGGAGAGGAGAGTAAGGGTAAAACCCATCATCATTATAGTTCCTAGTAAGCTTTTTCTGTATTTAGTTCTTCATTTCTTATCTTCTCATATAAATAGCCACTAAGAGCTCTATTAAAAAGTTCTTTGATCAGGGTCAAAGAAGTATCAAAGCCAGCAAACTAAAAGTTGAATTGGCAACCAGATGCTTGGAAGAAATGAGCACCATTTGGCTGTGAACTACCTTTAACCAAGATTTAATTACAATATTCATTACTTCAGAGACTAGGAAAACTCAATATGACAATCTTAAGGGACCAATAGTAATAAAATAATGAATGAAAAATTCTAAAATATAAGCCAAATGAGAGTATATCTGTATCAGTTAAAAAAAAAAAAAGTAATTAAAACAGTCATTTAATTTCAAACCTGAGTGTTTTGTGTAGTCTGTAGAGAAAAAGGATAAAAAGAGAAACTACTGAAAAAGCACTGAAAAATGTCTGCTTGTGCCCCTGCTGGATGCTGAAAATGGTTATGCTGTTAGTCATGAGAGCTTTCTGTGAATTTGGGTCACTCATACATATATCTTGCTATAACTTGCTATACTTTTTTTGTTCCTTATTGGCCCAGTTCCTTTGCCATCATACCAGTGTTAAATCCCAACCCATCTGGTAACTGAGAGGAGCCCAAAAGTCAAGGGGCTTCTTTTGCAAAATATATCTGATGCCTAATCATAATGTCCCTCATTGCAAATTGCAGATAGTTATTACTTGATTTTGTTTTAAACCAGGTAATTTACATAACAGCCATTGAGACTGTTCAGCAGAAGAACATTTTGAGTTTTAATTCAGTTATAATAGCTGCAGAATCAGTTTAATCTTTGATTTGTGATAGCACATGCATTTTAATAAACTGTGCATCTGCTCTGGACACCTCATATAAATTGTAAAACTAATTCAGGAGTTCAAGTGTCAAGTAGTTTATTTTTCAAATGTCAGCAATTTCTGAAACTGCATTTATCCTGGAATTAGTATTTTCACTTGCTCAGTGCTGTGAAATAGTGACATTAATCTATTACTGTATATTAAAGCCACATCTTCTGCAGATAATATCAAATTTGTAGATAATATCAAATTGCCACTGAGTGGTTGCAAGTGCTGGTTCCTGCTGTTATTTATATCAAACTCCTGAAATTGTCATCACCTGTAAACAGCTTGGGCCTTTCTGAACTATTTCCATTGATCTCAGTGAGGTTTATGGTAACCCATGGAGGAGAACAAAGGATGCTTTTTAAGTCAATGCTTGCAATACAATTTTTTACCCTATCTACTTCTTCTATTGTAAAGATTTTTCTTTTTTTTTTTGTTGCATCACAATCATGTATTTTGATGGTTGAAATACATTTTAAAACCATGTTTCTTCCCACTTAAAAGGTTTTTTGTTGTCATTTCTGAAATGAAAGCCTTTCAGCTGACATTGTTTTATCAGTTTATCTATGAAGGTTGTAATTTACTATTCTTACTGCACAAGGCTCTATGTTATATACATGTGTCTAGGAATAATGTAGTCTTGTGATGCCTATTCTCTCTTTCATTCATTGTTAAGTATTTCATTTACTGCCATGTGTCCCTAGGGAGCCAGGCTGCTTAGTTTCATTTGATTGGATTTTAAAATCTGTTTGATGAATTAGTAGGTCCACCGAGGCACACCTCTGATGTGACGTGAGTTCTACAGAAATTCTTTGGGATGCAAAGAAATGTGCTCAAATAATTGTTTTCAAAGCCTTCTCCTGAAACTATATATTGTTCCCAGCATGTTTTCACCAGCAATTGCTTATATATTTTTTAAAGTCAAGCCCAAGCTTTTATGCTCCTTCGTAAATCTGCCTTAGTCAAAGAAGGAAGGGATGTGGGCAGAATATAAAGAGGTGGTAAACCTAAGTAATTTTTAATGAACAGCTATAAGATTGTTTTGCTTTGAAGAAAATATATGCAATGAAAATTTCTGTAGTCATATGCTTGGGCTGTTTGTGGTCAATAGCACTTTGCTTATAAACACTGTAAAATGTCTGCATTTTCCCAACATCCAAACATCAATCTAGATTCTAAATAACACAAAAGCAAAACTTGGACCCAAATATGGAATTCAACAATATCTGAGGAGGAGTTGTCTGCAAAAAGTAGATCTTGGATTAGACTTGGCATCTAGACTAAGGCATTTCTGTACCTCTGTGCAGAGACCCTAAATAATTTGAATGTTTTTGCAAATGTGTTGCATTAAATATATACATTATCTTGTTTACATCTGGTAAAATGTAGGAATTTAGTTGTTTTTTATTTGCATTCAAGGCATATCAGCATATAGTTGAGGGATATTTGCAGCTGCTGTCATTTTGGCAGCTAAATAATGTGATGTATTTAGCAAGGTACAATACTACCTGGGAAGAAATCCAGATATTTGTTTCTATTCATGTATGCGAAATATTGCTCCAATGTACTGGCCATCACTACACTGGAAAAAATAGAAGTGATGGCATAAAGAAAGGGCTTTGTGAAAAATACAGGATGTCTGTGAGTTGCACTGTTTTAGGAACTAACAACTATGAATGGAAATATTTTTAAATATATTTACAGGATTGGAGGAATTTAACACCTTAAACTACATCACAAAATTTGTGCCCTCCATTGACAGAGCAGCCACTAAAAATTTAAGTAGATTTTGAAATTTTGTGAGATAGTTGTTTCTGCTTGATGAGAAGAGTCTGGAGTTCATGAGCCAGTATAGCCCCCTCTCTCCTACTTATTTCCCAGTTTGTATTGCATACTAGTGTGCAGAACCAAAGCCTTTCTTCTGTCTGAGCATTTCTTATTCCCTGTGTTTGCATTATTCATCTCCTTTCCTTATATGCCCCCAGATCAAATAGTCTTTGTAACAATCATCCTTTAAGCCAGAATCTACAGCAGTAATAATATAGCCTTTTCTCTGTCTAAAGAGCAGAGAATACTTCAAATTTACAACTCTAACACAGCAGAACTAAAAGTAATAGAATAAATCATGACATTATGATCATAGCAACAACTGGTACATAAGCCAAAATTAATTACTGCAGAAATATTTTCAATATATTTCATTAGAACTCTGTGTGCACTATGCTTTCCTCTACCTCTTCTGAGAATGATTTCCTGTAAACAAGAGTATGAATTCTGTGAAATACCAGCAGTTTCCTTTGCCACAGGTGATGCATGTCATATGGTTTATTACCAAGCCAACTTGGTTGTAAATTATTTTCATAATTTTTCATTGTGATAATATTTTCATTACATAGTGGAGTGATTTTTTGTGGAGCACCCTCAGTTACACAGTTCAGCACATCTCAGAAAATAAGAAACTTGAATTTCTTCATACTGAGTTGAATCTCTGATCTGTCATTAGCTTGGCTGTGTTGATTTTTTTTTTTACATTATTATATACAGCTTTAGTAGGAAGTTGTGTATTTTCTTTTTTCAAATGAAGAGATATTTGTGGTCCTAATTTAAAATTAATAGTGTCAGCTAAAAGTCTTGAAGAATTTCAACTCAGATCAGATAAAATATTTTAATTGAAGAAATGTAGGAATTTGTATTAAAATATTTTGAGTGCTTTCCCCAGACTTTGTAGCATCTGGGTATTGCTACTTATAGCAACATTTGTTGGTAGATTCTGGAGTTATTATCATCCCTATTATTCTTATAATTTGTACTTTGCAGTTGACACTATCAGGGATGCCTGTTTCATTCGATCCAGATATGAAATATGGGAAATATGGCCTGTGTGTTCCCTGGCTGTGCTGCCTTCCATGCACATTAACACTGCAGAGCCATTTCCACTGGGAAGGGAGGGTGGTTGTGCTGCCAATGCTTTTTAGGAAGGGGAGAGCTGATTCTCTGAGAGCAGGTGAAAACCTGTCTTATTTAGTCTGGGAGAAGTGCTAATGCTGATATGATTGCTTTCTGGAAATAGATTTGTGTTAGGAGAGAGGGAGAAGAAAAGGGGGCTTTGTGTGGAAGGTGAAAGTCTAGCTTGCATCATAAGGATGAAGTAATTTATTTTAAAATATTCATATCTAGGTTGGAAACTACAGGAAGCATATATTTGTTACCATGCTAACACAGGGATAGGTTTAATACTCCTCTGAGAGGTAGAGGAAGGATTACATTGCAGGACTATTACTGGCAAAGTGCTCATGGCCTCTCACATAGACTTATAAAATATGAACTTTGTATTTACAGGGTGGGGTGGGTTGTGGTGGTGCTGGATTTTCTTTTTGATACCACTATTGTCTTCAAGAAATAAGATTGTTCCTTCCATTTGTGTATAGTGGGTTTCCAGTGCTGCTGGTTTCTGCTCAGGGAAGGATTTTTAGTTTGCTTTTTTGACCCATTACATTTGTTATTGCATTTTGGTAATGTAAAATGTAAATTAGTGACCTGTCCCTGATTTTTTTGTCCTACTTACGTCTTCAATACCCTCATATTTTGAAATTCCAAACATTTTTTAAAAAACCCTCAGTGTTCTTAAATTGCTATCACTCACTGTCTAGTGTTTTTGTATTGTTGTGATCTGTGGAAAGAGTATAAGATGTGCCTTCACCCCCAGAATATGTGTGGTGGTTACATCCCTGAGAACATGAGAAACCTCTTGACTGTTGTATAAAAGCTGAGTAAAGAGTCCTTCTCCAATATTGCCAGTTCTTCTGGCAATGATCTGTTTCATAGGGTAAATTATAATGGTTTGAGAGTTCTACAGATTAGCTGGATAATATTCACTCTAACACTACTGGAGAATACAAATTACATCATTTGAAGTGACTGTTTCCATTTTCTGCTTTCAAGGTCAATGGGTATTTTGGGCCCACTTGATACCACTTACTGAAAATTCTTTCTGAGTCGTTCACTTGCCGTAGAGAGAGAGATTTGAAAAGCTGGGAAAAAAAGAACACTTTGCAGAGATTCTATATTAAATCCTGAAAGTGATTTCCCATTAAATAAAACAGTATATTTAAGCACTGAATTGGGAATTTACGACTCTTAATCCACTATGTGAGCATAGTTGAGATCAGCACCTTACATTGAATTCTGTACATGTGGACATGCACCTTCATAAATACCTAGAGAAGACAATGGGCATGCCACTTATCTGGGTATGCAGAGTTTAGTTCTAGCTTACAAAGATATGCTGGATAGCCTTTATAGTAAATAGAGATGAAACAAGTGTACTTGACGTTGCTTTCCTTCCAATGTGTGCTGAATATATTGTATTTTCAGGCAGGAAGCCTTCAGCTCTCTTGCCATGGGTGGGAATGCCAGGTTCCAGCCATTGAAGGTTGTTAACTCACTGTCATATCTCAATCAAATATACCAATGTTTCTGTCTTGTGAGTGAAGTGCATCACTCTTTATGCAATTCTTCTTTGCAGAAATGTGAATATGGACTAGAAAATGTAAGGAGCTGTTTTCAGCAGCCCAAGGATGGCTGTGGTAGAGAAAAAGGAAAGGAGGTGCCCAGCTTCTTAAGCATATCTTCAATAATTTCATGTACTCCTAAAATTTGGATAGATATTTCTTTGGAGAAAAACCAAAGCTGGCAGAATTCTGATTTGAAAAAATAATTATGGAGCTTAAGAACTGCCTGATGTATGCCTGTACATAAAGGTCATTCAGGCACAGAAACAGGAGCAGGAATTCAACGAGGGCACAGATTCATGACAGAAAGTCGTGACCCTGTCGTGGCCAGCAGAGCAGAGGATAATGGATTTCCTGTGGAGGGAGGCACTGTGCCCAGTGGAAATGGCAGTGGGGTGCTGCTCTGCCGTGCCATTTGTAATGCTGGTTGTGGTTTCAGTGAAGGAGCTGCTTTAGATTCCCTGTAAATGTGAGTGCTGCTTCAAAGGGCAAGAGTGCAAGGATTTGGTCCAGTGGAACAGGAGAGTGCAGGAACCAGCCAGTGGAAATGGTGGATTGATTGATTTAAAAACCAGATGCACACTGCAAATGTGTGTAATAAATGAAAAGTAGTCTTCATATCCATCTCTTGTCAAAAGTCTATACTGTTATTTTCCTTCATTTTACTCAGTGTGCTGGTTTATTTTTTCAGTCTCTTTTTTGGTCAGATTTTTATCATATTTATGGTATCGATTTTTTCAGTCCTTGGTCTGAAAACAGGTGAAAAAGCAAATTTTCACTTAATTGGTCATGAAATATTAGAAGATGTTAAGTTAAACTTTGTTGCAATTGTCAGTAAACTTAAATATTACCTTGATCTGAGAAGTATTGTGCAATTGTAGAATAGTAGAATAGATGGGTGAGTTAAGTAATATTACTATATTCTGAATTTTAGAATATTCAAAAGCGGTCCAGGCAGAATTTAAATAAAAAATTAAAATAAATCAGAGAATATTCTGAGTTGGAAGGGATTCACAAGTACATCAAGTCCAACTATTGAGTGAATGAGCCATATGGGGATCAAACCCACAACCTTGGTGTTACCAGCATCATGCTCCAGCCAACTGAGATCATTAAAAATTAAAAATCTGGTACATGTATGCAGAATAATTCCTGTCACCATCCAAACCCATATGGTATATGTTTATTACAGGTCAAAATAAATTTATTGTATAAGAATTCTTTCTTATGCAATCTTATCAAAAGGATGGCGGCTGTGCTTTAATAATGTTTAGTCTTTTATTACATCTGTAGATTTTTCAAAACAAGGATTCTAATATTTCACCAAAGTCTAATTTCATATTTCTAGATCAGCTGAATAACTCATTTTCAGCCTTCTCCAAGGTGAGTTTTGTGCAAGTTTTAACCTGCATGCATTTTTGATACATGTGGAAATTGACTTTCATTTCCTGCATGCCTAAAATAATTTCGTGTCTTGTTAGATTAATGCCATACATCATATTTACCTTAATAAGTTAAGAAAATGTCTTCGAAAATGTCTCCCTTAGAGCTAAAACTGGAATTGGGTCTTAAAGATTAATCAGCAGGTAACTTGAATTGCATAAGATGAAAATACAGGCTAGAAATAATAATGTTTAAAACAGCAGAGTTATTCATTTATATGATGTATTTTCATATCTTATTTTTTTTTTTAATTTCAAATTTGGATAATTACCACTGGGACCAGCACATGATGTCTATTTTTGTTTCTTCAGAAAATATTGAATTTAAAGACAATTTAAAAACTCTTAATATGTCACCTTTTATGATTTCTTGATCTGGCCTGCAGTTGTGTTAAATAACATGAATGCCAGTGGCAGAGACCAGGTGACTGGTTTTCCCCAAATACTTTATACAATATTCTTTAATTGTTCTGGGTTTTTGGGTTTTTTTTTAATTTTCTCTAGTTGCAAATACAGATATGTAACCAAATGATACTCTCTCAGCCTCTTTCATAGTTCTCATGGGAAGCAATAAATGAAAATAACCTTTTTTTTTCAGTGAAAGAGACTCTACAGAATGGAGACATGGAACTGGATGAAAGTTAAAATTTTGAACATCGAAAGTATGTTATTTCAGCAAGATCAACATGCTTGAAAGCATGAGCTCATATTAAATAATGATGTCAATGTACAGAAGACAGAGGTGTTGGTGAATTTCATCCTTTCATTAATTAAGGTTAAGAACCATGATCCTCTCCCTCTGAGCTGAAGTTTAAGCACAGCCTAACTCCCAGTAGAAATGAAGAGCTGGTACTTTATGGTTTCATTTACACCATAAGGGCTCATAGATTCAGTGTATTTTGTTGCACCTTTGCCTTAGTTGCAGCAGAGAACTTGCTGCTGGAAGGTGTTCTGCCTGGGTGCTGGTACAGGATGTGATACCCCTGTGCTTTTCTTAAAGGTTCACCTGAATTCAGCCTGGAAGACTCACACTGCCTGGCCAGGAGGAAGGAAAATGAGTAAACATTTTCAGCACCTCTTGTCAAAAACCGTAATTAGCATTTTGCAATTAGGCACATGGAATGCAGTGATGAACATGCTTAGCTGCAAGTGCTGTTGAAATGCTTGCATGTATTTAGATGTGAGTTGTCCCTTTCTGTGCCTTCACATCCAGGTTTCCACTGCATGAATGGAAACTAATCAGGGAACCTAAGGTCAGAAGGAAAAGTACCCTTGTGTAGTTGGGTTTTTTGAGATTAGAGATTCAATTCTGATAATTTAGATACAAATTGAGGAAAGTATCTTTATTAGGGATGGGAATTAGGTGTTTAATCCCACCTTTATAATCATTTGCTTGTCTTCATCCCCATGTGAGCAGCTTGCATGATTGCTGTACTGTTTTACTACTGAACTAGTTTGTGTTAATAACCTTGCCTAAAATGTATCTGTTTGATGCTGTGCTCACATCTGCAGACTGGATGGTATTCGTTTCACTGTGGTGATTTTCTGGCATATGTTTTCTTGTCCACTGCATGCTTGTGACGCTATCAGTGGGATAAATTTAACTTCCCTTGCAAAACTAGTGCATGTGGGGGATGCTCTCCATCAGACTTGGATTTTATCTGCAAGTTGAAAAGAATAAGAACATCGCACTTAAAAGCACTGTTTGCCTTCTCAAAGGGCTGCAGGAAGCCTCTGTTGAAATTGTAAAGCTTTTCAAACAGCTTTTCAAAGGTTTTGTGTGTGTGAGAGAGGACTTTGTCCTCCTGTTTCCTTTATGTAAAAAGCAGGCTGTGTAAAACAGGGAAAAATACTTTAAAGGTTTTACTGCAATATATTTCTTTGCCTAGGAGGATGGAGGACTTTATACTTTTTGTTTTGCCTCTTTCTCTTTCACAATATGCTCCCTGGTCCTTGGGCTGTGTCAGAGGGAGTGGTGACGTTCTTGAGATGCATCCTGCCAAGGCTGGGTCAGATGGTTAATAGCCTCAGATTGGGGGAACCATGCTGCCTGTTTCTCATACCTGTTTTGCATTTATATGAGCCATTGTTCTGTGTGGCTGAAAGAAGAGCCCCAGCTGAAAAATACCTCACTTGCAAAGCATTCAAGCAGTTTTAAACAAGCATTTGGCTGGTTTTCAGACTGTTTCCTGCTGTAATTTCTGCCCTTCAGGGAAGGTAGAAGGTTCTCCTGTATAATTATAGCTGTCATTTTGCAGCAATCCAAGGATAACTATGGGGGGGAGAAATCTTTTCTACAGAATACATATAAAAGGAAATGTATATTGAAACAGATATGGGTAGATGCTATTTTTTCTCTGAGCTTTCTGAAGAAATACCAATATAATTTGGAAAATATTACATGAAATTAGAATACTATGATGTATATTCACACAGTGTTTCCTAAGGAACACTGCCAACTTATACTGTGCAATTACAGGTTTATTCATACCAGAATAAAACTTTAGAATTGCTAATCTACCAGTCTTGATTGGAAGTTGGTGATATATTTTGTTTATTTTATGATTACAAATGACAAATATTTTGCAAGTACAGCTTGACTACCAATTATTCACAACCCTGAACAGATGAAGGAGTCATAAACTGTTAAAAGCCATGGAATGAAGAGCTTCTGGCAGGAAAAGATATTTTTCTGAATATAAGATTTACTAGTGATAAAAATAGATTCTGTGCACTGCATCTAGAAGTTGAGAGCCGTTTATAGTGGTAAATACTTTTACCAGACCAGGGACTGATTTAGGACTAAACTGGGAACTTTCTGTCTTTAACCACCTAGTTTGTTAACTAGAAATTGTGACATCAAAAAAGAATTCCCACCTTCCCCACCCTCCACCCCAGGATATAAGCAAGCAACCTTTGATTTAGCTTGTATTGCTTTCCTGTGATCATCAGTTCAAAGTGTTTTTTTCTGATCAGCTGAGATTTCTTAACCATCTGTGGACTGCAGTTGATTAATCTTGTCATAAGGCCTTACCCCACTTAGTTGTAGTTGAAGAAAAATGATGTAGGAAGTGCCTTTCAGTAGTAGCAGTGAATGGCATTCTGATGTGGTTTGAGTACCTGCCAGAATACACATCACCATGGGCAGTGGGGAGGGAGGATCCTTCCTTCAAAAGTTGGTTCAAAGCTCTTACATTTCTGTTTGAAATATGCCTTGGGGAGATGATCTTTGACAGAATTAACTAGAGCTACTAGTCTCCTAATCCAGCAGCATCAGAACCCTCTGATAGCTTGCAGAAATTATGTCAAAACCAGAAAAAGTTTAGGGGGGACAGAAGTGATGGGGCAGAAGTTGGGCTTGCAGTCTACTTGAGAGGAACATCTCAAACTATGATTGAATTTGGTTTTTGTACCTATGTTCATTTGTTCCACGGAATTTAAATTCTGTATTACACTGGCTACTATCTCTCCCTAAGGGTGCAGTGGATGAACAGATAACAGAATTTAAATAATGGTACCAGGGTGCTGATGCAATTTCCTACAGCAGCGTAGTCTGAGCCTAGAATATTCACTGAAAAGCAATTTTGCATTGTTAGAGTATCAATATGCTTGCACAATACAAATTTTAAAAACAATTAGTCTTGGTTGCATGCAGACCTTTATAAAATAGTATGGCTCTGAGTTATTTGGAGGAAACTTCAAATAAGGTTAACATATTTGTAAAATACGTGTTTCATATATTTTGATCTTTATTTGATCATGTACTGTGTGATCTTTTCCATTTGTCATCTTCTTCCCCTGCTTTCTAGGACGCTGTTGAATTCAGAACAGATGTGTTAATTGGTGGCAACCCAAAGGTAGAGTTTATATTCTAATAACTTCATTTAGTCTTGAAAGGAGTCACACTATGTTCTCAGGCTCTGGGAGGTCAGGATTTCCTTTCTTCTCAAATATGGTTTGGAGAATGAATAGCGTGAAGAATGGTAGAATCCTCATAATAATCCAAATGTTTAATATTTTATCAAACTCATACTTTTCATCTCTGTTTTGGCCTAGCATGAAATAATTTGTTTTAGACTTCATTAGAGAAGTTTGGGGAAACAACGAATTGCATGGGATGTGTCATTGAGAGAATGTTTGTGTAGTTTGTGTAGAACTCTTCTTCAAAGGAATGTAAGGTGCTGGCTGGGTGTCCATTTGGGAGAGGGAGCTGTTGGCAAGTGCTTTTCATCAGGAATCCGTTTTGGGATTGGTGTTCTAGAGAATCACATCATAACTTTGCATGAAGTGCCTCTGTCTGTATGTCTTCAGGCCACCTAGCAAAGTGCCATGACATGTATTACTCATGGTTTTTGAACTGCAAGATGTGTTGGTCTTGCCAACTGGGAGAACATTTTTATCTATCTATCTATCTATCTATCTATCTATCTATCTATCTATCTATCTATCTATCTATCTATCTATCTATCTATCCAATTTTTGAGCAGTTTGTAACAGGTACATTTTTACTGTCTTTGGTATGGTAGTGTAACGCAGTGGGATTCTCTACAGCTTGGTCTTTTTTCCTCCTCATTACTCTTTTACTTTCATGTCATGTCTTGCTGTATCTTTTCTGACATTTTTTCTTTTTCCCACTGCTCTTAATCCTTGCAGAAGTCTTTGTTTTCAGTTCTCCCTCAGAGCCTGGACCAGTGAAGATGATGGAGATGTTTTCACTGAATTCAGTGAGCACAGTTCAAAACTGAAGCCATGAGTGCAAAGGGATGTACCATGGGACAGTTCCTCTGGGTCTTGGTGAGATACTGTTTTGTTTTTTAGGCAGTTATTAATAGTTCCCCTAGATGGTTTGGCCAAACACAAACAACTGCAAGGATTAACAGGTGCTGTGTCATTTTTATATTGCTCTCAGGCTCCTGGTACCTACTCTCTATTACACCTCCATGAAGACAGGTAGTTGACAAAGAATCCTGTACCTATAAACAAAATTTCAAACAAAACACTGAAGCTGATGTCAAAGATTATTTTTCCTATAATATTTCTAAGTGGTAAGAGGTTAAGTGTTATTGAAAAATGTAGCAAATTTCAGAATGCAGCTGTGTTGGATTTGAAGCTATTGGTAATCAATGAAGTTTCATAGATTTCACTAGGGCTGGAATATTTTTCACCCACTGAAGTTTTGTGATAAGATCAACATTTATGTAAGAGCTTCTGAGTGCTTGGTTTGTACACAAGAAAACCAATCAGCTTCATCCTCTGTTCAAAAAGAGTTTTCATACTATAAATCATCAACTGGTATAAAAGTCCAGTAATTTTTTATATAAAATACTAAGTTAGAACTGTTAATTAGTAACTTTTTAAACAGTTAATAAGAGTAATTCCTGAGATGTCCTGAAATAAATAGCTTTTATAAAACAGAAAAAAAAAAAAACCCAAACAATGTCTGTACCATAACTACCATAGTTTTATTGCTGATAGATTTGTGTGGTTTTGTAGACTGCTTGACTATCAATTTTTGGTATTTTTGTTGTGGAATTCCTCTGTTGTCACTTCCCTTCTTTTTTTTTTTTTTTTTTCTTCTGGTTTTATTTTTTTTTTTCTCTTCTGTGAAGGTGAAAATAAAAGAATCATAATGTTTGAGGCCATTAAATAAGCCACCTACAGCTAGTATAGACATTGTTCAGAAGTTAGTCACAAAATGAGAGGGAACCTGCTCAAAAAATGGAGGTTAAATCTCCCTATGTGTCAGAAAAGATCTGGGTGAGGTCACAGATCACAGATATATAGGACAAAGCTGTGTTTAATGCAGAAAGGGGAAAAAAAAAAAAAATAAAAAAAATAAAAAAAAAAAAAAAGTTTGTTGAAATCTGTTTGAGTCCAAATCTGGAAAGCTATTTTTGCCATTTATCTTTCAGTGTGTTTTTCCTCTATGCCTTTCCCCTTGTACCATGCCAGTCTGGCAGCCCAGAATGCACTTGCAATGCCTTCCCTTACTGCCTAAAATGATAGCTTTTATTTCAGGACTTGGCTTAATATTTGATCCTTTAACCCCCTAAGGCCAGTATTAGCAGTTGGTGTCAGGAAATCCCAGTTCCCAGTGCCAAGGGGTTAATTGCTTTTTAGCTTTTGATCTTTTTCTGCCCACTCTGTATTCCAGCTGACCCTTTCACCAGCTATAGGAGGTACACATACTTTCCTTTGCTGGCCTGCTTCCTCAATCTCCCCATAGTTTTCCTCACTGCTGCCTTGCCAATTTCACATTACATATTTCTCAACAAAAAAATTGAAGTTGACCTGAATTTTTTTTCCTTCTTATGCTATCCAATTTTCCTGGCAGAAAAGGTGCAGTGTGCTGTTATTGTATTTCTAGGAACTGAGATAGATAGGATGGGCACGTGATCTAATGTAAAGAAAAAAAAATTGAATATATATATACAGACTTATGAAATTGGACTGCTGATGTGTTAAATTTGGAGAGCTTTGTTGGATAAAAATTTTTTTTTGTCATTTTAAACAAACTATTTAGGGTGTGGGGGATGGGGGAGGAAGAAACCTTTAAAACTAAATAAAGGCATCTCAGATTTTATTGCTAAGTAATTTTGTAATCAAGCAAGACATGATCAAATTTTTCAGAAATATTTCCCATGTCAAGGCTGACCCTACACTCATGGAAAGTTTTGTTTTGTTCCCAGGTTACAAGCATAAGACATTAATTTCTTTAGGGCTGCTTGTTTTAAAATGGTAATTTTATTTATGTTTTCTTCATATTCCACAAAGTTAGCAGTCAAGCTGATATAATGCCATAGCACTTTTTGAAATCCTGTCAGTTGTCAGCAGCTGACATTTTTTGTGACATACATTAATTTCCTAAAGAAAGTGAGAAAATATTCAAAATAACAGAGAAAATTTTAAAAAAACCAACACCTATCACTATAGATTTTAGTGGCTGTAATTCTGAGAAATACTTATCTTCTCTATTTTCACTGTCTCTGAAACTACAATGTGCCACTCTGTCAGATTGTTTGAACAGCTATATCACTAGTAAGGTAAACCAACATAAATAGAGAGAAAACTTGAATAGAGAATCCATATTGGATGGTCAATATCAGGTCTTTAGTAGGGAAAAAGATAAAGCATTTTAGATGGGAAAAACAGTTCTATCAGCACTAAAAGTTACACACAGTGCAGTGTATCTGCTTCTCATGATAAAATAGTCTCAATTTTTAATTTTTCCTCCAGCTTGTGATTTTATTGAATATTTTCCATGATGTTTATCTGGTCTGACAGAATGAGAACTCACATGAAGGTTTTTCCTCTAGCAGGCTGCTTAGGCCTTGTCACCAGTCTTTTTGGCTACCTGTTTTTCACAACACCAGTACACACTTGATTCTCTCAAAAACCTGAGTGATATTCAGCTTTGATAAAAATGTGTTGCCAAGCGAGTAAATTATTTTTTTTTTAAATGGAAATGAAAGGCAGAGGAAGAAGCATGTGTAAACCTAGTGCAGTCATGTGAGATTTATTGACAAAATAGGTTAAAATTAAGAGTAAAGTTTTAGGTTTTGTGGGTCCTGACATGTTTAAAAGCTTAGCTGGATTGTGCTAGTTCTTTGTAACATATTCAGTAAGATTGTGCAGGTCTTGCAAGGTGTAACTTGAAGCAAAGTTTACATGCTCTTGAGTTTCAGTTTGAAGACAAAAACCTGCAAAGGTAATTTGAAAATCCACACAGGAGTTACAAACTCCACCCACCTTTTTTTTTTTAATTTTTTTTTTTTTTTTTTTTTTTTTTTTTTTTTTTTTTCTGGTGAATTTTGTCTACTTGGAATTCATTTATCTCCTACTCAGCTAAAATTTCCCTCCTCTGCAGGAGAGGAGCTAATGCTTTATTAGTTCAGAACAGGCTGTTGTTTCCATGCTGGCACTTTAGGGGGTCACAGGGGTGGAGTGATGCAAATCTCCTTCTTTTCACTGCTGCCATTGCCTGTCCCCTCCCCAGGGCTGAGCTTCCTTCCAGCTTGTGTTCAGTGGTCAGAGCACCTGGATTCCTATTCCTGTACTCAGGTGCTGCTAGGTCCTTCTAATTCTGGGACTGAATGTTTTGTTGAAGACCATATGGGCCCTACAAGGGTTTGGGAATTTTATGAAATTTGCATAGTGCCTGCAGCACGTTGTCACTTCCAGAGATGAAATATTGCATAGCAAGGACCTTCCATTGTGGCTGATTCAGAGTATGAGTTGGAAGGAAGAGGGATCTTAATGTGGGTAGGATTGCCTTGTCCTGCCTATCCTTGTTATTACTGTCTCTCAAGAGGTTGCATGAGAAAAGTCAGAACTGGCTGCTCACTAATGTAAAAGGAATAATGAAAATAAAGTATGGCATCCGTAGATATGTTTGCTACTTTCTGTAAAAGCTCATCATAGTGTCTGGAAGTAGAGTCCTTCCATGTGAAAGCAAAAAAACCACAAACCCCATCTAACAGCCATTTCTGAAAGCCCACAGAAAATACTACTGCCTGAAATTATTGATATTTCTGACATTATAAGCCCCATTTAAAAATGTTTTCAACTTGGCTGCCTTAGCAATGGGTCAGGAATGAGGCTCATACTACCTTTCTAATTAATTATCCAGAATTTTTATCTTGCTACACAATAATAACTAATAACTCCCTTAGGCTCCTATAAGTTTTGCTGTTAGGCAAGTGCAGTTGCTGTATCTTCAGATCCTTTGTGGGTGTCAGAATGTTTTCCCTCAAAATGCAAAGAGAAGTACAATCTGTTACAAAAAAAAAAAAAAAAAAAAAGAAAATAGAAATGTTTCACTTCTACTTTTTGATGCAATATTTCATATCTTTCATGTTAGCTTAGTTCAGCAAAATTCTTTATAGATTTCTTTTCCAATGGCCAAACTTAAGAGTACATTTTCTAGAAATTATTGTAAACTAGTCTGAAATGTTGCAACAGAAGTTATAGTGAAGAGTTATTTTGGGCTGACAAAGCCAGAACATAGAAAGCACAGCAGTGAGTGAGTTTGCAGAAATGTCTTGCTGAGTGCCCAGGTTGTTTTTCCAGTGGCAAGGAGATTTTAAGAAAGGGTTATCACAGGTGGATATCCATGACACTGGGTGCTGACTCTTAGCCAAACCACAGCTGCAAATGGTGAACTACCCTCTGAATGAGTGGCAACAACTCTGAGCCTCTGAGTGACCTAGTTTGCTCATCTCTTTAGCCCTCATTGGAGTAAACAACACAAAAATCACTGCTGGTTTGAGAAAAAGGGTAGGTGAGATGCTCTACTCCTCCTCTGCATGTTTAATCTTCTCTGCTGACTACTTCCTTGAACCTTCCTGAGAAAAGGGATTTGATTAATTATTTATTTTTGCCATAGCAGCAGATTGCAAATAACAAGATCAAGGTACTTCTCAAAATCTGAGTTTCTGTGTGCTTGAGAGCCAAGGACAAGCCTACATGATTTCCATGGACTACAAACCTCTCTATTGTGTGTCACATTTACACTGCCAAGCTATTACCTGAAGTGTCTTGTAGCTATTCCACATTTAAACTTGACTTTGACCTTTTATTATTTTCCTTCCCATGACCTCTTTCCCCCTCTTGTCCAATTTGAAGGACGTCATATCTGCCTGGCACCAAATTGTGACAGTACTCGGGAGCCTGAGTAAATGTTACAAAATAAGAGCAGCTAATTAAAATCTGTAGTGTTGACATCTGTTTAATATATGCAATACTTCCAGAATTTGATAGCAGACCACCTTACAGTGGCAAGGGTCTAAGTCACACTGTTTAAATAAAGGAATAATGAAGTATAGTGATATGGTTGTAAACTTGGAGCTGTTCCAAATGGGGTAATAAAGTGTGCTAATTGGTTCTGAGAATTGGAATGCCATAAAAGTCAAATTTTACAACAGTGACTATTATACAGTGGAATTAACTTGGCTACTCTAGAGGTTTAATATATACCTAGCCATTAAGAGACAAAGTCACAAGATTATAGGGATTTTACTCAACTAACAGAGATTGACAAGTCTGTTTTCATTTCTGAAGATTAAGATAATAAGAACATCCTAATTAACTTATTTAGTTAAAGGAGGGTTATGTACAATGGTATTTGTTTCAAAAAATTAGTAGTACCTACAGGCTTGATTAGGTAATGTGCTGGAACACTACCTAAAACTTAAATAATGATTTGAGTCACTTGAAATGTGTGTAATTATTTGTTCTACCATTATTCAATCAAAGTTACAGAGTGACTTCTATTCATTAAATTCATTAAGTTCATTAAGTTAGTAACAAGTACAGAGATTACTGCTCTAACATTGTTGAAACATCCAAAATATTTAAGCCTATAAAACACAAGCTAAATAATTTTTTACCAAAGTGGTGATCTCAATGAAAAGCATCCTAAAGGAACTTATAAGGGTTTTCTACTTCAGTGTCTGCTGTTATTGAGGAGCTCCATTTTCTGTGGCAAAAACCTCTCAATCCATTCAGAACATTTTTCTACTAAAGTTTGGGTTGTTTTGTTTTGTTTTTTTTTTTAATATTGCTGGGGTCGATATAATATCTTACTGCAACTTAATGAAAATGTCACCATTTGTGTGATGTTTTCTGGATCTTAAAGGTAATGATTATTGGCACCTGAAAACAAACCAACAAGTGAGTAAGTCATGGCTGTGGCAATCCAGGGTAGCAGCTCTTGCACCTTCAATCACTGCCTGACCATCTTTTCTGATGGAAGGGTTACAGACCCAGAAGGAAAATACAAAATACCTTTTACTGGATAACTATACTGAAAGTGGTGCACTGGGAGAGGTACAGAGGGAGCTTTTGGTTATTCTCTGACTCTATTCTAGTCTGAACTAACTCCCTAAGATGAATGATGAATGCAGTGTTAGTAGTTTAAGTAAACCCAGCTGTGTTCTGCCCAGTCTGTCCTGGTGGGTAGCTCAATGGTGTGTGTTGGAACAGAAATCTGATGGACTTCATAGGATCTGTTTCTTGCAGGGGCATCTGTTAGTAACAACCAGTTTCTGAATATGAAGAACCTGCCAGGTATGGAGAAAATACCTGCTGGGGAAGGATAGGAAGGAGTAGATGCAAGCATGAAGATTTTTTTCTTTAAATCTCTGATGTCTCCATATCTGAAGTAATACAATTTAAAAGAATATAATTTAAAAGATGAAGCATAAAAGTGGAAAAGAGACAGATATTGTATGCAGTTGTCTTCTTCATTTGTACTGAAGCAAATGAAAAGATAACTGCAATAGAAAATTGCCATTAATAATTCAATTTGAAACAGGTGCAACAGTATTTAAGTTGCACAAAGATTATGTTAGTTTAGTATCAATCAACAGCTGTGGAGTAATTGCCCTTTAAAAATGAAGTTATGAAATTGTTGGCAACAATAACAGTAACCCAAACCTATGACAATGTTGCTAATTTGATGCTTGGATCACCATCAGATGCTCAGACAGGTTTTCCATTGATAACTGGATTTCTGGGGAGCTTTGTTGCAAACAAGTTATTATAGAAATGATCAGGTAATAAAATGTATTGACTTTAGAAAAACTTTATCTTTGTAATGTATTCAACTGTCAGCAGAATATAATGTGAGAGTAAATCTTGTGCTTGAGCCATTTATTTTTAAAAGAAAATATTTACATTTAAACACTGCACAACTAAATATAAGCATTGTCAGAGAAATGTGATTCATATTACATTTACTGTAAAGAAAAGCTTATATGATTATATCATTCTTAAGATGTGCCTAAGGAGGGTTCTTTTAGCTTTTTTGCATGAATGAAAATGTATTCAAGTTCTAAATCAGTTACTTATTTTCAAACTTTTAACTAAATAACCCCTCTTTAGACTTATTTTTCAGTAGCTTTATTTCAGATAATTCTCCTGCAAAATAAACTCCATAGTTTTGAAGAAAAAGTTTGTGGAAATACCTCTCTGTTGCAGAGAAGTCACACCTTTTCTCTTCTTTCTGATCTTTTTTTATTTTCTATCCCCCACTTTTGTTTTCATTTTCCTCTCAGGCTACAGATATGGTGCAGAATAGTGATGAGGCAAAATTCAGCATAAATCCAGACAGTCATTTGCAGATAACTGCTTTAGTCTCTAATAAGCCAAAGTGTGCCTATTTTCAGGAGATGAAATTGACTCTATTCCACCCTCCACAGCTTCCATAGGAGCAAATATCTGCTCTTTCTTTTTTGGTTTTTTTGGGGGTTTTTTTTGGGGTTTGGTTTTTTTTTTTTTTTTTTGTTTTTGGGGTTTGTTTGTTTGTATGTTTGTTTTATTTTGTTTTTTTTTTTGTTTTGGTTTTGTTTTTTTTTTTTCTTTTTTTGTTTTTTGTAAAGCACCTCTTGGTGTTACGTTCTCTTCCATCATGAGGGTATGGTATCTCTTTTTCCTAGCTTCCTCTTGTTTCTGTTTAAGATATTTAAGTTTAGGGAATTTTAGGGATTCAGAGCAGCTGCTACAACTGCAAATATCATGCATATGCCTTGCACTTGCCTTCAACCAATATTTCACTAAGATGAAATAGTTCAGATTATGAAGAAGTATTAAGGTGGGGATCTCTGATCTTATGTGTTATGTACCACAAGCCAGTGTGGAAAAGTTGGTTGCAGCATCAAAGTGCTTGCATCAAAATAATTCCAGAAAGCATTTTTGATGTTGATGAGATTGTTTAAATAATCTTGTCAGATCTATTATAAATGCCAGTTATTTTCTGAAACAAATCTTACTTCTGTGCTGCAGAGCCTCCAGTGCTGTATTAAAGTGGATTAATTACTTCACCTCACCTTTAAATCAATTTTCCTTCTGAAATACTGTTTTGGATAGCCTTGTGGAGAATACCTGGCACACACTTGAATAGGATTTGACCAGAAAGGCATTGAAAATCCATTAGTAGCCACATGTGCTGAAATAAGTAAGAAAACCCATTCAGTTATTTTCACCAGCCCATCATCAGGAATTTCCTGATCTCTAATGTCATGATGAGCTTCTACCACTGTCAGCCCTCATGTGTGATCCATTTAACCATGTGTGATGTGCTGGTTCTGCTGTACAAAATTCAGCAGAGCACATGAGGATGTGGTACTGACCATCAGACCTTCTCATGGGGACAGGTTTATGCTTTTTAAATACCATGAAACCTCTTGGTCATAAGAGCCCAAACCAGATAAAAATAATGATAAACAAATAACAATGAAATATAACTTCTGCCATGAGGAAATATGATTCCCCCAGGACACTGTAATTGGAAACCACAAGCTTTGTCACCATTCCCAAGATGTACTCTGGCTGCAGACAGTGCAGGATTGGTACCATTCATTTTCCTGCTATTAATGAATGCTCTTCCTTTTTGATTACAGCATTCTAATAGTTGAAATGCAGCCTGACTCCATAGTGACCCAACTGAGCTCACAGTGAGATAACTTGTCAGGAACTCAGTGTGCTAATCTGGGAATGAAATTCTTTAGGCTACAAAAATGCATTAGGACTGGACCAAATAGCATCATTCCTCTTTTCAGGCTTACAGCTGCTACATAGCAAGTAGGGATCTAGTACATGGTAGCAGCTGGAGAGGTTAAGAGGGAACCAGAAGAAACAAATAAACCACATTTTTTCCCTTCATTTCCCAGACCCTACTGTAGAGAAAATACCCTGCCTAGTTTACTTCTCTACCTGCCTAGAGGCCTTTGCTGCCCCCTGATGTTTCCTTTACTTTTTCACGTCTAAAATGGAGGCTGAAGATAACTTTTCCCATCTACTCATCTTTTCTATGCATTTCTACAGTGTCAAGGGCAGCAGAACTCCTGTCTCAGTTAAGGTCTGTGTGTGTTAATATCATCTGTAAGTTTGAAAGCAGCTTCTAAATTGATAACTTTTTAGAAAAATCTCTCTGTCCTCTAATGCAGTTAAAAATAGAAATAATAATTTTATACATTTTCATAATATTTTTCCCCTTCAGGATGTATGTTTTCATGTAAGTACTGTGAGATGCTATAAAGTTATACATTTCTGCCTAATTCCTGAATTTCACTGAAAAAACCCCACTGAACAGACCCTCAGTCTGTCACCACAAAAACCCCCAGAATTTGCAGTCTACTGCCCTAAATCTTTCCATGATAAACAGCAGGACAGACACAGTAACTGCAGTTGGCAGATGCTCAGTTATTAAGGTAATTTGATGAGGAAAATAAAGACAACAGTTTTAGCAGTCAAGACTTCATTCTGCAGGCTTTGGGTGCTCTGCAGGCAATTACTGCATCTACCTGTCAGCAAGAGTGGGATGTGGCAAATGCTGAATTTACAGCAGGGGCTCTGTGAGTTCCTCCAGAAGCTTTCAGGAGTGAAGATGCAGGAAGGAAAAGCTGTCTGCACAAAAAGTGACGTTGAATCTTTGCAATTTCTCTTTGGATAGTTTGCAGACCAGTTTGTAGAGATCACTAATGCTTTGCAGAGTTAGCACTGAAATAGGTGCATTTCTGAATGAGACATCACAAACAGCTGCAAGTTCATTTTCATGGCCTTTCTAGTTACAAAGAATAGTGTTGATAAAAAACAAAAACCAACCAAACAAAAACCCACCTGTATAAGATTTAGAAGTACCTTAAAATCTGAATGTGGAAAAATCCTGCTTACAGTTCTGATTTTCAAAGACTGTTTTTTGAGCAAATATATGTGATATCCCTGTGAAGGATGCATAGATACAAATAGTAATATTTATTGTCTCCTATTCTGAGCAAATGCTCAAAGGATAAAGCATCAAAAGGATAAAATATTTTATATTAAATTATCATATTTGATATTAAAACACATTTTTATGAATATATCACAATCGAATTTCAGTAATAAATGTTAGCTAATATACATTATCATTAAATTAATTTCCTAGGTTGTTCTTTTTTTAAATTCTTGTTGAACCTTATGGAATGAAAGAAGAAAATATAATAATTGGAACCAGAAGGAAAATTTTATTTTCCTGCCCTGGTATGAAACTCTTTTCATCCTCTTACTCTGTGATCTTGCTTGCTTACTCTTTGAGCACAGAATGAAAAGTGAAATTGAACTTCAAACTACTTGCCTTCCTTTTTTGGCTATATTTTCTTTCCAGAAGCTGTCATCTGAAGTGTTTCCTCAGGTCATCTTGACACCTTCATGTAAGACAGTTGTCCCTGCCCCTTACTTCCAAAAGTATTTTCATTTTTCTGGACCCAGAAAACCTAGCTTCTTACCCATTTTCTCAGATTCATTTTCTACTATCTGGTGCAAATGTTTCCATGCTTTTTGATCAGTATTCTTAGCAAACTTCATTAACCTTGTAATTACAATGGGAGCATGTAATTGTTTCTTTTTTTCCCCCTTTTTTATCTTTAACCTCAAATTTATTGGAATTCTGAACATTCTGGTGTTGTTATGATGAATTATACATTGTTTTTGTTTACCAAGACATATCCTGCAGTTTTATATGTAGCTCCTAATAGGCAATTAACTGTGGTAACTGTTCAGTTCACTGAAGTGACTCTTTCAGGAATTAAACATCATTGTGGTGTGTTCAGCTCCAAGTCCTCCATTCTGTGCTGCTCCTGTGAAGAGGATGCAGCTTGGACAGCCAGGTTGAAGAGGTGAGGTTTAGTTAAGCTCATGTGACCATTCTGGCTTTATGGGATCTGTGGACACACATATGGGGTCTCCTGTGATGAGCAGTAAGGATGGTTTAAAATGCAGGTGAGAATCTGTAGAGACACTTTGACAGACTTGGAAAAATGAATTTAAGCTTTTCTTTTGAGCTAGAGGGTCTTAAAGTCTCCCAAAGTCACACCCCAGACATACTGAAGCTCTGACATCACCTAATGTCAGCCCAGTTCTACCTTGGAAACTTCCAGGGATGGGGATTCTACCATCTACCTGGGAAGATTGTTCCAGTCACTGTTTTCTCTCACTATAAAAAAATATTCTTCCTTATTTCAAGGTGAAATGTCTCATGGTGCAGCTCGTACAGATTGTCCCTTGTTCTCCCCATGTGTCTCCCCGTGAGGAGAGACCTTCCTTTCATGTTGTAGCTGCCCTTTAAACACTGGAAAACTGTGATGATGTTCCCACTTAAGCCTCCTGTTCTCCAGGATGAAATTATCTAAGTCCTCAAAGTTCAGGTTTCTCAGCCCTTGGAGAAACTTTGTGACCCTTCTTTGGACCCTCTCTCCAGTCCATTTTAATTGGAGGGAGCAGAAAAAGATGAAGTGGTGCAGACAGATAAAGCCTGGCCAGTGCTGAGCAGAGGGGTCAACTGGCTCTACTCCTGTTGTTACCTGCTGAAGTAGGTTGTGTGGTTGGAATATTTCTGTGGTGAGGTCTGAGTGATAAATATGCTTATAATTACCTGTTCTGGGAAAAAAAAAACCCTTTATAACCTTTGTCCCCAGTGTGATTCTATCTAAGCTGACTTCCAAAACCAGGGCTATTTTCAGCTATGAAATACAAATTTTGCACTATAACTGGGTCATACATGCGTGTGAGAAGGAAATAATGTGGTAAGAATAAAAATAAATTCATAGCACCTAGATTGTGTAGTGACTGCTGCTCCATAAATATCTTCAACAAAAATTAACATATTCCAGGTAGAAGTGAAAATATACTTCAAAAGGAAGAAAGATGACCAAAAATAAAGTGGAGGAGTCTTGTCTAATAAGAAAATATTTAATAAGGAAATACAGGAGAAAAAAAAATTGCATGGCTTCACAGTCCCACATCCCAGCTCAGTTAGAAAAGTAAATAAAACTAGAGAGAAGTTATCACAATGGTCAACATTAATCTTTGTTGAAAGATCCATTTCTATTGTCATGGAATGGTTTTGTATTCCAGCAGCACTTGGCAATCATCAGCATTCTTGGTAAATCAGATCAGGTTAAAGGGTCAGTCTCCATTGTGATAAATTCTGTTTGCACCTGAAGAAGCAAATGTCCCAAACTTTATATTTTTACAAAGTTGTACTGAATAATTTGCTGAATCAAGCATTGACTTTGGAGTTATTATTTGAGAGGGATTGTCCAAATTCTCAAGATTTCCCTTAGAAGAATGTGGAACAATACAAGATGCAAGCAATGGATTTCTGATACTTAAGGATGTTTTTCTAAGCTTATAAACAATCAAATAAAATTACCCTAAAAGCAGTTGCCTGCTTTTACCAGTTATGATTTTGTTAATGTTTAGCACAAATAGAGAAAAGAAGCACAGACAGGAAAAGAGAGCAAATGAGAGCTGTGAGAGACAAAAAGATGGTTTTTTTAGTTGAGAAAAGATAAAATAAAACCACATTCAAAACTTAGTTTAGGAATAAAATTTGGGGATGTGTTGCACTATCATTTTAAGTATCTAAACTTTGCCACCATATCTAATTTATTATCAAGATGTATGATTAACTTTGTTGCACCATTGCTATGTACACTGGATAGTATCACATCATCAGATTTTATTTCAGCTTGATTGCAAAGAGAATCTTTAAGTCAATGCACTGTATTTTATTTCTAGCTAAATTTTTCAGTGCAGTGAGTAGTAATTTATAAGACCAAGATGAAGCATGTTTCTTTATGAGAGCTGGTGTATTTTCTTTCAGTGGAATTTTTTCTTTCCATTTTTTCCCCTAAAGGGGAGAGGTCACATTTGGGGCTGACTCATGTGATATTGACATTAATTTTGAGTGTTGCTGCATTGTATTGGACACCACATCAGTGGCCTATTGATGCACATGTGTATGCACATGTGGACTGCTTTTCTAACAGGTATTGCTTTTGTGTTGAATAGCTAAAAACCCTTTTTGTAAAGTTTATTTTCCCTTTGTTTTCAGATACACCTAATACACTAGGCAGCACATAGAGCTCATTTGCTCTTTTATAAATTTACCTGATTGATATATTCAATACTATTTAGCAAGTCAGTGAGCAGATCTCTTTTTTTCTTTATTCCTCCTCAAAACAAATACTTCACTGACAGAAGCTTAGTAATTGATTTGAAATTGGATGGACAGAATCATCCATACTCAAACACCAGCTCTTTAGTTCCTGTCAGCTTCTGGTCCTTGTTTAATCAATATATTCAGCAGTAATTCAAGATGAAGTGGCCAGGTCTGCAATGGCCAGTCTACAACAATTCCATATATGGAATTTATAAAATTGAGAATTGATTTTGCCCCACTGTGGAATGTTTAAAATAAATTAATTAAAAGCTTGATCTGCATTGAGGAAATTTCTGATTTAGGTACTCTTATCCAGATTCAGACCAGGTTTCCTTCCCAGATTGTAGTGGGAAAGCAAAACATAGCAAGGACAGCTTTGACTTTAGAGAACACTCAAGATGGTGTTGGGGAGGGTTATTTTTGTAATCTTTGGTTTTGAGTCAGTTTCATATGGCTGAAAATATTCTGCCTGAATGCAACCATGATTTTTTAATTTTGGAAATCAGGAGTAGTAATGCATGTTTAAAAGGTGTTTTGCAATATATTGGTCCAGGCATACAAGTAAGAAGAGAATATCAGGAATTTTCTATGACTGCCTCCTTTGTGAAATCAATTTAAGTTTTTTACAATGTTGCATTTGCATGTAGGTAGCTCAAATAACTGAAGGTTTTGCAATATTTTTAAATTATAAGTTCTCTGTAATAAGCTGCTGTTTGCTACCCGCTTTTCTATTGTCTAATGCAGGATTTTTTATCAAATACTTGGTAAAATATTTAAGTGTAACTCAGAAGAATAACTTTCCCCATTAACATGTATATAATTCTTGTTTTCACATATACATTTTCAAATATTTGTTCAGTAAATTTGTGTCCTTCAACAAATGGAAAAAACAAGGTAAGTTCTCCCAAGGTATCTTGCAGCACCGTGCTCAGGCTGAGAATATTGGATATATTTATTCAGGGTGCAGGGCTGAGTTAAGGTGTACCATTTCCTAAGGTCAGGGATTTGAATATGTAGTTTCAGTTGACCCATATGAAGAAGGTGTTAAGGTAGCAAAATTGAAAAGCATGACCTAGAAGTTTGGAGTTTGGGTGTTGGGTTTATGTTTTTCTTTTGGTTTTAATGGTGGTGGTGATATTTTCCTTCCATTTGTGGTGGTGTAGTTTTTCCCTTCCCCTCTTTCCCCACCTTTTCCTTTTTCCTTTCTCTTTTTGTTTTTTCAAGTGAACAACTAAAGGTCACTGTAGCAGTAAATTTTGTTCCTATGGAACAATTTAAGCAGCTAACTCCTCACCTCCCTCCTTTCATTCTGTGCATTCCAGTTCCTCCTCCAGTACTTCAGCACAGCCAGAAGTCAAACACAAAGGTCACTGCCTGGGTTACTTGTGTTTTGGTCCATCCAGTCAGCCTGCCTGCTGCATCACATTGTCAAAGTCAGCCCTTCTATTGACAAGCCTATTGATTTCCTGATTAATGTACCTCTGTTTCATTGGCTTTTACTGCAGGAGACATCATTTTAATGTTTGGATGATCAATAGCTCCATCAACACCAAGAATTCCTACTGTTAGCTTGCACAGCTCTAACTATGGGGAGTTGTATATTTCTTGATAAATACTACAGGGAAGTCATAAACATTAGAAAAGCAAGGAAAATTGATGTTCTCTGTGGATTCCTATTGTATTTGAGCCCTAGGAGAGAATGCAAAAACTTTCAAGTAATTCTCTGTAGGAAAGGCAACCAACAGGTGCTTGATCTCTGAGCTGGAATTTAAATTAATGGGAAGTAATTACTTTCAGAATTTCCATTGTGTAATCACTTTATCTCAAATGTGTAAATACCCAAAAGAGAAAATATGGCTTTTATTCAGTTTTAGATTAAGAAATTACATTTTAAATACCCTTAGTTAACTTCTTTATAGGAAGGGAATTCTGTGGCTTTCATGCATGCTTCTAAAATTGTTTCTGGCCACAAATTACACTAGGTGTAATTTAGACATCTTAAGGCATCTACTTAAAATGCACCAGTTTTTGTCTTGCAGTTGTAACAGACTTCCCTGTCTCCTCCTTGTTACCAAATAGCTTTTTTTTTTCTTCCTTTTGCCTTCCCACCTGCCCTGTTTCTGACTTTTCAAACCTTCACACAAAGAAGAGGCTAGTTTTTTTTTTCCACTCATAAAGTTGTGAACTTAAATGGTCACTTTTAAAAAAGTTTTGAAATTAGCTAATGAGGGAATGACAATAAATTGTGCCATTTACCAGAAACTTTACCTAAATATTTTTCAGATTAGATTCCTTCATTTCATTAAAGCTTTTACTTCCAGTGGCTGGCAGGCTTCCTGTGTGATCTAAAGGAGATATTTCAATGGCTTTTCTCAGTATCTGAGAAAGAGCTTGTATTTGAATATTCTGCCTAAGAGCACAATTCTGTATGAGTGTCCTGGTTAAATCAGTGCTGGTTTAGCTTTACAGAGAGAGAGGTGATGGTTATTTATCAGGTAATTTATGCATTATCTTAAAGCTGGTTCTTTCAGTTGAGGATCAGGACAAAGGCTCTGTATCTTTAGAGACACAGTACCCACCTTTAATTAAGAAAACAGAGGGATGAAGTCAAAGATATTGCAAATTTCCCATCTCCCCTTAACGAGGAACTCTCCCCTAAATTTATTGGCAATAAGGACTAAAATGGTGAAAAAAAAAAAATATCCAGCTGTTTCCAAGCACACAATTTAAGTGTTTTGATCTTCTGGTACAAATTTCAGATGCTGGAGTGATTATCACTTTCTTCCAACATTGAAATATCCCAGTGGATGAAATTCTAAAGTAAAAAGAATCTTAGTGTGATGAATAAATCCACTAAAATTAGAGCTATGAAGATCACTGAGGAAGGTGCTAGTGACATACAGCTAAATCCTCTGGTATATGGAACTGAAAAGAAATGAGGTCAGTAATGAAGGTTTAGTTAGGCATTAGTTTCCCATATTTGTCCATGGAACTATTTTCAAATATTCCTGTATTCCTGAAATAATTCACCAACCTGATGTCATAGAGATCTAGAGATATCTCTGTCTCTGAAAGTTCAGAGCAGTAGTGAATATTTCCTAAAACAATAATAAAATAGTATAAATGTGTGTTATTCCTGATACTTATCTCTCTGATTTTACTAGAATCTTAATTATTGCACTTGCAGCAAGCCAGCTAGTTTGAGTCATAGCTTTCAAGAGATTGTTTTAACTCTGGGAAACTAAAGCCACAGGGCTCCCTGAGGGGATGCTGATGCTGCCTTTTATGTCAGTGGCTTTGGGTCCCAACTTGTGTTTCTGTCTCCTCTTTTGTTGAGTAGAGACTTGCTGCTCTGAGGTTTTGCTGGTTTGTTTCGAGCATTGTGGGACTCTCAATTCCTGCTGAGCTCTGTCACAGAAAGGCTCTTGCTGAGGTGGGTCAGTGGAAGGAGTGCTCTGTAGGTGTGTGCACCCAGACTCCAGTGCAGGTCGGGCTCTTCAGCTTCAAGTGTGACAATTTAGGCTTTAAACTAAAGGATTGTAAGGCTTAAATGCTTTCTTTGATTAGATACTTAGTTCTGATTTTATTTTCTCTCTATAACCTGTGTGTATCATATAAACGTTCATTACCACAGGAAGTGTGTGAGTCTTTGGACCTCCACATTTTGTTAAGGACTTTAATATATAAATCTTTACCTGAAACAGTAGCATAGAATGATTGAGCTCAGATTTCAGGAAGTAATGACCCTTTTTAGCCTTAGGCATCTTATTTAACTTCCCTGTGATTTGTATCATTTTGTGTTACATAAAGATAATTTTTACTCCACTTGATCCTGAAACAAAAATCTTGGCTAAGTACAAAATTAATATACAGAATTTTTTTCACCACGTAACTTTACCCCTTTTTTTGTAATATCACTTCAACACAGGTGCCAATCAGAAAGACTTAATAGAAGAAACAAATTGCATTTATTTCATAAAGAAGAATATACTCCTTTACAAAGGGTTCTGGCAGAATTCAGGAAAAATGATACTTAAGTTTCATTTTCAGGATTGGTAATTTATCCATCTTTTAGCCTCAGGGTTCTCCACAATTCAGCTTTCACTTTTTTCTCTTTTTTTAAGCAATCACTATAGCAACCTTCTGTTATCTGATGAGCAGTGCACACAGAGGGCAGATACCCATAGATGCAGCATAAGATTAAGAAAAAAGAGAGCCAGGTAGACCAGTGAGGTGTTATCCTAGCCTGTCACACAGAAGACCTGAGCCCAAGCTGCACTTTTGAAGTTCATTAGCAGGGACAAATTCTTTGAGATGTCATCCCCTTGAGCAGAAATTTCAGCTTGACTGGTGGTTTCTCCTATTAAGTGGTCTTTGGCTGAAATAGCAAAGTAGATGATGGATTCTATCATTGCATAAGAGCTGTATGAAAAACTGACCAGCTTTTATACATTGTTTATTTACTTTTATTTGCAAGCACTGCCATGGCACAGGCATTGTAGAAGTAATGCATTCCTCTTGGCAGCTGTGTTCAGCCAAGAAAAGATGTGTGGGGACAATAGGAGATGAGGAAAGATAGGCTTTAGAAAAATTTTAACTAAAGGCCTGGATTTGAACTTTGTGCCAACCTTTGAAACCTGCAGTATCATAATCTGTGAATTGTGCCAAAGGATTGCATTGGAATGGAGTAGCATCCAAGGGGCAAAGCAGTGCTGTACATCTCAGCCCAGATGTGCAGAGTTAATGAAGCAGTAAAGGCTGCTCTATGAATAGATCACTTCAAGAAAAGCTGCACCTAAACTCACCTGCTGGGTACTCCCATGGTTTTGTCTCTGCACAGGAGGAATGTATTATATTAATTGCATTTCTTCCCCTCTTCCTCCTCCTGCTGGAGGACAGAGGACTTTCTATCCCTGCACTTCTCTGTACAACTCTGTGCTGATCAGCCTATTTACTGTTTTCTCCATGGCTGTGCCAGTGAGAGCAGCTGTAGGAGCAGGGAGAGGTCAGTGCTCAGCTACTCTACACATTCAATTCAATTCATAGTTTCTCATAGTCAAGCAGTCTGATGTCTCCTGTTGTATTAGTTGCAAAAGAAATGCCTTCCATAAAGAAAAAAGCTTCTCTACAATGTGTGAAAAGGTAGAGGAATTTTAATGTGCTTCATGTGCTGTTGTAGACCAATAAGGACCCCTGTGTCTCTGTGGTGCTAATTCTCTGTGCACCTGGAAAAGTGAAGAGGGCACATTTTTATTTGTTGCTGTGAAAGGGGATATGTTTTAAACAGCACTTTTCAAGGAATGCTTTTGACTTGCTTTGATCATGGGTGCCAGAGCTCTGCCTGTACACCTGCCTTGATTGCAAAGCAAGGTTAATTGCACTGCATTCTTCACCTTCTGAATAGACATATTTTGCATCAATTCATACACTTTGGTATCTTTACCAAAAGGGGCCACTGTATTCTTCAGCTTAACACTTGTCCATTCACTCTCTATAGCCTCACTCCAGGCTCTATAAGAAGAAAGGAACTCAGTGAAATTCTCTCACAGTTTTCTGAAGGGGCACTGCATACACTGCCTGTGCTGGATCACATTAGCAGGGGTTTGTCCAATTTGGGTGTTTGTTCTATGTGCTGGGTGTGTAAGCTTGAGTTAGGCCATCCAGAGGATGTGGAGGGGAAGCTCTGTTGTGCTGAGTGTGTGAGCACTGCTAGGTGCTGTCCCCAGCACAAAGTGTGGTGGCTCCCACTCCAGGTATCTGGCATCAGGAAGAGAAGACAGTAGGCATCTCACTGTGAGTGTTTCAGCAGGTAGCAGTGTGGAAGAGGTACTGGCAGGGAGGCAGAGAAGTGAGAATTCAAAGGTCTGTTATTGACATATTAACCACTGATTTTCTTCTTACCTTGAGCCTTAGCTGTGTGCTCTCATGTAGCTGAGCAGACCACGTGCAGGGTGGGGGTGGTAGGATTGCCCTGCTGTAGAAGGAAAAAAAAGTAGTCTTTTACCCAAAAAAGACTACTTTTTCCTTGTATTTCAGAGAAGGAGGCAAATGTCATGGAGGGGAGGATAAAATTCAGGTAAGGGGTATGACTGTATCAGCTCATGTTTTGCAGGGAGATACTCGATTGACTGAAGCCATGCAGTGATATGAAGAAGCTTTGCTCAAAACTCTTAGCTGTTAGTGTTTTATCCTTTACAGTGCTTAAAAGGAAAGTCTCAAACTAGTTCTGTAGCAAGTAGAAAATTAAGCTACAAATTTGTCAATTGCATTGCAAGTAAGATCTTTACCTCTAAAACCTTTATAAGCTAAGGTAGAAAAAGAATAAGTTATCAAAATATCCCCAAGCATTTAGGTAGCGAGTTTAAAACCCTCCAACCCTCACCCTGCAGCAAAATCTGTACACTGCAAAGCCCATCTTACCAGTAAAATGAAATTTCATTTTCAAGCCTAGGCAACTGAGTAAGAGTTAATGTTTTTCTGACACTTCTTGATCCTAAGCACAGTGGGAATTTGGACTGCTGAGAGTGGCCTGATGTATATAAAAGGCCACTTTACTCTTCTCTATTTAAAAACAACAAAACAAGGTTCTCAGTCTCTGCTTTCTGCCCAGTTACCTTATGCTTTTAATTGAACATAAATCAATATCAATTTAGCAGAGATCTAAGAATCTATGACTTGAGCAGTAGGTATCTGATGTGAACAGTAGGCATTTTATGAACAGCCTTTTAAGGGTAAATACTCAAAGATCAGATTTTTAAAACACAATTCAACAAGCTCTAAATGCATTTTTGAAAGGTGGAGAGAGAAAGGGGTGCTGGTTCAGTGGTGGGGTCAGTTTAGATTGTTTTTCTGCTGAACTTTGGTCCTCAATCTTTTACCATTGCAATTGAAATTGCTGTGGAAATCTATAAGGATAAACAATATTGAAACTTTCAAGCATGATCTAGTGTTACTAAGGTAACCATTGTAATTAATTTTAAGTACCAGCTGGCTTGTGATGAGCATGAAACCTGACAAAGGCTCACAGAAGGACTGCTTCTCATTTTCTTAGCCACAGTAATAAGACTGTGAGGAATTTCTTTAAATAAAGCATCTGCAGCAACAAATCAAGGCACAGCTTTGATATTGTTTAGTCATGAGACCAATCCCCACCTGGCTGCACCCTCCCTCCTTCCAGGTGGTTGTAGAGAGGGATGAGGTCTCCTCTGAGCTGAACACCCCCAGCTTTCTCAGCTGCTCCTCATCACATTTACTCCAAACCCTTCCTCAGCTTCTCTGCCCTTCTCTGGACTCACTCCAGCCCCTCAGTGTCTTTCTTGTAGTGATGAGCCCAGAACTGAACACAGGACTTGCTGTAGCCTCACCAGTGCTAAAGGGGCAGGGAGGCTAGTTAAAAAAATATCATAAAAGGATCATATTTTCAATTTTTTTCTTTCATCCCATAGCACTAGAATTGCTTCTTTTCATTGCTAGTTTTTCTTGAATCAGTGTTGAGATTATTGTATAATTCCTGGACTCCATAATTTAACAATCATAATTAGAAATATGAAAAAGTTCTCTTTGAAATGGTAAAGCAGAAAAGGATGAGGACAGGTTTCATAGTCTTTGTGTCCAATTAAAAGCACAGAAGAAAGCAGAGTACCCAAATATTTAGAAGCTGAGCTAAGTTACTGATATGGCTTGATCATTTGGCTTTCTAAATGTCAGCTTGGGTCTGGAGAGCTTGAATTATTCTATGTGATGGGGTAATATAAAGTCAAAGCAATCACAAGTGGAGTGCTTTTTCCCTCATTTTTAAAAGGGAAGGTATTCAAAGCCAAAAAATTGCCAATACTTTATGTGAAAATAAATATCCTATCTTAAATTAAGAAGTTATTAAACTCAAGGAAGTAAAATTGCTCAATTTTTCATTTGGTTTTGATGCTGATCTCCTTAATCACAACTGAAAGCTTAAGATTAGTGAAAGCTAAAACATTACTTCTGCTCAAAAGGAACGTCTATGAAAAAGAATTTAATTTCCCAATCCTACAAATGCAAGCAGAACTGTACTGAATGTACATATATCCAAGTCAGAAGGTAGAGTTACAAGTAACTTGGAGGAAATCAGCATGGTCACTATTAGTGCCTGTGCAGGACATGTTCAGATGAGCCTGGTTCTAACCTTGGTTATGCTGGAATACATCCACAGGAAACTAATGAATGATACTAACACTACAGAAGACAGTGAAATTAGAGCTGAATCATTCCATAATAACTGAGATAAAAATCTGCCCTAGCTATTGTTTTGCACAGACCCATCCTTAAACTGCTTCTCTGGCTACTTCCATGTCCAGCTGCATTCAAACTTTAAGGCAGGAATTTTACTGAGATATTTTCTTCCTTTTGTGTGTTCCTTCTCAATATTGTGAGAAGGGGATGCACCCTATTTAAAATATTTCATCCTCATTGCCTTGAAGGGAAGAGAAAACCATAATATTTTTATCTATATCTCGCTTATCCTTTGTTGTTGGGAGCCTTTCAGAGTAGCAGCCCAGAAGTGCTACAATTCTTAAGGGTTTTACTGCTCTCAGAGTTCTGAATGGCAATAATAAAACAGATCCATGTTACTAGATTCATTCTGCTCTTACCTTGAAATGTAGAAGCACTATCAGAAGCACTGGTTATTAATCTGCAGTATTAGAGTTCCTTCTCCAAACCTGTGTCATGAATAGTGTTGAGGGTTTAAAATCCTTGAAGTTGGGGAAGTTTTCTTGGTGCAGGTCACCAGAATGAGTCCACCCTGTGTCATGACAACCCATAACTCAGAAACAGAGTGTGCAGTAGAAAGAAAATGTGCAAGATTTTTGTTTGCTTGCTTAATTTTGCATGTAAGGTTTTTGGTTAGTTGTTTGTAGTAGCTTTTTGTTTTTTTGTCCAACTACAAACCAAGCTTACTTTCAAATCAGGCTTCTAAATCTCAGCATTTAATGCCTGTTAGCTAATTATGCTTTTAGGACATGGAAACTTTGAAAATCATATCTTTATTTTGAAAAATATTGTTCTCATCAATAGTTGATATTTCTTAATTCCTTCTGCAACTCTCATGCTATATTTTTGCTATGAATTTAGAGAAATAACTGTTCTATCCAAATAAAATTGTGTCTGTACAGGCAGATGACTGTTTCTATAATTCTGGTGGACTCTAGTTTGCCCTTAATATCAAGTAGTTCTTATGGCAAAAGTATCTGTCTCCTGACTTCCATGAAACTTGTGTTCATTTTCCTTATTTTTCTCTAAACATTTAAGGAAAATGCAGAAACCTAACCAGGTGGTACTGTACTATAAGGTTTTAATTGGTGTGTCCACAATTCCAAACTGATATGGGATAAATCAGTGTTGAATATAATGTTTTTGAAGTCAAGTGATGTTTGTGAACTCATTGCCAAACTGGCATTCAATGCCCATGAGCAAAACACACACCTCTGATTTGACAATGAAATGAAGTCAGCATATGATATATGTTGTATTTTCTGCATTGAATTATTTATAAAGGCAGAGTTAGCTTGTGTGAAACTTGTGTTTGAGACTCCATGTGATAGCTAAACAAAGAATTCAGAAACTTCTGAAAACTTTGAAGGATAACATTTGAGGGCTGGGAGCATTTGTAGCCTCAGGCTATGCCATGAAACAGCCACTGCATTAGTCTGCCTCAGCATCCACAGCAGAGTTTTAAAGAATTGTTATGGGAGTATTCAGGGGAGTAGGGGGGAAGGCTTAGAAGTGTTTGACTTCTGGTATTTCTGCATACATATAGGATAAAAGGCATTCCATCATTACCATATCTAAACCGGTTTCATTTCTCTTTTACAAAATCTCTTTGGATTTTTATAAAAGAAATAGGGATGAAAAGATAGAGACTGGGATGGTGGGTGAAAAGAACACTTCCATTTTCATACTAGAACATTTTAAGGGTAGGATTTAGAAACTGTTTAGGAATGATTTTTAAGTCCAGGAATGTGTCCACATGTCACAAGAGTCTCTAATAGGTTACTCACAAGTCTCAGGATCAAGTCACACACATGTAAATCAGAATATGAAGGTTTGTTATCCAGATTTTATTTCTGGCTTATCCATCCATTCCACTGAGTTGCATTTTCCCCATATTTGTGTCTGTTCAGTTTTAAACTGAATCCTGGGAACACAGCCTCTGTCACCCATGAGGCTTCCTCTGAGTGATTATTTCTTAATAACCCTCACACTGAAGTTGTTTACTGCCAGCAGTTGAAATTGAGTCTTGGTAAATGATTTTAAGTTATTTGTTTATTAAATCAGTTTAGTTGTGAAATGGTGCTTAAAATCAGCTAGGGTTTTGATTTGGGTCTGAAATAGGAGCATGGATGGGGAAACATGCTGTGCAAAGCTGCCCAAGTGGGTTTTTGCTTCTCTTGGCTCTGCCCTGGATTGTCACTGCTGCTTCAGAAACAGGAGTCTGTGTTCCTGTACCAGAAAGTTCCATATTTCAGAGCAAGGTGTACACTAAATAAATGGTTTCATAGGTTGTACCTAATGTTGGATGTTTTTTCCAGCAGATAGCTAAGCTCCAAATGGGGCAGTATTTTTTTTTTTTTTTCAAAGAAACAATGAACAATGCTGTTCCCAAGGTTTGCTTGCAAAGGCTAAGATGGGACACAGGGAGAGAGTTTTTCCCTTTGCAGAGGAGCAGTGAATTGCCTGTTTCTGTGCTGTAGACAGCATATATATGCATGGAGCCTGTGCAGGGGGATGAGCTTCAGGGTGAGTGGGTGCAGTGTTTGTAAAATATTTAAAATATTGTTTAATAGCACGTGTATAAATGCAGAGTGGAATGAGCTGGGAAAAGGAGAGCTGTGAGCAGAGGACAGAGGAACTGTAAATAGCAGTAGAAGAGGAGGCTAAGAGTTAAATAAAGAAATAGTAACAGGAAACAGAGATGGAGAACAGAAAATTTCTTTTGGGCATCTATTTTTCCCTGAAATAATCAGGTGATATCCATTAAAAACACATTCAGTTATACTCCTGGGATTATTGCTGAGTGCTAATATCTACTCATGATGTTGCTAATCTATCTCTAATATCTTCCTTTTTGTAGAGCAAGAGCTGTAATTCATTCAGTAATTCATTGTTTTACTGTATTTTCTTGACACTTTGGAATATACTGTAGATAATGGATTGTGAATAAGGAATGCTCAGTATGTTAAAGACTGTGAAATTTTAGGTCAGCAGCTCTCATTGGGAAAAATTTTATTTTGTATTTCTCATTACTTTTTCTTGCCATAGATAGATTCTAAAAGATGTCTACAAGTAGTCTCAAAATAATGAGGAACTTTAACTGATAATGCTGAAAATATGCAGCCAATTCAAAAGGTTTGTGTCTGAACAGTGTGTTTTCTTTATGTGTCATGGCAAGCTTTTTCCCTGAGGTCACTGTTATGGACAGAAAGATTGACCTCTACTGCAGAAGGCAGGTTTTAAATGTAAATTAGCTGCATCTGCTGCTTTCTGATTTCTAGGTGTAAAAAGAGGTTACTCCTTTTTTATAAAATGATGTAAGGTGATGGAGGTAAGGTTCCTTCCAAAATGGAGAGAACTTTTAATGTCATCAAGTTTTGTCCCCTAATACAGCAAATTGCATGTCATATATCTCCTTTCATTAATTTAGTGAGCTTTATGTTTAAAGCAGTCAGGAAAATTGTGACAGACACCATTGGTCTAATGGTTTGGATTTTTCTCTTTTCTAGCCTACATTTACTCACAGCAAGGCGTTGTCTGTTTGTTTGGGTTTGTTTTGTTCTGTTTTTTGTCTTGTTAACCTTATCCTTTAGAACCAAAGTAGTTCTTCAGAGCCTTGGCTTTTGTTTAGACATTTAAACAGCCCCTCCCCAAAACCAACCAACCAAACTTAAACTTCCTTTACTTTCAGCTCATTGTTTTCCTGTTCTGAGGGTCTCATTCTGTAGCAATTCTAGTTTAAATAGCTCTTTCTTGAACACAGTTGATGTTATGCACTGACCCACAGAATGTCTTGTAGAATTCTATTATTTTTCTTACTTGGTCTGTCCTAAGGTCATAATATAATCTCTTGGGTCTGTATGACAGTTTTATGATCATCTTTCCTTTCCCTCATGTGCTTTCCTCAGGTGCTTTCTGGGCCTGATTTATGAGTTAGCTAAGAAAATTACTTTCTTTTTATGCAATTGAATTTTGATGCTTCTCCTACTGCAGTCCTCAAGATTTCCATCTCTCTGATAACTTAATCTTTATAAAAGTTAATGTTACTTTCTCACTTATATTTGTGTGCATGCCATTGATAAGAGTACTAAATGAATTACTTAATGAGAGTAAATTTCCTTGGGAAATTTGAAAAATTCTGTTTCTGACCTGATGTGTTCCCTTTCACTGCTGTCATTTTCCTTCCCTTCAACTCCTTAATTCCTTGTATGTTTTAAATTCAGCTGCTAATCCTGCCTTTCTGACTTTAATGCAAGCTCTGATGTGACACCATCTGCAATGGGTTCCTGGAATCCTGTTAGATAAGATTTTCTTTGTACCTCACTGGTGTTGTATTGAAAATCTATTGAAGAAAAGCTCTCAGGTTAGTCTGGAGTGATCCATAGCTGGCAAAAATCACATTGAGCTGCATCTTGTTTTCCAGGTTCATCTAAGTCTTAATTAGAGTGTTGCCTGCTCTTGAAGACAACCTGTTGCACAGTGTATTGGGGTATTGTTGTTTATTTGTTTGGGTTGGGTTTTTTTGGAGGATAGTGGTGGTGTTTATGTTTGAGTGTTTACTTTCAAAGGGGCAGTAGAATTAGCAAAAATTAACTCCAGGGGTAAAGGCATTGCAAACTGCAAGGTTCCTGAGTGTCAAAAATTAATTTGTGTTGGAAATTAGATTTTAGACTTCTAAAAACAATGCTAAGCCATTTAAGTATATCTAAATAAACCTGAGATTTGCTAATATTAAATACTACTGGACAAGCTTTTTTTTTTTTCCCTGTGTGTAGTACTAGTGACTCAAATGCAATTCAACAGATATAACTGAAAAGGCAGAATTTCATCCATTTAAGTTTCATCTGAGCCTTAGGATACTTCAGGGAGAGCACTTCTGAAGAATTTAAAATTTTGCCAAAGGTCAAGGAGCTTTTTTGCATCCCTGGAACACTTCCACTCAATGTAGAGAAAGTTGTCATAGTAACACTGAGAAAACCTGGAAGTCACACTTTTTCTTTTTCTTTTTTTTTTTTAAATCCCTGCAGTTGAAAATGATGTTCAAATTATTGCTGTAAGTTTGCTTCTTCACTGCCAACCCCCCAACCCATTTTATTTTCACACTGTATCATTGAATTTGTTGTTGAATGCAAATATTTCTACCTTAAGAGGGTATTTAATTGCAGAAGATTGTGATTCTATGTAAACATAAATTTAGTAATTCAAGGCAGCTGTGTATGATATGATATTAAGTAAAATTCTGAGTAGGAATAATTGATGGAAAGTGAATTTTAATCAGATTCTTTAACTTGATGGAAAAATGCTACTTCTTATGCAATGAACCACTGTCAGTCCTGTGATCATGGGCTGCTCTGAAAGGTTTGCTGAGCACTCCATTGTATTATACATTATATATCTGTGAGATGGAATTTAGGAAGGGAAACAACTGTGACCACATCACTTGCATCCCTCAGCATCTGAACAAATAATTGTCATTGACCAGACACCCACTTCCATAGGGAATGTGCACATACAGTGAAGGAACAATGCAATCTGCTGCAGGTCAAAAAACCAAAGGCTTCATTATCCCCCCCTCTGCTTAGTATTCTATTTAGTATCCCTTTCATGGACTTGTGAACAATTTTACAGACATTTGAATGCCATGAGGCTTTTAATTCATTTAGAGAGGCTTGAACTTAAACCAATTAATTTGTCATTTTCCCCCTGAGTTAGAAGCAAGATGTGACATCTTTAAAACTGCAGTTACAATGACTGTTGTATAAGCATTTTTTACAGCTACCATACAGGTGACTTGCTTTTGGTTTGGTGTTCTAATAGGTAGATTTGCAAATAGGATTTCAATTTGTACTTGTTATGCTGTCCCTGTTTTTATTGCATCTTGCTCTGCCACCCAATATACTGTGAAGTGATCCCATTGAAAAGGTGGGATACCTGCAAAATTAATTGGCATCACTCTAGCATTCTGTTAACTGAAACAGTTATTTCCTGACCTAAATCCACGTGTTCTGATTTAATTAAAATGATGGCATCTGCTGTTTTTTCTTATTATCTTGAACCTAATCAAAGTTTAATGGACTTTATGGAACAGAAACAGGCACATCATTCAAACAAAACCAAACCAAAGCAGGCAAACAAACAGTGCAATGTGATGTTATAAATACAGGCTGGTTTTTATTTAAGGATATGCATTTCTGGCAGGATGAGTGAATGTCAGTGTTTGTCACATGAATAATAATGACAACTCTTATACATAAATGTTAAAAGGAGTAAGTTTCCAATCCATTGCTTATATAAAAGAATTTTTAATCTCTAGTCCTCCAATTTGTTGAAATGGAAAGTTTGGGATTTGGTAATTTGTTATTTTGCTTTTTGGTTTTTTTTGGTTTTTTTTTAAACTTCAAAACTCAATTCAGACACTTTAAAATAGCTTACTAATGTATAAAAATAATAATGACTTTTAAAGATGCACGGCAATTGATTTTGCTTTGGTATTTATTTGCCTCAATCTGCCTCTTGTTTTGAGTTTCTATATTTCTTCCTTTCACTATTCATAGAAATATGTGTGAGGTTTTACAATAAATGGAAAGTTGGCATGATTTGGACTCTTAGTCCTTTTGATTTCTGTTTTAATCAATGTCAATTTGGTCCTAGTAGGTGAGATTTCCAAGAATGGCACAAAAAAGGTGAAAATGGTGCATAGTTATAGAAACTGTGGTCATAAGAGCTGGTTGGTATTTCTGTGCTCAGAGGTAATGTAAGTATTGCTATTATTATTAATAATAATAATAATAATTTTTAATTGCTGACACACTGCTGGCTTTTCAGACTGACATCCTGGAGTACTGGTTGTTTTCCAGTGATGATGAAGGTTAAATAATGCTAGGTCACTGTTCTATGTGGTTTAGGAAAGCTGATTTTAGAAAATCATCTTCTCCTCCTTTGTGAGCCAAAATGGAGGAATTAAGTTTTGTAATGGCTGTGGCATCCAATTTAGCTGGAAACAGCAGGAACTGAAAATGTTTGTCATGAGTTCTTCTGGACTGCAGGGATTACTTTGAACTTCATTCTAGTGATGTGCTCCAACAAGTGGGTGCTGGTTAAATCTTCATGTTTATTGTCTTCTGGTGAAACATTGTTTGTGTATACATCTGGTATTAGACTGGAGGAAAATCTTTTCTAAACTTGTTGCCTCCCTCTCAGTGTGGTCAGTCCCTGTGTCTTGGTCAAGGAACTTTTCTCAGATCCCATGAATGTATCAGTGAGACAGTTTGAAGGGAGGCAAAGCAAAGACCTTTCAAGCTATGCCATAGAAATATATATTCCAGTCCACTGAAAACAAAATATTCGGAGCATACAGCTGCCAGATTCTACCAAGAATAGCTATAAACTTGAAGTTTGTATCATAAAGTTGAATTTCCCTGCTAAATAATCTGGCCTTCATTCATGCTGATTCAGAAACAAGTGTAATTAGCTTTTATAAAAGCAATTAGGCTGATTTTCTGTAGTTTTGTTTTTCTAGAAAAGTTCAACAAAAAAGATTGTTAGATTTGCTTCAGGTATTATTTCCATCCAAACAAATAAATCTGGTCAAAATTAACAACTTTCAATCTTTGTAAATGAGTAATTTGGATACTTTGATTGTAACAAATCATTTTTAATAGATCACATTTGAAATGCTGATGCAAAAAACCTGGGAAAAAATAAGTATTAATAAATATGGAGTTTAGATACCAGTCTTCTTGTAGGGCCATATTTTTTCACCTTGCATTGAAATTTCAGACACTTTATCTGGTGGAACTTAGTTTTTCTTCTCATAAAAGCCACTGTATAAAAGAACTGAGCTAAATTCAGATTTCTATACCTTCCTTACATGACTTCCTTCTTTTTCTGCTGAATAATGAGAATCTTGTCTAGATTCTTGAAGAACCATTCTTGCCCTAACTTGGCTATACTTTGAAATGTTTGCCAGCATGTCCCTTTGCTTTGTCTTCTCAAAGAACTGTCAAGTATTCCTTAAAAAAACCTCAAAACATGAAACCCCACCACTTTCCCTAAAATACACTATTAAATCTGAATCTGTGTGACATCATCTTACTTTTTGATGATTTTCTTTTTAGTACTTCAGTATGCAGTAGAAAGAATATGATATTTGCAGATATATAGTCTTTAGAGAGATGCTGAAAGTGCCTGAAATGAAGAGGTAGAAAGTTTGAAAACTCTCTCCCCCTTGGGGCATTCAGGTTCTAGCTAAAAGTCAGCAGGTACTGCACCTACAGGAGAAATAAGGAGAAAAATAGAAGAGATATTAACTAGAAAATCCTGTCCTGCAATCACATTCTGGACTTGACTTCAAAGAGACTGTTCTAATGAAATTGCCAGCAGTTATACTCTTCCACAGAAAAATGTCATTACTTCTTGATATGCCTTTTACATGCAAGACATTTCATTTTCTGATGTAGGCTTGTACTCATATATATATATATATATATACACCTGGATTTGCATGAAGTTTGAGGCCAAGCTCTGACTGCAGAGAAGCTGCAGGGAAGCAGCTCAGACCTGAGCTTTGTGTTTAGGAGTCTAAGAACAAAAATTCTCCCTGCTTTTCTCCTACACTCCTTTTACCTATACCTTCCAAAAGTCAAATGATTCGACATTCCAGTTCTAGCTCATGTCTGAATAACTGGAATAAAATTAGTTTCTTTTTTCTGTAACTATGCTCAAACATGGCCACAGTTAGAGTTGAAAATTGTCCTTGAACAATATCTAGTTGAACATTGTCCTTTTTCTGCCAGTTATTGAGGTACAAAAATTTTGCAGAAAGGCATCTATAAGGACTTGGAAAAAACAAACAATAGGAGGAGGATATCTAGTCTAAGAATCTCTGTGTTTTCAGCAAGTTTCTGAATTGGGCCCAGGTGACTCCTGAACAAGTCAATCCTGGAGAAGTCAATCCTCAGAGCAGGGCAGTGCTCAGGGTGCCCAAAAGGAGAGGCCAACTTGCCAGAGTGACTTGGGGGCAGATTTCGGGTGGCTTGTTCCCATAATCTTTATCCCACTGTTCTAATAGTCTGGGAAGCTGCACTTGTGCTGGATGGGTCACTGTTTCCTGTGGAGTTCAGAACTCTGCAGGGGCCAAGCACTGTGCCAGTGGTTCCCAGGGAGTTGTGACTAGCACGTTTCACATCCAGCTGCAGCATTTCCCAAGTTTCTTGGATGCCTTCTGCATTTTCTGGGTTTTTGGGCAGGTGGTTTATTTAGTGTGGAGTGACAGTATTAAGATAATAACTCAGTTCACTAACTTGAGGTCTTCAGGTGAGGGCCAAGAGCGACAGAATCTCCTCTAAAAGCACACTTCTTAAAAGGAATTTTTTTTTTTTTTTTTTTTTTTTTAATATATTTTGGGGAAGAGGAAAGGGAAGATCTAAGGATAAGACAGACTAGAGTTTGTAGTCCTGCTGAGACACAGTAAGCAAAACCAGTAAGAAGAAGCTATTTCTTGTCTCCTCTCTGTTCTCAATGCTATTCACCCCAGTACATTTTCATTGCAGATAAAATTATGCAAACTTATTGCTGGAGACAATACTTAGAGCGTGAATGTTACTTATTGATTTTTCTCCTCAAGCTTGTCTGAAATCAGGATTAAAACATCAGGGTATCAGGAGAGTGACTGGTGCTACCTGTTGTAAGGACATTTACAGGTTATCCTGTGCCTGGTGTGTCAGGAAGTTTTCAGAGGTGGGTACAGCTTAATCACAGCTGCTGTTCTTTAATTGACTGACCACATTGCCACTGACAGATGTACTGGCTAAAGCAGCATGAAAATTGCATCTTGACAATATTGGTTAAAATCACTGCAAAAATGAAGCCCTTCATTCTTAAATATATTGCTTTCTAATACTTTTATTACCTACACTTGTAGGTATGCTGAGTACAGTTGACTTGTTAGTGTCAAAGATGAGTTGTAAGCTGACACAGAGGAGTGTGATTCTTTCTTTTATTGGAATGGCAATAGAGAGTTCTGCTCCCTGATAGATGAGGATGGTAAATCTGCAGTGTGTAATCCAGCTACTGCCATGACAGAGTCAATAGTGGATGCACAGCTTGCTGAGACCTGAAAGAATAAATATGTGAAAAAGAAATTATGTTTGTATTTTCTCATTTATTTTGCCCTCTGGATGACAATTATAAGAATAAACTTTTGTGCCAAGGCAGTTATAGTATATAGGCTGTTATATAGTTCAAACAGGCAAGGAAGCTTTAATGGGAAATTGTAGGGTTTGAGAAGATGGTCAGGAGGCAGCATTTTTAGCCTGCCTGCAAGGTAAGAAATCTATACAGGATCTACTTCAAAAGTTAAAGGAGGAACATGAATAGCCATGTCTGAACATCCTGGTACTACAAACTATCCAGTTTATCTGTTGTATGTGTTCACAATATCCAGTTACTTACCAAAAAAAAAAAAAAAAATTGATATATTGTTGCACTTTAGAAGATTTTATTAGTTCAGATTTCTGATTTCTTTAGATTTTTTTTCAAGAGGTCATACTGCAGTGGGGGATGCAATTCAAACGCTGGAACTGGTGAAATGTCACATTCAGTATAGTTTGCTTTTGATTACTTTGTGTTTACTGAACAACAGCTTGATCTTTCCATTTGACCCTTTCTTGCAGAAATCCTCTCTCTGTGTGCTGTGTGACCTGCTCTGTCAACTTCCCTGCATGCTTTACCTTGGAGATACTGAGAAGAGTTTGCTGAGTATTTTCAATACCCTGCTCCACTCCTGGTTTACATTTTTTACATGTGGGGCTGCAGTTGTATTCTGAACTTTTATGTTAAAATTTTATTTGTATCGTAGGTTTTGCACCACTGTTGATACTGCAGAGATCTCAGTGTGTGTGAGGATTATTCTAATCAGTCTCTACCTATTTTGATTATGTAATAACACCATAAGTTTGGTTGCACTAGACCAGATGTAGGTCACTAAATACTTGATCCAAAGCTGATAGAATTCAGGGAAACACTGCCAGCTCTGAAGAAATCTAGAAAAAACCCTGCTAGGCATAAATATTTTGTAAAACATCTCAAAACAAAACTATTCTTTTTTCTCAAATTCATTTTAGTGACTGATGTAGATTTGACATTACAAAAAAGTAGCATGCTTTGGAGGGCTCTTAGTCATATTGCAGAGTTGGCAAAGAGTAAGGATGAAATTCAGATTTGATGATAATAATTTTGATTCTGACATGATCAGGGCTAGGAGTGATCTATGGAAGTTTAATCATGTTAACTTTTCAAGTTATTCTACTCTAAATTCTTTGTTGTCATTAGGATTTTATCCTAGTGATTCCCTGTGCAATAGCAGTGAATTAAAAGCAAAGGCTCTGGGGAAACCTTACCTCAGCATTTCAATATTCAATTTAATATTTCATGGGGCCTTGCAGGAATGATGGAGACAGGACCTGTTATGATAAGACAAAGGTTGATAGTTTTAAACTAAAAAGGATAGATTTAGACTAGATTACATTTTTTTGTGTGATTTGGGTGATGAAACACTGTCACAGGTTGCTCAGGGAGATGGTGGGTGCCTCATCCCTGGAGACATTCAAGGCCAGGTTGGATGGGGCTCTGGAAAACCAGCTCTAGATGATGTCTTGGCTCATTGCAGAGGTGTGTTTGTGCAATTAATGATCTTCAAAAGTCCCTTCCAACCCCAAATACTCTATATTCTAATGAAAAATCCTGAGATTCCAGCTTATCTGTACTTCTTTCAAAAAAGCAAGAAACCTTTTAGGACTGATTGTTATACATGCCAGGCTCTGAGAGGAGAAATATTATGAAAGGTAGTAAATGCACTCCTTCATTTTATATTTGGCTAGCATCTTGCTTTAAAAGATTTTTTTGAACTTAAGTATGCATAGCCTTGATTTCTCATTTCTAGAAAACACAAATGTTTCACATGTATTTAATTGCTTGGTAAAGTAATTGGTGGCACTATTGTATTGCAGTGTCACTAACCATGTTAGGTTAAAAAATTGATTCAAAATTTAACATATCTGGTATTTCTAAATATTCAAGTAATTATATTTATTGCTCCAGAAATAAATATGGAAATTATCTGAGGCAGTACAATTTTTCAGTTTTTATTTAATGATTAGGTGTGCTGTAATTATTTTCATATACCAGGCAGTTGAAATAGTATGCTTCTCATTCATTCTAGATGTTGAATAGCAAATCTAAATGGTCAATACCTGATTAACCAAAATCCTGAAAATGCAGTTAGAGGAAACAAAAGTCTTTCAATCAATAACTTATAATGGCAGCTCACAAATTGCAGCTAAGGTACTCTGGAACTAAGAACTCACCAGTGAAAAAAATAAAACAAAACAACCCTATTTTATTTTTCTGCATGTGGAAGGTCACAAGATTCAACTGGAAAAGATCACAGTGGTGGAAATGTTTGGGTTTATTTTTTCCTGGGCTACAGCATGCTTGAGGAAAATCCTAGCTTGCATTAACCAAGTTTGCTTTTTCACTGTAAACTTTGCTCAGTAGAAATTGCATGGCTTTGCTGAGCTTAGAACTTCTCAGTTACTATGGAAAGGAAGGAGTTCCTGCAACTTCATGAAGTTTTAATATCACTGAGGTAGGACTGGCCATTCAGTTTGTTTTGTTTAGTTTCCTTTCTCTGCTACATGGGTCAGATAAATTATCAGTCTAACCCAGCCTGCAGCAGGTGATGATACTTTAAAAAGCACAACAGCTGGGCCACTCTGTGCTGTCCCAACTACTCCTACTCTGCTCCTCACCTACCTCCAGCTATAATGATCATGTCACAGGTGTTGTGGGGCATATAGAGAGGGTGAAACAGTAGAAATAACAGATGAAGCTACCTGGAGTTTATTTGAAGCTTTTCCTGCTTTGAAGCTTTTCCTGCTTTGTAGTAAAAAAAAAAAAAAAAATTAAAAAAAAATAGTTTTTTAAAACAAGGTGATGCAAAACAATCTTGCAGATGACCCTCACAACCTCTATTACCTCATATCCACTTTTCTTTTTAGCTAAATGTGTTATTCTTACTTTATGGGAAAAAATAAAAAGGAAACAAAGCAACCCTTTTTGTTAATACTTGGAGTAAACATTCCTCTAAAACAACTTGGGGAAAAGCAATGCAAGAAGAGAAGGACAACATTTAAGTAGATTACATTCATTAAAAAAAAAAAAAAAAAAAAAAAAAAAAAGGCATGTGCCAGACTTTGAAGGTTGCCATATTTGTATATTTGTGCCAGGAAAGTTCTGCAAGCCTAGGTTTCTGCCTTTGGCCATGACCCCAACCCTCCCTGACAGGCTGAGCAGTCAGGCTTCTGAAGAGCACTGGGAGCCTGTCCAGAGTCACTGCAGTGGTGAGAAGCTTCCCTTGAGGGGCTCTGGAGGCACAGCCAGGGAAGCTGTCTGCTCAGGATGGAGCAGCAGGACAGCCTGGCCAGGAGGCAGAGAGCAGGGCCCCTTGGCCACCTCGTTAGAGCACTGCAGCTGCTCTGGCTTCAGAGGATGTTTGGGGATCGTGTCCCTACTGGAAATCAGTGGCAGGTTCCCAGGACTTCACAAACTTGTGCCTTAACTAGTGCCAACCAAAGAAAAAAGACAAACACAAACTAGCCTCAAATAGGAAAGCACAGTAGAATATTCTATTTTGTTCAATTTGTTATTGTATGTTATCTGATGTTCCTAATGCTTTTGTAAGATTGAATAAGTATATCTTCATTGAGATGTGGCTGTAGGGTGTCCCATTCCCATTACTGAGGTGTTACTGACTTTAGGAGGTGCTCCTGTCTCCTGATCATCAACCAAGGAGAATTTATCCAGGGGGAATGTTTAGAGAGCACATCTGCATCCTTATGCAGAAACAGGTATCAGCTAAGGCCTAAACTGAACATTGCTATTACTCTTGGTGAGGTGACAATGAGTCTTGGCTAACAGTGTTCAATCCTCCAGTTAACCTGCTGAAATCACATTTTCTGTTCTGAATCAGGTTATGTACTAAATAGAGATCCAGGATTTCTCCTCTCACTTTCTCAGTGGTAAGTAGAAATCAGCTGTATTCCTCTCTCAAGATGTCTGAGGGGTTGATGAAAAAGTTGGCATCAGAATGGCACCTCTCCATCTGGTGCTTTTGTTTCTGTATTTTTATAAAAATTGGTCTATCAAGTGTACAAAAAAATTAAGTCTATATTTCAGGTCTTGGTCCTTTGGTGCTAAGTGTTTTCTTTAGTCTGAGTAAGGTGGATGTTGTCTCTCACTGCTTATCTTGTACATGCTTAGTAATCTGATACTCACTTGATACATGAAACTCATGGGTGATATTTATTTATCTCATTTGATAAAATTTTAGCAAATTCTGCCTTCTGACAGGTTCTCTGTCACAGTGTTTTAAAGGGAAAAATGCAGCAGATAAATTTCAACTTCAGGCCCTCCTCTAGCTCCTTGGACAGGTCTGTAAAAACAAACTGATGGATGATGTCACAGGAGCCCTGAAGGAGTTGCACAGTAATGGCCACGATCATCAGGCAGAACACTGTCTCATCAATCTCAACCAGGAGAGAAGGACTGGTGTTTTAATGCAGTAGGAACATTTTTAATGGGCTCTTAAATGGGGTTTTACACATATCTTATTTACTGCTAATATATTGAAACATATCAGGGGAACCATTTCCCTTAATAATATTTTTAAAGACTTCAGTCTAGAGTTTGTTTGTTTAGATGTGCATTTTTTCAATTATTTTTAGCTTTTCCATCCTCCAGGTTTTGTCTTAAACAAGACCCATAACCACTAGCTAGTTTTCTTCTGACACAAACTTTACACTGAACTAATTCTAAGGAAATAGTTTTGTGCCTTTGAAATTTGTTAGCAAATTTCCTGATGCTTTACCTGATCTGCAAGCATGGCAAAAATGGTGAGAGAATTTCAGAAAGTGATTATTATATAGGATAAAGAAACAAACTATTTTAGAAGCTAGAGCCCTTTTTCATAGCTATATATAGCTATATATATTAGCTATTCATAGCTAAATATTTTATTTTTTCATTTTAAATTGCTTCAACTAGTTCTTTATGTACTGCATGGAAATAACAGGAAATATTTTTGTTGTGGAAATCATCTGCTTGGCTTTTCAAGCAGTGCTATTTATCTGTGTCTTGTTGCACATCCCCAGCAGAGGACTGGACAGGAAATGAAATGTTGATAGCTCTATAACCCTTACACAGGGCAGCTGGACCCTGGCTGCACTTGGAATATATTGTGGAATCTTTTCTGGAAGGCTGTGTAATTTCTGACTGCTCAAGTAGTAAGAGAAGATAATTTTTCTCCTAAAATACATGTTTATGTTTAGTCAGTGAGAATTCCTGTGTATTGCCTTCCAAACCAAAGGGGAAAGGTACCTCTGCTGTCAGCTGCATGATGTAATCACACAGTTTCCAGATCCAGCACTGAACATGCAGGGAACCTTTTATTGTCCCTTCAGGCCAGCACAAAGAACAGCTCTGCTGAATCCCTGTGGTACCAGGGTCAGCTCCATCTCCAGGAACATTACACTCCAAAAAAAGGCAAAGGGAGACAACTCTTCACGTTCTGAATGAAAATACTGGTGTTTTCAGTGTCATTGATTTGGAATCTGTCATTACATAGGCATGGCTTTTTTTTTTCTTTTTTTTTTTTTTTTTTTTTTTTTTTTTTTTTTTTTTTTTTTTTTCTCCCAATGCATTTAAAGTATCCTACCTTGGTTTTTGCAAAACTTTAGCAATAAGTAATCTTGCTTCTTGAAGAGTGAACTTGCAGGAGTGAATACACTGCACCTTGGAATTTGAAACTTGATGCCTGGCTGCTGAAAAGTTTTTCTTCCTGATGAGCAATTTTTTTTAGATGAAGTGGGTTTTGTATCCTGATTGAGACTGTAATCAGAGGCTATAGGTTTGCAAAAAGGGTTTATTAGTTTCTCTCTGTTATCTAGAATTTGGCTGTTTATGCCATCAGACAAATAAGTAAAATAGAGATATGGAGAATATAGATCATGAATGGATATTTTGATCTGACAAGTAATCTAATGACAGACTGTCATTTGTCTTCTCTGACTCTATTTACAACTGTTTGAAATTAAGACAGAAAATATTGCTCAATTAGATTTAAAAAATGAATTTTTAATTAATTATTCAGTGCTGTATTGCAGAACTGGAATGTGTCCAATGGAACCTGGAAGTGCCCTCTCATCATGTGATGCTATGACTTGAATGAATGGAGCAGTTGCATCCAAGGAGGATGTGTTATATCCATTCTCCTCTACAAAGTGTATTGTTGACAGCCTGCTGTTCACTGTATTCTTCCTGTGCACTGGACTGAGATTTTTTCATTTCATGCATCATCATTCACAGCTTGCTGGAGTAATTCCATGAAGTTTGTACATATCCCTCACACACACAAACAGAAGAGGGAACAATATATTTTTGCTGTTGTTTTTGAAAGCTGGGCACATTTGCATAGATTTAATTTTCCTTTTTTTTCTGCTAGTGAAGTCTATTGGGCAGGAAGGAAGAACAACCTCTAGTTATTTTAGGATCTTTGTATGCTTGAGGTCCATTACTAATTTGTCACAGAGTTTGGTTTTCTTTATGGTTTTTATCACTTCAGTTAATATGAAAAACAACCTTGATTTAACAGAAGAGGTATTGTGTAATCTAGCTGAAATCACCTTGATAATGCTTCCCCCCTGGGAGTTAAGACATTAAATTAAAACTTGTGAGGTAAGTGTCCTCTTGGCTTTGATCTAGGTGTGCATGTGGACTTACAGATCCATATTCTGCCATGTGGCCTTTTCTAGTGATTCCTGAGGATCGGCCAGAAACTGCTTCATTGCTTTAAGGGTTTCCTAGCATGGGGAGTCCCCAGCTGGTCAGGAGGGAGATCAGGGATGTGAGGCAGGAAACTGCTGTTCTGTGGGCTTGACCTTAGCATGCCTTTTGCTACCTGGTAGTTTAAAACATCAAAATTACCCAAAACCCCATGAATGAGCCCCTATCAAGCTGGATTTTTGCATTTCTGGTGGGAAGTGCAGTATCTTTTTTCCTCTAGTCAAGGTATGCAGCATGCTGCCCCTGCTGCTCATTCTGCTCCTGCTGCTCATGCTCCAGGCTGTAGCTGGGAACCTTTGGCAGCAGTGTCAAACTGAGGATCTCCCTCTGCTGATTTTCCCTCCTGCCCCTTCCCTGATCCCTGACTGCTGGCTCGTGTCTCTGTGATGTCCTGTCAGTTGTGGAGTCACACTGAGAGCAGGGCATGAATGAAGAAATAGCATCCCATGGTAGGGATGGCAGCAGGAAAAAGTGGCTCCTTGAGCTGCCTGTATCACTGCAGCCTTCTGAAACCTCAGCACACTGCTTGGAAAAAGGAGAATAGAGTGGCCAGAGTGCCATCAGCAGAGCAGGGGATGTGTTGGTCACTGTCATGAGCTGTGTGAGCACAGGCACATCCACCCACTCCTGTAAAAGATACTGGAAACTCTCATTAACCCTGTCCAAAACACAAAGTGTGAGGGTTGAACTCAGGCTGAACTGCATGGTCTGGAGGCTGATAAAATAAACATGTGATTTAGGTGCTGATTAAAGATTTATGTGTTTATTGGGGGAAACAGCAGGGAGTTGTGAGAGGCAGATAGAGTAATGGGGAATTAACTGCATCAGTGCCATGTTTCAAAGGAAGATGGAAAAGAAGGGGCTGTTCTGATGATTATTACTGACTCTGAGACACAGGATTAGGAAAAATCATGCTGGTTTAAGTTTTTCTTTGTTTAAGGGAAATTAATTTTCATATTCTTTATTATTAAAGACAACTGCATCAAATTTATTTGAGATTAGTCTTTCTGATCAATCAAATAAAAAAAAAAAGTTCTGTTTGGATTTTGATTTTTTATTTTTTCATCTGTTTTTGAAAGTTGGCTGTTATTTTTTTAGAAGCAGTATTTCAAAACTTCACCTTTTTGGAATAAACATGGAATAAACACGGTTCAGCACTTAATATTGCTTCTTTAGGATAGGCCTGATTACCTATGGCAACTGAGTCCTGGTTTCTAAAAGTCATATTTTTCTTGTAGAATTGTTTTTTAGTTGGTTGACAGGTTGGTTTTCAAGTTACCTGTGGCTTTGAAACTGTGTCCTAAAGCATAATGTATGATCTAAAGTAAGCTATGTTATTTCATACTTATATTTCCATAGATTTTGAGAGAATGATTATTAAATCTAACACTATCTCAATATCATCTAATAATGTATAATTAACACCTTAATATGATATATTTAATAATATCTCCTAGTCTGAGCAAACATTTGCTGCCTGTGCATCCAACCCTCTCTCTGAGGATGTTGAATCCTTGGATGGTGAGGTTGTTTAAAGGCCACAAGGCAGCTCACAATGGAACAAACTTTTGATAGAGCTTCTAAGGCAGGACTGAGTTCTGCTTTGCACTGTGTGAAAAGTGCAGGCACTGCCAGGAATTGCTCTTTGTGAATCAGCCTCAGTGTGTGAGTGCTCTGCAGTGGCCAGGGTGATGTGCAGTCACAGCAGGACCTGTGCAGGTCTGACCTCTGCATGACCTTTGTCCTCCACATCACAGGGAAAGTCATCATTGCAATCAAAGCACTTCTGTGTGCTTCAAGCTTTTAGAAATAATATATATTTATCTCTATTGATGTTCTGACAGAAAAGAGAATTTCTAGGTTTTTAACTGAGAAAGTTTTGTTTCAGCCTTTTCTCCTAAACTCAGCTTAAAGGGAAAGGTGAATACATACTTTTGTTGATGTTTCTGACTGTATCTATATTGTGTGCTAACACTATTTCCTTTATCTAAGGAAGGAAATTAAATCCTTTTCTTCCAGTTTCAGCAATATTTTTTGTATAATGTGCTGGGTACAGATTGGACTCCCTTCAGCAGTACAGGGGTGATCATGTACTGCTGTGAAAGATTTTAAGTAGCTCAGTGTTTCCTGATACTGAATAGTTTGATAAAGTGTTAAAGAGAACCACGAGCAGGGACCAAAAATATCCCAGGGATTGCAGGCTTAGCCTTTCCTCAGCATACCCATTCCCTCCCCAGCTGCCCTGCTAAAGAGAAGCTCCAGCTTTGGCAGGATGCTGCCAGCAAGGGTGGAGAGCTCAGCCAAGGGCTCCATGCTGGGGCAGTGCTGGGATGAGGCAGGAGAGTGTTCCCATTGAAGCTACCAGCACATCAAGCTAACACAGCCCCTGAGGATGCTGCATCTCACAATTCTTCAGCTCCTGCTAGTTTGTGGCCAGCTGACAGAGGAGTTAAACCTTAGGTGTTAATTCTTCCTTTCTTCTCGTTTTTTTTCTCCTTTGTCAGGAAATTTAATCTATGCTATGGATAGTTTAGGCCAAGTGAAAATGTGTGACCTGGGATGCTGTGGAGGAAGTCAAACTGCAGAGCTGCCCCTGTGTGAGCAGCCTCCCAGACCATCCCTTTCCAGCCTTGGGCAGGACCAGGATCCTGATTTCTGACACATGAAACCAACTACAAATCTGCCTGGGAAGTCACGACAACTTTCCTGAAGGTTGCAAATGGGTAGAAGTGTTGCTTACTGTCTTTATTTTTATCTAAGCCACCATATTTTAGGTCAGAAGTACTTGCCAGAGACTTGCTACGTTGTGAAATGAAATGTGCCTTTCCTCTGCTTCCTCAGAGAAGCTACTTCCATAAAAATCCCAACCCATGGCTGGAAAGCATTTAAACTTTATTTAAACTTATCCTGTAGCAGAAAAATCTTTCTCAGTGACAGCTGAAAGTTTGTAAAATTACACTAATGAAATGTGACTTTAAAAGCTTGATCTTGCATTTAACAAGTTCAAACTAGCATGCCAAATTGGTGAATAATACTAAATTTTATTTTTTTCCAAGTTTCAATTCACTTAAAAGTCCCGACACAATTTGATTTTTATATTCAATGGGAAAAAAAAAGAAAGTGAATATTTTTAAACACTGAAAAGATGCCATTAGTTCTACTTTCAAGGATGCTCAGTTTGTGTTAGTAGGATAGGATTGAGCTCAAGGAAATGAAATCAAGTACCTTAAAGTGAGAAATCACCCCTCTCTAAATGTTTCTTCCCATTTTCAGAACAGGTTTTTCAAGTGTGAACAAGAATAAAATATTCAATCATCGTCTAATACTTTCAGAGGAATGCAGCACAGTAAAAATCTGTGCAAACTCCAAATATTTTAGTAACAGTTTATGCTCAGTTATAATGAGGCATGCACACAAGCTAAGGTAGATTAAAACTCAAAGTCCAAATTGTGATCTTAATTAATACCAGCATAAATCTACAGCAAATTCACTGAACACAATATTACAGCAGGATCACTGAAAATAGATTGGGGTGTCAATGTACCACAAAATACTGTGCTCTTCTCACTCATTTAGCACAACTCCATTTGTATAATAATGTAAAGCTAATTGTCCAACTCTAAGTTAGTACATTACATTGGTCTGTAGCTCTTAATTAACAGAACAGGCTTTTGAGTAATTTGAAAGTACACTGTATTTTAAGCTCACAAGGAATTTAAGATGCATTAAATTAAAGATAACATCACACATAAGTCATTAGAGTGACAACTTAATTCCATATCCTAAATACCTGATTTAGCAGCACAGTTTATTGTTGCCAGCTCCATAAGCAGCTCTCCTGCATGAAGAGACAGCTACAACTTTTCCCCCTGGCTGCAAGGGCAGCTCCTTCAGGAGGGGCCATTGCCAGCCAAGCCACTCTGGATTAAAATACAGAAACTTATCTCCTCTGTCCTGCCTCTCCAAAGGTAGCTTGTGCTCTCAGATTAAAATCTGACACATCATTGAAGTGTCAGAAGAATCTGCAGGAATATAGAATAATTCTGTAAAATTCAGTGGGCATATTTTATGGTAAAGAGCATCTCACAAAAAACTGTCTTGGCACAGTCATAACAGTGCAGCTTTCAAAAGCTTAGTAAGACAGTTTTATTTGGGTGAAAATGCCTTGTTTAGAGCTTTTCTAGAGCATTTCCAGAGTTTTTCAACACTCAGTGATAATAAGATACCTTATTATCAAAATGACAGAAACACTATTGTGTTCAGAATATGTGATAAATATGGTTGTCACATCTTATGAAAAAGAAGACTTTTGCATATTTCAATCTATTAGGATACAAGACATCCCATAATTCTTACCTTTTTTATGGTAAGATACCTAACAATCCTCTAGAGACCCAGAAATTTCTGTCAGATACACCCAGGCACCAGACCAGTGATGAGAGATCAGAAGCTGTGCTGGCACTGCTGGCACTGCAAGCTCAACTCCTGCCCCAAATCCAGGCAGCACCAGCACAACACCAGTTCTGAGCAGAGTTTTGTCAGTTTGAACAGAATCTCTTTCAAGCCACTATGGTGTTTTATTATAGAAACTTTTAAAAGACCTACTTAGAAGTTTGAAGTTGCTCTAGTTGTTAGGAAGAGGGATGGGCCCACTTCAACCATAATTTAAGTTTTCTTCTCCAGGAAGTTTTCAATGGAAACCAAGCTGATGCAAAGGCATTTTGTAGATCTTCCCCTTGTTTCTTGTAATTCGTGTTTTTGAACAGAAACTAGAATCTAACACAGCAAGGATGCATTGGGAATTAAACAGAAGCTGTCCTGTCTGGCAGCCTAAGTGTGACCTGGGCACTTCCTTCAATCACTCTTATCTTGGATCCAGTATTAAAGCACTAAATACAACATACTCTGTTTGAATGTGCTCCTTCAGGAACACTCAGCTTCAGAGAAGATTCAATATGTTTTTGGCTAAAGCAGGAGACTCTTGGTTGGTATTTTTTCATGCTTGCTGTGATAGAGGCTTTGTGGAAATAAGGTATTAATGTATTTTATCCTTCTCCTTCTTTTCTATAATCACTCAGGCAAAACTACAAGAACAAACCAACCCTGCATATGAGAATGAATGCATTCAGGATATGAAAACAATTTTACATTTACTTGTCTGTTTTTCGGTTCAGCAGAGAAAACTGAATCTCCCTCACCCAAGCTATGCTAGATGACAGGAGGATATTTGCCTCTGTATTTTCTTAGAAAAACAGAGGAAACGAGTCCTCATGCTCCTATTTCCTGCATGGGTGTTCTAACTATTAAATTTAGTACTGTCACCTGGAAAGAGACAAACAAAAGGCTGAACTTCCTTCAGTTTTTTTTAAAGAAGAGAAGTGAGTAGGAACCTTGTATTAGAGGAAATGTGAACACAAGGAGCTAAGAGATGCTTCCTCTTCTGGGGCAGGACACTTGGCATCACTCTGCCTTTATTTGCTGGTTGTTGAAGAAAATAGAATGCTTTTTCAGCATCTGCAGGACAATCCAAAGTGAATTCTGCCATATTCTGACATTGCTCTCTGCTGGGAGTCTCAGCACCATGCTCAAGGCTCCAGATTTTATTTACATATCTTTATTTAATTCTTTGTTTTATAGGCATGCTTAACCTCTCTGTCCCTTCCTGAAATCAGGGACAAAAAACAATGCACATGAATATGCTTTTGCAGTAACAGGGTGAATAAATGAGAAGAGATTGTTTTCCCATTATTTCAAAGTGAGGTTTTAACTGAATTTATGAAGGTTCTTCAGATTCAAAGGTTTTTGGGGGCTCGTCATGCTTTGCTTGTGCTTTAAAAGTTGCAAATTGGTAGTTGATGTGCTAGTCAAGTACTTGCAGTTCTTAACTTCTCCCATCTGTGATCAAGACGACCTTGGTTCTTACCCTTTCCAATAAAATGTATGGTTCTTTTACTGAGATTTCTCTCGGTCAAATGTGTGACTGTGAAGTTTCAGCATTTTTGCTGAATGATAATCTACTTGGAAACAGCACAGAGCTGAGGGAAATTGAGTCCTCAAGTGTTATCCTCTTGTGCAAGGAGTGAGAATCCAAAGCTGAATTTATGCTGTCAGTGTCTTGGCTTTACAATTGCAGGCACCTTCAAATGAACTGCTGCTTGTTTTATAAGTGAGAGTAATTATTGCACAAATTTGTGATTTGTCACTCTTTACTTAAGTGCTAACATTTTTAATTACATTAATTTAGTTACATTAAATTACACGCAAATTGATTACATTGCAGTATTTAATATAACTCTCTGACTTGGGGTGTTCTCAAGTGATTGCAAAGACATCTAATTAATTTTCTTTAATTTTTTATGGTTTTGTAGCCATTTTCCATTTAGAATTTAAATGGAAAGGGGGTATAAATTTACATGGGGAAAAAAAATACTGCAGAGAGTACAAAAATCTCAAATCTTACTTGCTCCTCGAGATATATGAAGTCCTATCTAGAGAAAGATATCATAAAAAAGCACCAAAACAACCTAGAAATGAGAATAAAATTATTTATTGTTTTAGGCAGCTAGTGAAACTTCTCGAAAAGTCTTCAAAAGTAAATTAATAAGATAACAATAATTTTCAAAGTTCCTTATATCTCTTAATATTGAAGCATTTCTTATAAGAACAAGCATCTAAATGATAGATACAGCCCCTTATTGTCAGATCCAGAAGAAAATAATCCTGTGTCTGAATTCATCTTATTTTATTGCAGAGTTTAAGAAAAGTTGCAATCTGCTTTATGTGGTGGGATTTGTGAAAATGAGCTAATTCTGGTAAGGGTATTTCCTCCTTAAGTCTGCTTAATAACTGAGTTAATGCTAAATGTTAATGTTATTTAGTTAATAACTTAATAAGTTATTTATAATAACAGAGTTAATGCTGTAATAATATTAATATATCTCTGTATATATGTAATGTAATAATGTAATATGAATGTAATATATCTCTGTATCTTCTGATGTAACTGATTCATCCATGTCAGTAACTACACTTTCTCTACAGGTCAGGGAATTAAGAGATGCATCAACTGTACCAAAAGGAAAAAGAGTGACAATAATTTTTGGTAGAAGCTGGCTTTGTAATATTTGCTAGAATGCTTCCTAGTATCTCCTAAACTGTTTATGCTCGAAGGTCAAAATTTTTCAAAAGAAATTTTCTCTACAGTTAAATTTTAAAAGACAGACTCAAAGACAAGTAGGCTGTTTGTGTTTAGAGTGCTGTCTTGGGTATTTGAGGACAGCCATGGTATTGCAAGGAAAGGCTCTCCTCAGATGAGCTGCAATCACCCTTCCAGAGCCCTAACACAGACCAATGGTTTAAATCACGGGAAATAAATTAGGGAAATAAAGCTAATAAAACTTTTATTAGTTGTAATAAAAGTGCCAGTGCAGTTTAGGCAGAGTCTGGTCCCAGCAGCAGCACTTTTATAGCTGGGTTGCCAGACCCTGCCTTGACAGATCCTCCTGGCTGGGCTCTGAGTGCAGCTCAGAGAGAGCTCAGCCTAAAGTGTCACTGCTGCTGTCCTGCATGAAACCTGCCTGCACTGCCAACCCAGACCTCTCTGCCTGGTAAGAAACACCCCAGGAGATGATTTCCAGTTTCATCTAAAAATTTGTTCAGAGTCCCATGAAGTGCAGCTGACTGAAAGCTTAACTAGTTAATTTATGGCTCCTAGACAGTTTTTTATTCAACATGTTGGTAATTTTAAAGATATAATTTATCTTCAGCACTGACTGCAGATTTTAAAGAATAATAGCAAACATGCTCTGAACACAACTAAAAATCTTTGTCTTAAGATAATCTCTTCATGATTAATTTTGAATAGTTTGCCATATAAAAATGAATTGCTCAAAGATGTGTCTGGAAAAGAATGTATTTAGCTTTCTTTTTCCAATTTTTCAATTACTGCAGCTCAGTAGTTTCATCTCTGAGTCAGGTTGCCTCCTCAACTGCATCCTTTAAAATGTACTAGGAGAATAAGAAAATGATCAATGAAATGATGTTGATGTGTTGTGGCAGCATTTCTAAGTTGTATCTTTTGGGGTTTTGGCTCTAATGTTTTGGCATGCACACTTCTGTTGAAAATCTGGTGCCTGATTAAAAGAACAACAGCAGAAAACAGTTGAGCCCAGGTTTTGAAACAACAAATGTTGTCACATCTTCACAGAAACAACTGGGAATATTTTAAACTCCATTTAATACATTCTAACTGAGCTATTTGAAAATATGCATGAATGTAACTGTGCCTGCTGTTTCCTGCATACTTTTATTCCAACTCTGGTTGAATGCTCCTTTTTTTATTATTTCTAGTGGGAGAAAAAGGATGCTGGAACCTGTAAGAATGTGCAGAAACTGCTCATTGAGAAAACAGACCTTTGGCTGCCCTTGGCAACAGCAGGAGATTATGGATTAGGAATGGCAGGAACTGTCAAGTGGAAGATTCATGTTGGTTTGGTGAGTACAGGTGCACACAAAAGGGCCAAGGAGTAGCTACACAGTGCTTAGGTAGGGGCAGGAGTATACTGAGTATTTCTTTCATACATGAGTCAGAGCCATTGAATTAGTTTGTGGAAGCTTGTTTCAGTTCTGAAATCTACTCTATGAGAAATGTAAAGGCAAAAACTTCATCAATCACTTCAAAGTAAGCTTGAAATAGTGGTGGTTTTTTTAATTGCATTTTATTTAGTCAATGTCCTTCAGAATCTATTTTTAAAACTTCAATATTATTTAGTTCTTTTATACCTGTTTTATAGAGAGAAGATAACTATGAGCCCATTCTGTTCCAACCAAGTTATATTTACAGGGGAGAAGTAGCAAGTGTCCCTGCTGAGTCATGATTTACAAGGCAAATAGCAAATGCCAAAGATTAAGTGGTGGTTTTCCCTTGTTTGCTGCTTAAGGGAAGAAATAGGGTTACTTCTCTGTTTAACTTGGGCTAAGTAATGCCACTCTTGCAGTGCATCATTCTGTGCAAGTGCTTCAGCTCCTCAGGATGGGCATCTTGGGAACTGAACATGCCAGGAATTAGTGTTTTAAGCATGATGCCCTTTCTAGTTGAGGGAAATAACTTTTTCCTGTCCTTTTCTTACTTCAGACTGCAGATTTTAAAATTCCTCAACAAAGAAAAACTTGAGAGGTGAGGGAATGCTCCTAATGAAAATATTTCCAGCCTGGCTGTGATCAGCCTTGCTGACCATATAAAATATAATTTCATGTTACATGTTGATTGCTGCAATATCTAAAGTGTATTTTAACATGAAGACAATAATACTAAATTTTATCTGTGGGTGAATTATGCAGACACCAAAAATTGCAGACTTTGTGAAGTGAAATCTTTAAACACAGTGATTTGTCAAGTTTGTTCTGTAAAGAAAGCTGCTGACATGGAACTCAGAAAACCAGAATAATTCTGGGCACATTCCATGTGCCCAATAACCCCCAATATGCTGAGCCAGGCTGCATTTTTTGTTGCTGTCCTTTGGAAAACAAGAAGCACTGTTTCACAGGCTTGGCACAATATACCTACAGGGTTATTATTACTTGAACACTTCACTTTCATATGCTAAGGGAATAAGAATCTACCATGAATTTTCAGCAGCAAGAGAAGGAAATTGAGGACTGAGAGCTTTAAATTAGGGGGTTGGACACCCATATGAGAAAAGGAAAACAGGCACAAGGCATGGTCAGGGCTATGGCATTGCTGGAATTACAAAACCAGGATAGATGAATTACAGAGCTGGAATTACAGAACCATGTAACTGAGCCTTCTGCTGGACAGCTTCAGGGCACTTAAGCAAGCCAGGAAAGATGAGAAAGTGGATTGTGCTGTTGATTCCTTGTAGAGAGCTTGAGTCACAGAATGGTGTGGCTGGAATGGCCCTTGAAGCCCCTCGTGGGCTGGGGTGCCACTGACAGGCTCAGGGTGCTCAGGGCACCATCAACACTTCTGGGGCTGGGGATCCCCAGCTGCTCTGGGACACCTGCTCTGACTCCTCTCACTACTGGAAGCTGCAGTGAGGTGCCCCAGAGCCCTCCCCAGGCTGCACAACCCCAGTTCTTGCTGCCTGTCCTTGCAGCAGGCTGTGCTTCAGCCCTGTGATTGTCTCTGTGGCCTCCTCCAGACCTGGTCTCAACAAAGTGGAGCAGGTTGCCTTGATTTTGAGACACTCTGACTCTTGTGACTTGCATGTGTTTGTTACCACCTAGCAGGAATTGAATCTCCAGGTGCTGTACCATCTGTTTAGGAAAAAGTGCCCTGTACCTGACTTTCCATTTTGTAAATGAAAAGTTTTGTTTAGTTTTTTTTGTTTTATTTTTGTTTTTCTTTTTTGTTGTTGGTTTTGTTTGTTTGCTTGTATTTAATTTGAAAATTACACTGGAATGTCAAAGATTTTCAGTTCCCTTTCCTTCCTGCAGAAAATAGAAGCCTAAATTTTTCCAGGAAACTATAATAATGAGGGCTTTGGTAAAATTAGTTTAGGCCTAACATTTCACAAATTATATTACTGTCTTTCTTGTTCAAACTCCATAATGCAATCATTAGTGTATGCTCGTTCCTAACTCTACATGTTCTCTACTAGGGCTGGGCAGTTGCTAAAAAAGCTAGTATTTTGTTTATGCAGCTTGGTTAGAAATTGCTGGTGCAGGTTTTTGTATTGTATCTTCTGTATTTCTGTATTTTTGCCCTGAACCCTTTAATTTTTTATCTATTAAAAGAGTACATGCAGCCTCTCAACAAAAATTAGAACTTCTATTGTACTGAGTACCTCCCATCCATACTCTAATAGATTATTTTACTTTCATCTGGATGGACAAGATAGGCAAATCTGATATTTAGATAATGATTTTATCCCCATTTAAATTAGAGACAGAGTTGCTTTTTTCTGTATTTTTTATCTATAGAAGTCTTTTATTGAGCCTCAAGAATTGTTACATAATTGGTGAGGAAACAGTTTAATGGGACAGTGCCAACATTTGGACCTGAATCCATTGGTTTAGGATTGCAGTGAAGGGCTGTGGGCAAGCTCAGCTCTGAATCCTAACTGGCTCAATTTTTGGCCAGAAATTCAAATTCCAAGGTTATCTTTCCTTTTCCCTGGAGTTTGTGCTGCTGCTTTGTTCTGGAAGGGATGAGGTGCCAGCTTGCTCTGTCAGAGCAGCTCGTCCTGTCCTGGGTGTTTCTCTCAGTGCACATCTGGCTCTGCAGGTCTGAAAGGGGAACCACAGAGATTTAATGAGTGAGGGGGTTTCTTTCTTCACTTAGTGCTGTCCTCAGTCATTTCTGAGAGCAGCTGGAAAAGCTGAAAAATAATGTTTCCCTGGGTAAGGTACCATATAAAGGTAGTACATAAACATTACATAAATACTTGTAATATTTAACCTCTGGATGCAACAGTTGGTCCCCATATAATATGGACTGAGCTATGTGACACATGGATGGATTACTGATGCTGATTTTAAGCTTTTCCATGACAAAGCTCATGCAAGGCTAAAGGCTTAAGGCAGCATTCTTGAGCTGCTGAGCTGCTAATGGGCCTCAATGCAAACTGAGTTCTCATGGAACCAGCAATCAGTTTCAGAAATGCTAAGACCAAAGAACAGCTCATTGTGATCACATTGCTATCAAGCACTTCTGCACTCTCAGAGTTTTAGAAATATTTGAAAGGCAGTATGGTACACTAGTGAAAAAAAAAATCATTTAAACCATGAATTTCTGTATCATTTAGTCATTGCTGCTGTTTATAAGGTTTAATCTCTTACTGATAAATATGCTTTACTCAATGTTTTTTTCTGAATTACTTCTTTACAGTCTGAGGGTGATCATATACTAGGCTGACCTTGAATTTTTTGGTCATGTCTATTTTGCTAATACTAATTAAAATTTTGTCCAAGTTAAACCAGACTGAAAGTCTCAAGGTATATTTTATACATAAGAGATAAACCAGGAACCAGTCCATATGATGAACATATGTTTCACAATGTGTTATGTTTAGTGAAATGTGATTTTGGCCTTGGCCTCCTGGATTTATTTGTAAATTAATCTGTTTAGAACTCCAGAGGACCCAGAATACAGCTGGGCAAACAAATTTGTTGTTTCTGACAATTTTTAAGTGATCTTTCTAATTGTGTCAACAGTCCAATGACAACTGCAGGTTATTAATTGTACAAAATGTGTTCTCTTCCTACAGTTGTTTTCATTCATTGCCACCAAGAACAGGGAAAGTTAATTTTCTTGTTATAAACATAATGCATGGATCTTATTAAAGATAAATATAATCTAGTGAACTCTGAATTTATAAATGCATTTTTACAAGACTGTTTAAGGTCAATCTAAATTTTAAAAACTGATGAGTAGAATGAAGCAATGTCTCACTGTGAACACCTAAATGTTTTCTTTCTGAATCTGTAGCCTTTATTTCTACTTTGCTAGATTTATACTACACAGGAGCACTGGAACAGTTAAAGCCAGGAGTGATTGGTTTCCTGAGTTTTTCACCTAGAAGCATGATGACATGTTTTATTTTCTTTAATTATGGCACAATTATTTGCTACTCACACTCTTTGTATTAAAAAGCTGTTCTGCCTTTTCTTTACTAGTCTGTCTTTTGCCTCCCAAAGTGAGCTTTACAAAGCCTGTAACACCCAGAATTTATCCACACTATTATTTTTGCAAATCTGCAAAGTGAAATATAGCATGGAAATACCATTAGCAATACAGATATTTAGCTAAACACTTTTAGCAATACAAGCTTATGATGAAGTGTCAGGTGCTCTGCTTCATTAAATAACACAAATTGAACAGATCAATTCAGTAAGCCATTAACAGCTTTATGCAGAGATATCTTTAGACACTGCAGCTGTGCTTCATCAAAATGTGTCTACCATCTTCTTCCTCTTGCTGTTTGAATCCCCTCCCTCAATTCATGGAATATCATATGGTGATACCATAAACTTTCCACTGAAACTAGCAGAGAGGTTTTATTATAAACACAAATGCAGCTCCAGGAATTTGGCTTATCAGGCAGGACCACTTGGAGTTTCACATTTCAAAGTACTTTTGTCCTTTTTAAAATTTATTCCCATTGCAGGCAAAAGTTCAATGGACCAATTAATAATTCATAAAACACTTGGCACAATGAAAGGATTTACTTCCGTGTCAGGTTGTTTTAAACAATATCAGGAATCCTGGGGCTGATTTTTGACACAGTGCAAAAGCTACAGTATCAGATCATTTTTACATTTCCTTGGAGGGATTGTGGAAGGGTACACTGCACCAAAAAGGTTTTTAATGAGATGTGTCCCTGGAGGGGACAAGTAGATAAGCAAGATGAGTTCATTTTTTTGTTGCAGAATGCAGTGATTTGAGTACAACATTAAGAAAAAAATACTCATTTAAATCAAAGGACAAGATGGTTGAACACCATTTTGGAATAAATGGTGTATATATACCCAAGGTCTTATTTTGTCACTAGTGTATGAGGCTAAAAGAGAGGAAAATAAAAGGATGTGACCTAATGGCCAAGGTGCAAGATTCCTGTTTATTCATGATTTGTGGTAGTTCTCCAAGAACATTAGTAACAACCTTTCAAAAGTCCTGATTACAGAGAGAGATGCTGTGCATATTAACAGCTGCTCTTTGCCCTAGAGAATCTACAACCAGACTGAGAAAAGCAAAAAAAAAAAAACAAAAAACAACCAGAAAGTCAAGGGAAAAAAACCAGGCAGCTGCTTTTGAGCAGAATGATAAAGATGCACTTGAACTGAACCAACTTAGGTAGATGACATCACAGTGAAAGAAGAGAATTGTTTAAGGTACTTCTCACTTAACAGATTACTTCAATAATCTTGAAAAAGGGAAAAGTGGGAAGCTAGTAGTTTATGTTTTGCACAAATCTGGACAGTAAAAGATTTCTGAATTTTATGTCCATGCTTTAGGGAATATGTACAAGATTTGATCTCTGGTTGCTTTATTCCAGAATCTAGACACTCACCAACCTAGCTTACTTCAATAACAGTAAAATTACTTTTCTTGTTTGAAAATTAATGCAGAAATTTATAGAGCTCTGATTCAAACCTTCACCTTCCCCCCCCCCCCCCCCCCCCCCAATTAAAAGGTAACCAGTATAGTGCTTTTTTAAAGGCTTATAAATTTTTTACTTCACTTAAAGAAACAGCATTGCATTACAGTGTCTGATCTGGTTTGGCATGAAATAGGATCTAGGCTTTCCTAGTAAAAATATTTTATCATTACTCACAAGAAAAATACTAAGAAGTGTTGAAATGAAACTGTGTTTAAAAACTGTGGCACTAAATTGCAGTACAGGAAATATTTAAATTGGGCATTTAGTTATCCAAACTTTTGGTTTAAAAATTGTGTCTGCTGCAACATTTTGGATATGAATCAGTATGAACAGAGTTGTGCAAAAAGAAATCTAAAAATATTATGGAGCAAGATAAAACATACTTGCAACATGTATAACATGGTTGAAAGAATATAATTTTATTTCATTAGTGGATTGCAGTGCACACAGCTCTCATTTGGGTTTGAGTGTGCCAGTGCCCACCACGTGCCTTCAAGGATATTTTCTAGAATCCTTTGTCTTTTCCCTTCCTAAGACTGAACCTGAAGTTGCCATAAAGACAGGAAAGGTGATCAGCAACATGGGAGTGGTATCTCTAAATTCTTTCAGCCAGGTTTGGTGCACTTGCTATTTAGAGAAGAAATCAAAAATAGATCACAAGATATTCACACATCTTTCCATTGCAGTGGGAAAAGGATAAATAGGATGCTACAGATATTTCTCATTCTTATGCTTTTAAATTTTAATCATCTTTCCTTTTAACCTCAAAACAAATTTTATTTGCATACCAGGGAGAGCACACTGGCAGTAGCTTTTCATGGGGGAAGAAGTCCTTTCTGTTTATTTCTGCAGATGGAATTGCAGCCAAAAGCCTTTCCTTCAGCACAGTTCTGCTTATTAGTATTGCACATCTTCACATTGCTGGATTAAATAATTATTAACTAGGGGAAAGCAGACAGGGCAGTGGTTTAAATTTTTGAATTATAACTTCCATGTCATATTTATTATTCTGAAAAGCATTCAACAGCTTAATAAGACAAGGTTTTGACCATAAGCGCTATTTTTATTTGTTTGTGTTATTTGAGACTGTTTTAACTGGCTGCTTAATGGTCTGTGTCATGTAGGTGTATTATTATCTCTCATTGGCACATTTTACTCAGTTATCATTAATGGCACAGAATGTCTTTCCCATCATTTTCTCTTGGAATCCAGATAGAGAGCAAGATCAGTGACAGTTTTATCAGTGGGTTACATTAAGCTGCTCTTTGCCACTCATGAATCAATGTATTTTCATCTCAGACTGGTCCCTGCTCTACATATGTCAGTGCCACTCCACTGTCTCATTTGCCAAATGAATAGCAGAGCTCTCATTAAATTAATGCTATGATTTTTTTTGCACTGGATTACTGGCAATATGTTCAGTTTGCTCTTTTGATTTTCCTGAAAAATTACTTTCAACTACCGAAGAATAAATAACCACAGTTATATAAGAACTAAAGAAAATAAAATTGTGTTTGAGTTACAAAATCAGTCATGGTTCTTGACTGAAAATTCAGCAGTAATTGGGGAGATTAAAGGCAGTGAAGCACATTAGTTCAGCTTGCAGACCTCCAGTGTGGTCACCTGCCTTTTTTATTTGTGCTAAGTAATACAGCAGTTAGAAGAGAATAAAGAACAGCTTCCTAGTCACTCCCTTCTGGATCAGTCCACACCTGACAGGTTTACAGTCAGGAAATCTTATATATCCACGAGCTTTAAAGGAATTAAATGTTCATCTTCTGACTTAAGAACTCCAAAGCACCCAAGTATTTAAACCCCAGAGAAACAACTGCTATAATCAAGAGAAAAGGATGTGTTCTCTTCTTTTATCTTAGATATGGAGGAGGGTAAGCAGGAGGAGAACCAACCAGTCATGGAAATTGGCTGGAAAACCAGGAAATCCAAGCACATAGCCATTCCTTCAGCCTGGTAAGACCTTTCTGGTTTGAAAGCAGTTCTGTTTCAATGTGTGTTGGCCAAATGTGAGCATTATTACCAAAGAAAAGAGCTAAAGGCTCTTGAAATATCAGTGTAAAATAAATATTGAACTCTTAAAGAAGAAACAGGGGGAAAGACTGAGAATGTTCTTGTGGGCTTTGGCAGTCAATCTGTATTAGCAATAACACAGGAGCAGTTAGAAGGTAAGTAAAGGAAGGTGAGCTTGTAAAAACTCACCACCAATGGTGTGACATGAAGGTGACAGAGTTAGAAGGCTAAGTGTGAGAGATGGCTCTGAAAATGGCAAAGAATTTTGAGATCAGGTGGTTCCCTGAATCACAAATTAATGGCTAATTTAATTCAGATTAGAAGGAGAATAGGAGCTATAAAAATGCAGAACCATGTTTCTGGAGTTTTTATTTATATTATTGTTTTACAAACTGTGAGTTCTACAGTATTTCAAGCTAATAAACTAAAAATGGAGTAGTATTTCTTTCTTTACAATGTTTTTTAAGGCTAAAATGTTTAATTAATAAATGACACCTAAATTATTTTTACTTTTAATCTAATAACTAATCACCTGTGTCTTGCAATGTGGACTTTTTTACTTCATTATACAATATTATTTATACTCATGAGGAAGAAGGTAAAGAAGAAAGATTAGCTTCTGCTTTAAAACTTCCATCTTGTTTTATATATATTACTATATTTTGGAACCTTAAACTTTAAGTTTTTCACATTGTGATATTGCAAACCTTTATTTAAACTGCACACTTTTAATTTTATTATTTTATTTTGGAAGCCTTCTCTACAGCCTTAGGTCAAATGTAGTGTTCTCTGAGGGGTCAGTGTTTGTTAGCACAGAAAGTTTAAATTCTCAGTGACCAGGTTCCAAGAAAAGGGATGCTTATTTCTGTTTGTATTTATAGGAATCTAGAAAACAGTGTGGAATATATCAAATGCTTGCTTTGGAATTTTCTCTGGCATGTCAGGAATGCTGATGGTTGGGTCCTTTCTTTAAACATCTTTCTGGAGACTTCATATCATTCATTTCGTAATTCTGTAACTGTATTTTGTCTCATCAGCCTTCTTGTTGGAAATAATATTCTCTTGCTTAATAGAACAAGAAATTACCCTTGAGATATTTATTTTGCTATAAATTTTCCTGGTCAGTAATAATATGCTGACATTTCTGCTGAGAGAACTTGATGAAATCTTGTGGGTTTGACCTATCCTTGAGAATCACTCCTGGGAAAAGTGCACACTACAGCAGAAAATGTTGGAGTTCTGGAGTGATGATGTCATGTTAAATTCATTAGAAGCACACAGAAATTGAAATTTTGTTAGCCTCAGAAGATGATGAAATATGAACCTGTGTTGTAGAGGGGAAAGAGATGAGTGGAAGAGAAAGAGAATACTGGTTTGTTCTTGCCTGTGTTCTGACCTTCTTGACCTTGTGCTGTCAATATGGATGGAGAAGACCACTGAGATTTCTTTCTTTCTTTCCTTCTGCCATCCCTCTTGGATTGATCTGAATCTTCTTGCACTTCAGTTTTAGCAATGTTTTATTATGGTTTAACTTAGGATGTTTGCCATTAGTTTGTGTCTTGATTTTCAATTTTAGTAATACAAATAACTATAATGATAGTTGCAGCAAAACAAGACAAAACTTCTTTATTCAAATTGTATCTTAGGTGACTTTCTGTACCTTAGTGCTGTATTCCCAAAATCTCAGGTTTATTTGGGTGAGCAAGGTAGGATCCATCAGTCTAAGAAAAGACATCTGTACATCAACAGATCTGGCTGTTAGTCTCCCAAGCAGATTATCCATTTTATTCAAAATTGAAGTCTAGCACAGATAGCTGCAGGGGAATGATCAGCATGGGTGGCAGCACTCAGAGGTCAGGTAAGGTAGATCCTTCTCCTGTCCTTTACAGATAGTCAACTAAGGGATGCTCATACAAATAACTCCTACAGGTAAGCAAAAACTGACTCTTAAATTGAGCTAAAAGGTTTTTTAAAATATTGTCTTGATTTGAAGATGCAGCAAAATGTTTTAAAGACTCAGATTCTGTTTGGGAGCCCTGAGCCTATGAAATTCTTGTTTCTGTCTGGCTTGTTTGAACAGTGACACAAACTCTATGCCAGTGTCCCAGACAACGAGCTGGTTTTTCATTACACAATGTTCTAACATCAATCCCAGCAATTTCCAAGGTACTGATGGTGTTTCAGCTTGTCTTTATAAAGGGATAATAACTTCTGAAAGCAGAATGGAAGAAGAACTCTTTCAGTGGCAAGGTTTCATCCAGAGCCATTGCTGGGACTTGTTAGAGAAACCCTTGAAAGCTGAGCAAGGCAAGACCTTCAGCACCTTCCCAGGCTCTTGGCAGATGAGTTGCAAAGTGTACAGAATATGCTCTCACTTGTGACTCCTATATAAGAAACATATTTTTTGGTTCTGCTGGGGTTTTTTTAAAGAATTTATATTGCCAACAAAAAAAGTAGTACCATTTCAGAACACACTATGGAAAAACATTTTCAGCAAGATTGAAAACCAGTTTAATTACTAGTTATGAAACTACTTGACATGGTTTTGTTTCATTCTTCCAGGTTTCCAAGGCTTTTTTATTCCTTTTTAATGCAGTTAGCAGAACTCATGAGGAAGGGTAGATACCATGAACTGGTTTGTTATTCTTTAGCAAATACTTAAGCTTCTTGGAATGCTGTTATTGAGGAGAAATTAATTGAGTGTTGCTGACACAGAGTGATTATCTTTTCCTTTAAACTTGTGATTGGAAATAGATTTTACTTTTGCTTGAGGCAGTGTCACTGCATTTTATATGAAACAATAATATTGTTTTTTGAAATGCTATATTCTGTGACTAAAAAAGATGTTTTAATTAAGATTATATTTAATTAGGACAGACAGGCATAGAGAGACATAGCAACATCCAATTCTGGGGCTTTTTTCTTCTTTGTGCAGTGTGAGGCTGTACATTTCATTTGTTGGCAGATAGGCTTTGCTTCAGTGTGACAGTGGCTTTGCAACAAGAGTGGTTTGGGTTAGATCCTGAGTTGATCTCATGGTTTAAGCCCAGCTGGCAGCTGAACACCCCACAACTGCTCACTCCCTCCCTGCCAGGGGATGGGGAGGAGAATCAGGAGGGGAAGAGTGAGAAAACCCATGTGTTGCCATAAAGATGGTTTAATGGGAAAAGCAAAAGCCATTCACACAAGCAAAGCAAATATAAGTAATATTTCCCATGTTAAATAATTTACTTTTCTTGAGCCCTGGGTGTTTTCTTCCCCTCCCCTTCTATTTTTCTGTTTTACTTTCTTTTCAGTTTTTCATTATATTTTCTATCAGTCTCTTTTAAATGAAAGAGAGAAAAGAGGAAATGGGAAAGGGAAGCACAGTTCAAATAGAATTTATTTGCAGTGAAGTAAAAACCTTAAGAATTAAGACCAAGTCCCAATGGTGTTTATCAGACCCTGTAAAAATCAGTGTGGCAATCTTCAGACTACATCTACCCAATGCTGCCCCATTGGAAGAGTCAGAAGTTTCATGAGCATTTAATCAAACTAAACTAAAAATAAGAAAAGACATGAGCTGGCTGAACTATGATTTTTTTCTATGCAGCTACTTGGATTCAAGTAGCATGCAAACAAAATACTTCATTATTGCATGTCAGAGGCATAGGCTCAGATATTAGAATGCTTCCAGTAACCTTGTTAGAGAAGCTGTGAACTGAAATGAAAGAAAAGGTTAAACATATTTCTTTGTATTTTTTTTTACGGGGCACAGAGCAAAATCAGAAATTTTCAGTAAAAGTTCCAAATTGCGTTAGGGAAAAGATAGTAAGAGTTTAATTGTTCTTCACTCTTGATGAAAAACCTAAGACAAAGTTTGAATTTATTAATAAAGAAGTCATTGTTGAGTTTTAAAGCTTGTAATAATGTGATAGTTGCCTTGAGATCTGATGTATTTTGCCTTTGCTATCTCCAAGGAGATGTGGGCATGATTGTGTGTGTCCTTTTTTCTCTGTAAAGTGCTGTATTTAATACTTCTCAAGGGTAAATGGGTAAAAATGGCCTTTTCTAAGATTTGGAATACTTAACTTTTTCAGCTGTAAGACAAAAAGTATCTTGTTTGTTTGTTTGTTAGTTTTTTAGTCTGTTAGTGACATCATATTGTATGTGAGGAATCCAGAAAAGAAACTGGTGCCCACTGCACTTCACAAAGTAAAGGTTTTGGTTCTCCTTGCCCTGCCAGCCAGCAGGATGGGGTTCAGGCATTTTATTTTAACACAGGGAAGTTAGGTGTGGTCCCAGGAGATATTTAGAGGAAGTTAAGGTGAAAGAAGAATAATCAAGGCCCATAGCCATGGTATTCCATATTGTTGTGAGAAGAACTGAGGAAAAGGAATCAGTTAAGTGCTATCTTACTAAGGACCCCCTCCAGCATGCCCTGCAACATTAGCACAGAACTGCACTACCATCAAAAGGCACTCCAGCTCTCTCCTCTCACCTGCATTTCCTACTGGAGAAATCACAGCACCAAGCAAGTCTTGTTCCCTTAATGGCTGTTGTCATTATATCTGATAACTATCACAAAGAGAAGAAATGATTTGTTTTGCATATTGTAGGCTGTTAACATCCTCTGCTTGTCAAATCCTACAGTACTACAGACAGGGCTGTCACTCCATATTAATTTGCCCCTCAGCAAAACAAAGGTACACGCTGTACTCAGTGTAAAGCTGAAGTGACAGAGTCCTTTATGCAAGTAAAATAAATACATCCCTGTCACTTTGAAATCAGCAGCGTTCCCTGGCATTATTTCACAGGTGCTAGTGGAGGTTAAAGGAGGAATTGAGAGAGAGCAAACTTATTGACTTTCCTTGCATATATATGTATCTATTCTGATTTTAACCTTGCCCAAAAAAGGTAAGCATAAAGTATTTCCTCAGAGCAGCTGTCTTCAGGGGGTTGAATTAACATAGATGGAGAGTGCCATAGAAAAAAAAGTTCATTTTACCCTAATTGGATTAGGATCAGTCTCACGCACACTGCAAGGGTGAGGTTTCACTCAAGTACAAACTGCTGGGTTGACAGAAAAGGATTAATTTATGTGCCTCTTCTCAGGTTGTTGACTAATAATGTATTGATCGTATCTGTAAGATATGCAGAGTGTCTGTCAGAAAGGAAGACACTCTGGAATTGAAAATTGCCAGCATATCTGACATGATCAAAGCTAGATTAATACCATTAAGCAGCATTAAGTAGGCTGCAGCCTTGTATCAGATGCAGAGTTTTATGTCACATGTCTCAGAGCAGGACACCATAACCAGGCATAATTCCCAACCTCAGCAATGAGTGACTGATTTGTGCAGTTCCTGACATTTTTTTTTCTGCTTTTCTTTTATGTGTTCCTGCAGACATATTGAACCACCACACTTTAATCCCAGAAGAGCCTGCAGGTGGTATTGTCCTTGCATTGTGGAGTTATTAAATTCTTAAGGTCACCATAAAAAAGGTTCCATTAAATTGAGTTAATAAAAACATTGGGCAAAGGTTTGCTAAGAGTGCAGGTATCAAAGCCCTGGGAATTGGACTGTCTATTATAACATCAAGCTAAAAGAATGTTTTAAACACATAGCAATATGAAGATGCCAGAAATGCTGCTTCTGTGAAGTTCTGGCGTGGGTGGGATGGAGACACTTGTGCTTTGCTGAAGGAAATGTCCTGTTTAATATTCAGCTGTTTTCAGAAGGAATGGGCTCTAGCAATTTTCACTGAAGAAAACTTTAAACTTTCTACAAAGGAATACTCTCCTGTTGTTGGCCTCACATATTTCTGCATAAAGAGACACAAAGATAAATAGGTGTACATAAAAATGCAGATTGGAGATATAGATCCACGGGTGATCTGTTGTTAACCCTGTTTTGTATTTAACAAGGGCGACTGTGCCTGGTGTTTTTCCACTCATACTAAACTATTGTGAATGTTTTTAGTCAGGGTAGCTCCTGAAGAAGAGCAAGATGCAAATCCATTTAAAGCAAATTTCCTCAACCAACTCTGGTATGAAGCCTATGATGAGAAAAATATTAATAAATTTGAATAATCTTTTTAATATGTCTTTTTTATGACAGATGGATTTTTTTTTAATGTCAGTATGGGATTTCAGCTCCATTGAGGTAAATAGTGAACCCTTCATTTGCTTCAATACATCCCAGATTTCAGCACAAGAAAAAGAATGACGTTTTGCTGAAATATATTATCATGGCTTTAAAATGAATAGCTAATGCTATTTTCAACTCCAAAATATCAAGAGGTGATGAATTAAAAACTTTGTTTGCTGCATTTATTGGCAATGAAGTAAAAGGAAATTGCTATATTAGCAATTAATTTAGTACCAGTCTAAGGTTTTAGTTTTGGATGACAGAACTCGCAGTAAATTACATATTTAATTAAACAAAACAATAAAGCTCTTTCATGTGGTGAATGAGAATTGCATAGGACAGTTTTAAATAATCAGCTCCTTCCTTCATAAGGGTGCAACGGTTCCTTTATTTGCAATATGGCATCTTTTTTTTAACAGAAGAATTTTAGTATATATGAAATGTAGGGACCTTATTGTAAAGGTCTGCTTTGTAAGCTATATTAATTTTTATGTTTGTTGGTTAGAGTCTAAGACGTTTTAAACATCAGGTACAAAACTGATAGCAATTCTGCTCACAAATAGCATCAAATTCCATGTATTTGTGTACAGCTTGTTGCAGCAAGCAAATGTTGAGCACAGCTAACACTTTATTGTTTAATGAGTGAATACTGGGGGACTTCATGCACGGCATGTTAATCATGAAAATGGATACAAATAAAATAGTAATAAACAAAGCACAACTGAGAAATGCATTGCAGCTGGAATGCAACCCAATCAGACAGACTTGGTCTGAAAATCCCTGTGACTGCTAAACTCAGAATTTTCCCTGATTTTTCATATGCTTTCAAAAGGATAGTTTTTCATTGAATGTTCTCTTTTCCATGAAAATATATCAATGTAGCCTTTGTCCCTAGGTTTAACCTCCTATTAAATCAGACTAAGAATGAACTAACATTTTGGCATTCTTTCCCCATTTCCAGTCACAAGTGCATATATCTCAGAAGCTTCTCAAGTTAATACATTCCCTTCCTGTATTCAGAAAGCAAAAGTAGCAATTATTAGCAGAACATATGGCAGGTGCTTTAAAACTCCAGGGTGACAGTAAAGCATATGACTTCAACTCATTATAAGTATTCTCTATGTTGTTAATTGCTCTAGTAATTAATATTCACCAGAAACTGTTCAAAAGCAGAACACTTAAATAACACATTCCTGATGCATGTATTGCATTTAATAAAATACATGTATTTTTAAAATTTTGAATTCAACTTCTTGGTCATCTGTGTTGTTACAAGGATTTATTTATTTTCATTCTACTGCATCAACTTTTTACCCTTTTTTTAAAATTAGGAAATTGTATGTTTGAGCATTCAGGTAAACTGTAAATAAAACTAATTTAGCAGAGGCTGTCACTGGAAGCAAGAGAAGAATGTGCAATAAATAAGAGATTATATCTATGGAAGCATTGTAATTAGTTATAAGTAATGAGAATTCCACCTGTGGTCAATGAACAGCATTAAAAAGTTCTGATAAAAGGTTTAGAAATGGTCTTAAAAGACTTTGGGAGGTCTTGTTCAATCTGATATTTCATCAAAGTCCCTATTATTAAAAGATAGCTTCAGGATCAGAGAGTGAGGAATATATGTTTGAGGAATATTTGTTAGAGAGATGGGAAGAGTGGGTTTGTAGCAAACAGAGTTATTTTTGTAAATGAAATTGGATTCTTAAATGCAAACCTTTAAATGTTTGGTGGTATTAGAGGTTAGGTAATACCCTTGAGGAAACAGTTATTTTAAAAATATAATCTAAAATGCATGGCAGCATGGCCATTGCAAATTGCCTTTCAAGAGAAGGTTTAGTTATTATGTGTTTAATCAATCCTAGCTGTAAGCAAATTAAGGGAATAGTGTAAACAGAAGAAAACTCAGCTCTTTCTTAAAGGCAAAAAGAGAGATTTCCAAATAACTGAGCTTTTAGGAGGTCTAAAGAAAGTTCTTTTTCTGGAGTTGAGAGGGAAGAGGAAGAAGTGATTTATGGGCAATATTGTTTTACAGACAAAAAACCTCCAGCCCTTTAATTGAATAGAAAAATTGAAAATTACAATATGAAGCTAAGCACTCCATCTAGAATGACTGTCCATGTAGCCCAGGTGGTGTTTGCTGGGTATCCAGAATGTGAGGAGACTGTAATTATTAATTAGGAGAGGAAAAATGGTTTAAGTGTCACCTCTGCTTTGTAAAATCCTGTAACTGTATTTTTGGGTACTATTTAGGGTTCTGCAGGCCTAAAACTGTAATTTCAGTTTCTCATTTAGTGTGTAATTTGTAAAGTGGTGAATGAATTCTCCCCTGTACCTTTTCTTTACACTATTCAGATTTATTAAGCCTCAACAGAGAAAAAAAGGCTCCTTGGGAAGGAATCTAGTGATTAGGGTCAAACCCAGCTTTTTACAGCCATAGATGTTCTGTCCTTTAATGTCTTCTGAATGTTTTGCTCATGTGGCATTCCTCTCACCCCTGTATGTGCTGCAGTCTCTCTGCAGTCACTTTCTGGTTCCTCCTTTGAACCTGTAGCAGCAACCTTTAACAGATCTGCCACCATGTCCTGTAATAGAGAGAGGTTTGTGATGTCTTCTGTACTAAAGTAAGATAATGACCTGAGTGCCTGTAAAATGCACACCCTGTCTGCTGAAATGAGGGGGTGGAATTGGGGAGTTTAGAATTTGGCTTTTGGAAAGCATTTGTAATCAGGGGTGAGGGAAGGCTGTAGGGCTGGCCAGTGCTGTGATGTGTCCCAAAGAGACTTTGCCCAATTTTGTCACCTTTGGGCTCCATCAGCCCCCAGTGCCACCCTGGGACAGGTTGGGACAAAGAATGTGGCAAAGCCATCAGAATTGCTCCTGTTTTTTCCTGCTTTCCTGATGGTATTACTGAAGTCCCACCTTTCATAAATTTGTGAAACTTTTGTCAGGTTTCTCTCTCTTTTTTAGAAATGGTGATTATTTAGAGACTTTTTAGCTTGATCATTCAGTCAGACTTGCAATAAAACACCTGTTATATATTTAGTTTAGCAGCTGGACTAAACCTATCATGCACACAGCTGCTTATGGTAGGGAATTGCTGTTGAGCAAGCCTAGAGCTGTTCACAGCTGTTGAAAGAAAAGAAAAAAGGAAGGAAGGTTGTCCATCTGCAAGGAAGCCTCCACCTGCTCGCTTTGTTGATCACAGTCAAGGTGCCCATTTCCTTCATCAGCATCCTGTCTGTGCCCCCATTGCAGGGAAACCTCTGTTGTTGGTGCCAATTCCAGCAGAAATTGGCACCAATTTTCTGCCTGTGGCTGGGTGCTACTGGAATGGCATTCCCTGAAGGATGTTTGAAATATTGCTTTGGATCTGTCTGCACAAACAGAAATCTGAGACAGAGGTGTTTTGTACTTGACTTACACCAGTGTGGCACTGACTCAGTTTGACAGAACTTTTGGATACTTTAATTTCAGTGTCATTTCCATAGGAGTTTTCTGTGAAGGTGTTTCACCAAAAGGAAGAATACCACTTGATTAAATGTTTTTTGCTTCACACAGAATCAGATAATATTCTACAGCTGTGCTCCAACTCAATTAGCAAAGTGCAGGATTTTTTCAATGACACCTAGGTTTACATAGGAATTTGGGTTTGGCCACTCTTCTTCACTACCTCAAATCTACTTCAGGATTAGATTGCATTGATCTGCTGTCAGGAAAGAATTCTGATTCTTTTTGGGTCTGATTGTGAGTTATAATTGGCACTTTTAGGTTACTTAAAATATATGTTGTATCTTGCAGGAGTTTGCTTAATGCATGTATGAACTTAAAGTACCTAGGGATTTGCAATGATATTAAAAAAGAGCAATGATGCTAGAAAAGTAGAGAGATATGATTTAGGGTCTTAGGGACACTACTGCTTTATCTAAATCTGAGTAGATATCTTCACTGCTGATTTTATTATGGTTTTTAGTAGTTAAGATTTTATGGAAGTTTCTGTATCCCGCTAATATTGATATTATTATCGATAATAATTAACATCATTCTTATTTACCATTATTCTTATCTATATATAAATCCTTGGTAATGGGGCAGCTAGTGGTTGAACGTTCAGGGAAGCTAGTTTATATATATATGTATATATATATATATATACACATATACATATATAAATTTCAATATATGGTCTATTATGAGCTAGTGCTGAATTCAGGTCTAATTCCACTTTTTTCTGAAGTTGCTAGTTAGCATTATTAGAATTTTCATTGCAAGGCTCTGTGGGCTTCACTGCTTTCTGCAGTTTCATCCATGGGGCTTACATTCAGCAGCTAATGATTTATTTGTGTATATATAAGTAATATATAAAGGTACACTGAAAACCTAAGTTATTTAGATCCTTTATCTTGTAATTGATTAAGGAGTCAATCAAATAGTTTTAGAAAAAAATTCTTCTGACATCAAGCTTTCATTAGATGGCTCACTTTGGGCACTAATATTTGAATAATTTGGCCAAATGAGTTGGTCATACTAAGGTGAAATTTGGATTCTCTGACTGGATCCTGTGAAAAGTTGCTGTGTTGTTTTTTTGTTCTAATTCCAATAAATTCAAATAGGCTGGCTTATTTTCAGCAAATATTAATGTCTATGAACTTTATTTTGCTTTGAGGTATTGTGCAGAGCACTGCAGTTTTCAATTAATATAGATTGCCATGGTAGCTTGGAGATCTTTGGAGAATACTGATTTTCTTTCCCCCTCAAAAATAATAAGAAAAGATCTCCTACCTCTGTGATTCTCGATTTACTTTTGTGGAAAGGGAAATGGTAATCTGATAGCCAATAATATTGGCTTTTTTAGGGCAGGTGATTAATTAATGCAGGTTTTTATTTCAGATTTGGTAATAATTTTTTATTTTGTTTCTCAACAGCATTGTAAAATCCCAGAAGACTTTTGCTGAAACAGGAATGAAAAAAGTTAGCAGGTGTTATTAAGAGAACATGTCTGTTGCTTTTGCAAAATGCCAGAAGTTGATTGCAGACCAACTAGGGAAGACCTGTGAGATCCTTCCAGTGTACACAAAAGGAATGAACCTATAATTAAATTACAGTTAAACACAGATGGTTATTTTACAGCAGGTGCTCAACTTTGAAAGTGTATCTCTGGACTATTTTTGTTCCAACATGGTGTTTGGTCCCTGTTGGGTTTCTGGCATAATTTTATGGTTAGATAAAAATATTCCTTTGTATACACCTTTTTTTTTTTTCCCCCCCCAGGATATAAAGCTATCAAATGCTGCTGTGTTTTAAAGGAAAATTGAAGAAAAACAGGATACAGAGATTAAACATAGCACAGGGAAAAAAATATTAGAATATAAAAAAAATATGTCTTTTTTTATATATACTCATATTCTATATGAGATCTAGAGGACTGATATATGCAATTAAATTAAGAGCTCAGAATTTGTAGCTTTCCAAGGTGAAATAATTTCAACACAAATATTATAACTGAATGTATTTTTATTTTAATGCTAAAAAATATACCACTAGAAGGTGAAATTATTGCAAGATATTGTTGCTTTATAATATGATGAGATACATATGATTTATGTAACCTATGACTGAATGAAGTCTTAGTGAAATTTGTGACTCTATTATTATTAAAACATTGTATATAGAATTAGATTTTAGAAGTTTGGTTTGTCAAGATAACTCAGGTTAACATCTCAGCTTGGGTATGTTGATGAATGTCCAGAGGACATTTTTCTTGCTGTGGCCAGTGGGGTCAGCCCCTATAAATAAACCATGAATAGAGATGTGGGAGTTACAGAACACTTTTAAGAGCAGCTTAGGTGAGCTTTGCAGGTCTCTTATTGTTCAGCTTATGTTTTTAATGTGCACCTCCACCTTCAAGCACAGAGTTAGTTTCTGCAGCCCTGAGGCTGGAGAAATCTCATGAGATGTCCAAAGAGTGAGAGGAATTTTGATGCCTTTACCAGCACTGAACAAAAGGACTACACAATTACTTGGACAGTAAAATGGCTCCTTTCTGTAGCTGATGAGCTTACTATTTCTGGATGTCTAAATATCCTTTTGTTTTCTTGTAGGAAGAGGAGTCTGTCTAAATATCTTATTTTGTAACCTACAGAAATTCACAGAAGGATGTTTTCTGGTAATATTCCCTTTGAATTATTTGCTTAACTATGAAGATGCAAGTAAAGAAAAAGCAATTTTTTTTTACAGTGGACAGGTCATAACTTATAAATGGCCAGTCTGTCTTTTCTTTTGAGAAAAAGAAATGTATGCTGTGCATAATGGTGAGAATCAGTCCTCCTCCTGGAGAGTCTGAAATGCCTGGTTAACAAATCTAACAAAGCCTGTCCACTGCTGCCCTGCTTTTCTCCTCCTGTTCTCTTATACATGCATGACATGTTTAGAAACACCTTACTTTCCAAATGGAGTACATCCCAAAAGCATTTTATTGTTTGTAGTTTAATTTTCCCTTTAACCAGTTTCTGGGGTGATTAGTGGTGTTATAGTTGCAATCTGGACTGTTTTCTCTTATCATCCCATCACAAGATGATATTTCTAACAAAACCCAGTATGTTTGCAATTTTAAGTTCAAAGACATTCCTTACTGAGCTTTAATGCATAGAAGGGATGTTTTAGAATTTTTAAAATTGCATTAATCCAAAGGATCATTATGTGTTAAGAGATGATTTTGTTTGTGATTTTTTACTATATCAACATTTTCCATTCACTTTTTTCAGGACACATTCTTAATTTATTTTTATTTTATTTAGCTGATCTGTAATATTGCAAGATTGGAGATTTTGCTGTTACACATGAAATATGACAATTTGTTTGAACATTAGTCACATGAAATTCAGGGTTTATTTTTCAGATATAAGATGAATTACAGCATTTATTCTGTTAGAGTTATATGAAAATACTAAATGAGTATTATATAATGAAAATTATCCAATGTTGACTAGCTATGCATTGTTTCTAGCTGAGATTCACCTTTATGGATTTTAAATTAAAATGTGTAATCTTATTGAGGCAAACATTATAGTTTTATCATAGGTCAATACAATAAAATGGAGAATGTAATTGTAGCATGGAAGAAAAAAATATTTACAGCATAATAGATACAAAGCTCTTTTTTCTTCTTTTAAAAGATCAATTCACATTCTTTGCTAATATTTAATCAGCCTTACTGACACAGTGATTTACTTGGCATTACCTCTGATGCATTCCACTGAGACTTTGATTCTGAAATTATTTGTCTTTGAACTCACCATGACCTATATTCAGTCTTCTGTGGCTGATGAAAATTACTCTTCTACCTTTCACTGCTGATGACTAAACCACCAAGACAAGAAATATGCTTTGACATTGTTAATAGCCACATTAGGTTAGCCTTAAAGAACTAACACATGAGAACTTTTTCACCTTGTGTGTGTCTTGTAGTGAGGAGGAGCAGAGCAGGTCTGCAGGACTTGTGGGTGCTGGACACCCCTGCCAAGAGCATTTCAGCCCTGGAGCAGGAGAATGGAGATGCTGGAGTTTGCAGAAGTGATCTCTAACAGCAGGCTCTGTGGGAAGCTGTTGGAACAAAGAGAGCAAACCAAGTGTGTCACAACAGCAGCATGATAGACACAATCCAATTACTGTAATATTATGCAAGATAAATTGAACTGTTAACACTAATTTGGATTCTTGAACTTTCTAGTCAGTTATTTCCCCTTTGTCATCTTGGGTTTTTTCTATTTAGCTAATGGACATTCTTTCTATTACACAGGAGGACTTTTTTCCTCTCTACTTGATTTTGTTGCCAACTGCTGCATCTCATATCTGGGAAAGAACAGGTGTGTGAAAATACTGGATTTGGCAAATATTCATTTCAATCACACATATTTGTATAATTTTTAATTAATTACCATATTTCCTGGGATCTCAGGCAGACATTATCCACAGATTAGAAAATAAACAAACCTAAACAAATGGGAATTAGGACACTATTTATATCCTGGAGATGCTTTCCTCAGATGCTGTTAGTGCCATGATCAGTGTCAGAGTGGCAGTGATGGGGGTGATGTCAGAGGAGCTTTGATGTGGTCAGGTGTCCTATGCACAGAAGGTGCCTGTAGTGAGAGACAAAAGGCATCATAAGGCATAATAAAAGGAATTATGGGCACTCTGTTTACCTTCTTACTATTCACAGTGTAAAACTTCACTCCTGTAGAAATTCTAGCTCTTGAAAGAGATCTCCTCTCTCTAAATTTTGTCTCTATGAGTGTCTCCCAAGCCCACAGTCAGGCTGTGTGGTTTGTTCTGTGTTTGTATGCCAGTCTTTATGTTCCCCACCCGAGGTACACTGTGAAATGCTGTGCCCTGCTGACACAGGGTCACAGATGGTGCTAGACACCCACTCTGAGTCCTTGCTCACCTGACAAGGAAGAGCTGAAAAACTCTTATTTATTTAGTGAGATAATCTGTCCTGGAAGAAGATGCTAACTTACCCCTTCCCTATGAAAAGAAAAAGTAGGGAGTTCTCCTTCTGCCTCCAGGACCAATAAACAGAGGGGAAGATTTGTGATCAGGAGAGGAATAATAGAGACTCCAGTAAAGATTAATCAGTCTGGTGTGAAAGAGTTCTCAAGACATTCAAACAAACTGTCTGAAGGCTGTGTGCGGGGTGCCACATGCAGAGGGAGGTAGGAAAGGTGACTGCATGGCAGGTAAATGCACTGCTTGCTTCCTTGTGAGAAAACCTGTGGTACAATCACCTGCTCTAACCTGTCCTTGTTTGTTCTGTTTAAAATCACTGTACTGTAGATGGCTGCATCAGGGCTAGGCTGCCTTTCACTAGAATGCCTTAGCCTAAGTTTTCTTTGAACCTATCTTGTTACTCTTTTTCATGCATTTCATTTTTCCAAGCCTTCCACTTTGCCAAGCTTCCCAGAACCTAGACCTGTGCCAGAGAAATTACTTCCTGATTAATTTTTAAAGAAAGTTTATACAGCCCAATATCTCTCAGCAGTAGTTAAAGAATGTACATATAACTATATATAATATACTTTCTTTAACTACAACACAGCTGTAAATATAGAATATATACATTAAAGACCAAGGACCTTTTCTTAAAATCTTGTTTTCTGGCTAGCATTGCAGTCAAAAGTCAGAAACTCTCAGCAGATAGAAGTTACTGAAAAATTTCTCCTGTTGGTAGACTCTGTCTTATTTCTAATACTTATCTATAAATAATACACATCTCATGCTCTTTTTAGCTGTAAAAGCATCGGGTTTGTCTCCTTTTCCTGTCTCTCTAAATACAGTTTGAGACTGTAAAGGCACTCTAAAAGCTTGGTCCTTCAACATTTCAGCATGAACTCCTGGGACTGCTACTCTCATTTGTAAAATGTAAAATGGTTTCAGAGCTTTATCAATGAGATGCTCAACAATCTCTTCTTTGTATCTAACTCTCATGAAATGTTATGCTCACTTTATTACTATATTTTTTGCATTGTTGCTGTTAATTAAATTGTAAAGCTGTCTTCTTTGTGCACTTGGCTCCCAAAGGGAGAATTACAGCTAGACAAAGTATTACTGACAATATTGTCTGAAGAGAGATGTGGAGATATGATGTTCATGGTAATAAGAGAAAAGGAATTCCCAAAGCTGGCTTCTAATGTGTATGCCATTCCTATTCAGAAAGCAGGAATCAGAGCACAATTCTTCTTTTGGGTAAAGAGAATGGCAGTAGGAGTTAATTTCATCTGATTTCTTAGCAGCACCAAGTCTTCTCTAAATCAATTCTGTAATGCACAGGTGCAAGCTTCAGTCTGAGGCCAATGGGGCCAATATTATGTGCTGAGTAGGTACAACTACCACTGCTTGTTACCAGAAACAACACATTTTTCTCAAGGGAAGAGAGAACAATTTATATTTAAAGAAGCAAGCTTTTCCACTGAAAGCAAAACAAATATTTAGAAATCTAATTCCTTGATTGTATCTCTAGATTTAGGAAAATTAGACCTGACTTTGCCATAGTTTAGCTTGTCTGCTGGAAATAGGAGTGGTATTTTGGGAAGCATCAGGGAGCTGAATAACCACTGCCTGATTAGGATGCTTGTAGGAAGAAGTCTGTCTGGGTATAATGAGCACTCTGAGGAAGCAGTGATTTCCAAATGGATTCTGGGAACATATGGACTTATTTATATGCAGCATATTGAAATTTAGTGCATGGAAATGGGACAGAACAAATATCCTTTCCACACCTATATATTCCTATGTTCAAAGTCTTGTTTTGTGCAAAAAGGGGGATGCATCAGGTATACAAAGCCTAGAATTTATTGTTAGTTTAATTAGGAGCAGGATCAAAATACAGTGGTGATTACTGGTTCAATTACAATGATACTCCTATTCAAAGCATGTGTTAGTCAGACAGTTTAGCTACATCTAAAAATTAAAAGAACTCTTGAATGTTGAAACTTTCTGCTTTTTGGTGTTATGCTCAACCTGCTGCTGCTCTTGCAGGTGCAGAGACCACCTTGGGATTGCAGTGCACTGCCTGCAGCTTGGAATTTCATGTTGCTGATGGAGGTTTCTTCCTCCCCTTGGCTGGGACAGCTATGCTGATGTTTATGCTCCTCTCCAAAGGTTTGGTCATTTCTGTGTTTTATGAATCTCTCTACACATTGCTCTCCATGGGGCTGCAGCTTCACCTTTGAGCTGCTTTGGGATGTATTTTGTGTGTGCTCAGTAGTTGTTCCATTTCCTTTCCCTTGCCCCTGTAACTGCTCTGAGTAATTTTCATCTGTCTCTGTTGATAGTTCTGGGCCTGTAGATGAGATTCAGGGGGTTGGTCCTGCCTGGGGAAAGCTGTGACCTGCACCCTGAACACTTGGGATTCTCTTTCCTACCACATTGCACACAGCAGTCTGCAGAGCAACTGGGAAACACCTGGAGCTTTAAAAACATAATTCAAATAATGACTGAATGTGAGCCAATATATTTTTGAGTATACTTTATGTCATATTAAATCATTGATTCAGAAATTTTTGAATTAACCACATCGCTTGTGCAGAGAAAGAGTTAAAAACTTATTTTTGAGACAAATTTCTAGTTGTTTGTTTGAGTCTCAAGAGGGTATTAATATTTTCATTAATGTTGAAATAGTAATTCCTAGAAATTTTGGAGATAGTGCTGTAAACATAATTAGAAATTAATTCCAGAAGAATGCTCAGGCAAAATAATAGAAAGCTCAGATTGTGTTAGCATAAGTAGGTGTCCTACTCCTTTTAACCAGAGTATATTTATGTACTTGAGTGTTTTGATGAAAAGAAAAAAAACATAGTACTCTCTTTCTTCTTTTGAAATATATCCTGAAAGAAATTCACCAGCTGGTGTATTTTCAAATTAATGTCTGCAGAAAATTCAAGTAAAATTTTGAGGTATGAAAATAGAATTACACTTAATTGATAATTTTCATATGCAAAGAAAAGTAATTCACAGATAAAAGCTGGCATGCTGTATTTACAAATAATTCCTTCTAAATCTAAATGAAGCACCTGAATTAATATATGAGTGGTTATTTAGAAGCCAGACCTGTATTTCAGCATTTATTGACTGTGTGAAAAGCAGAGGTTGTGGAACGTGTGATTTTGTAGAACATAGTACATCAAATTCAATCTGCTCTAATCCAGTATAGCAAATAACTCCTTTTCTTTATAAATTAAGCTTAAATTAATATTAAACACTTTAACAATACATTTACATCAGTGGCAGTATTTTAGCAACAATATAACTTGCAGCAACTTTTAATTAGTTTGCTTGGGGATGTGTTTCTTGGAGTAAAATGAATCCCTATAATATCCATAGGAAGTTGTTTGATACTTGGACTGTTGGTTGAATCACTGATGAAGAGTATGACATGTTCTCTAAGGTAATTGGTTGATGAATCTGCAGTCTAAATTGTACAATTTGATTAGTTCCACTGGCAGATAATTGGTAATTAGATGGTACACAAAATGTCATTTTCTTCCATGCTTCATCTTTCAATCTTAGTTCCCAAATAACATTTGTTGGAATATAAAATTATAGGCTAACATGAAAACAATTTTATATCCTAGATAATGCAATGGAATAGAGAATTTGGATTGATTCATTGATATGATTTTCTATACTGATGGTAACAATTAATTTATTCTTAAGAAAATATGATTTAGGTTTATTTTTCACCCTAACATTTTAAAGACAGATCATCTAAATTTCAAACCCTTTACTTTGCAGGAATAAAGCATGAAATGACATTAACCATGTTGTTTGTCATGTTCAAATATTTTTCTTTTTCTTAAATTAGAATCGGTTCTCTCTCTATGGTTTTCACAATGGATTATTTTGACATATATGAAAATCTTACTGAAAGTTTGAGATATCTATTATTGGGTATTTGTAAGACAAATTACTGTAAAATTTGTCTATTAGCTTAGCAGAGCAGTGGTGCATGTCCCATTATTTCAACAGGATAAGGCAGCAGTTTTATTAATTTAGACACCAACAGGAGCTAGACAAGACAAAAGTTGTCTTCACATTTTTTGGCTTCTTGATTTCTCACTGATGCTCTTCTAAGATGCAGTTTGCACTGAAGGTTGAAAACCAAGGGCAGCTTTTTTTGCTGAGCCCCTTAGGTTCTGAGCCTGTCTTCAGAAATGTGTTAGTAAGAAATTAATTCTGGGGTGGAGAGAGTGGGGAAGCAGAATTGCAAAATAAATAGAGAATAATCTGACAGAGAAAAGAACAAAGTGAAATGACTCACTCTGTGGGGAAAGTTGCATGGTTTGGGGCTGTGCCCACATGCAAGAAGCAATAAAGTCTAAAAGCATGGGAAGTTGAACTAAGTTGTGAATCCCCTAGTGTTTCCTTGGCAGTGTACACTTGACTGGGTTTATTTAAACTCTTTGCTTCCCCTTCACTCATAATTAAATAGCAACAAAGGGAAACAAAGGGTTTGAATCTGCAAGTTCTTGCACTACACACATTCACCTGTGTGCTAACACTTCATAAATCATCACCCCATGAGGACGGTAGTACTCTGAACCCATTTGGAGCAGACATAAATTATTTTCAAAGTTAAAGCCAGTAGAGAAGCAGGTCATATGGAGCTTTTATCATTTTTTGTGATTTAATTGATATTTTTAAAGTTCAAACCTTGTACAGCTGAGAAAAAACTCCAGCAAGGATTTGCACATCTTTATATTGATTGTGTATAATCTTATTTATGAAGTGTATTTCTTGCCATGGAGATCACAGGGCAGCCTGTGATGACTTTTGCTGGACAGATCAGAAGAAGGTGTGAGATGCAGTAAGGAAGAGCAGCTTTTTCTGGGCCTTTCCTTGCTGGAATGGAGCAGGGCATGGTGCTGGTTAATTAACGTGTGAAGAAGAAAGCTGAAGGAGCACTTTGCTCTCTTTCCCTCCTGCTGCATCCTCTGCTCCCTGTCTGGGAGCCCCAGGTGCCAGCAGAGGCTCTTCCAGCTTGGTTCCCTGCTTTCCTCATCTCCAGCCCCTTTGGAACTGCAGCATGGGTGTTAACAAACCCAGGGCAGCACATTGCTGGTTTGTGAAACCTTTTGTTATAGGGAGCCAAAGGCCAAGCTGTACCAAATCTCAATATACAGGAAGTGTAAATGATCCCAAATGTTTTTAATAGTGGTTGGATTGGGGTTTTGGGGTTTAGTTTGTTTTTTGTTTTTTGGGTTTTTTTTTCTGTTTTGGTTTTTTGTTTGGGTTTTTGGCTTGGTTTTGGTTTGTTTTGTGTTTTATTTTCTCACTTTTTTGGTAGAATTTTAATAAAAATGTCTTCAGTTCTAGTGTAGACATTCACCAGTCATGCATCCAGGCATTCACCATGCATGCAGTCTTGCAGCCTTCTGGTCTAATAAAACACAATTAACACAATACTTTTTTGTTCTTAGAGTTTCAAGAAAATAATGACTATTGCTCAATTGTACAACAGACTATAAATTTCTTTTGCATGCTCAATTACTTTCTAGATTATGCATTGAATTTTCAGGTTGGCATTGTCCTGCCTTTGGTACTGAAAGTTTAAGTATTATGTCACAATATTCACATATCTGTTTCTCCTTATATACAGAAGCATTTAGCAACCTTTGAATGCTCAGTTGTCTACTAATTGTCCCTTAAAAGCATTTTTATGTAGTAAACTGTGGATTATTTTAAATCATCAGACCTAGTCATGTTTTACAGCAGTGATGTGGAATTTGATTTTTAATAATTCACTTGACCTTTTACTTTGATGGTAGCTTGCTTTATTTTTCCCTTCTGTGAAGTAATTTCAGGCTCTCATTGGTTAGAACTGCCCAATATGTAAATGTTCAATAGATATTTGCAGAAAATAGAAGTTTTTTTCCTAGTTTTTCTGCAATACTTTGGTTTTCATTTTTTTAAGCAATTCTGCCTTTAAATATTTTTCTATTTCCTGATGTTTGTTGTTCGTGGAAGTCTTTAATTACCCTTTTATTGGTATTTGAATGGAAATTAAAATGAAATTATATAATTATTTCATACTTTTTTTTATTAGTTAAACAAGTCTAGATGCGTATATAAAGTTTAATAAAATTTAACAAATTTATCCCCAAACTGATTTGTTTTGCAGGAGTTTCACAGCAGAGTTTAAATGCTGAGCTACTCAAATCAGAGCTATAGAACTGATAGCTCTCATCCTCTGAACATCTATTTTTAAATTGTATTATTAGAAATGAGAAAATGATGTTGGTTTTTGTTCATTGCTTCTTTTTCCCCCCCTTGGATAAGACAAGTAGTAGTTGAATCAACTGAACCTTCTTTACCTTCAGGAGGGACAGTGTTTTTAATCAAAGCTTTCAAACTTGAAAGTGTTTGAAAATTCCCAGTTCTCACTATTGGTGAATTCATGTTTGATTTGGAATGACAGGACACAACTGTAAAAAAACATCAGATGCCATGTGAATACATTTAGGTTTGCCAGTTAGGTTTATTGTCAAGCTTTTTTTCCTTGAGCATCACAATAGTCATCCTTATCTTCAGAAATTTGTGTGTTTCCTGAGCAATAGATTTTCTTGTAATCTGTAAAAAGATGTTTCCCTTCACTGCAATTTTTGCTACCTAATAAATGCATGTCTCTGAGTTGCCTCTCTACCTTTCTTGGCTTACCCCACTCTGGGGATAAAATCCCAAATGAATCCATGCATTATGAATGCACTCTGGGAATAAGCTGTATTTTGAAAAGCAACCCTTTAGGTGCTTTAAAGTGTCTTAAAATGAACCACAGCTAAGCAGGTTACTTAACTAACCACTATCTTCACAAGCCCAGATCCCTTTTTTGTTGTTTTGGGTTTTTTTGCTACAATGGGGCCACTCAAGCATAAAGTGTTTGATTATGCAAAATAGATAATGTCATATTGTCAGTGCCATAAATAGAAATGAGAGGAGAAGCAGCAACGTCTGTGACTTTTGCTATTCTTCACACAGAAAACTGAGGGTTTGATTCAGCAGACAGATCCATCCTTTCAGAGACAGCACAGAGCCAGTGGCCTCACCCAGTTTGTGTTTCACATGGCAAAGGCATCGTGGCATGGACCCCAGGGAGCAGCTGCAGGCCACAGTTCAGTGTGTTTTCTTGGGGTGGAAGGGAAGGTGAATGGGAGGGACAGATGGAGGCAGTTCAAAATTCCCTCTGGCATCTCAAAACCAGGCAAAGTTCTCCAGACTGAATCCTGTTTGTGCTCTGTGACTTACTGTGGGAGCTATGACAGGCTGGATTTCATTGCTCATCAGGGCTGTACAGAAAGGCAGTGTCCTGAACCCTGGTGATGGTCTGTGAAGAGGGGGATGAAGAAGGGGATACATTTTTTTTGGTTGTCTACCAGTTGGTAGATTCTATCCCAGCATAGAGGAAGCAGCAATGTTATTAAAAAATGAGCTTGGAGTGCCTCTGAAAGACAGACTAAGGGTAGCAGCCAGTAGATCACAGAGGTTGCAAACAACACATTCATGTCCTGAATCAGATTAATGAAAACTAGCCAGAATACTGAAGAGAAATGTCTTTTATAAAGCCACTTTTATCATTACTGTAGTTTTTTAATAGACAATTAGAGACTATCTCTCTTTTAAAAATAATTTTTGCCTCTCATCCTTTGATCTTTTAAATTTTTGTGTATGCAAAAGTCTGTGTGCCCTTCAGCCAAATCGTAATGACTTTTGTTGGAGGTGAATCCTTGATCCTGTAGATTTTAGACAAATTGTGAATTCTAAATCCCTTATGCTTAGCCTGGCTTGTCAGGGGTCACACCAGAAACATGTGACTTGCTATTTGAGTCCATACCACATGTTCACAGTGTTCTTCTGTCCCAAGACTATGAATTTGTTTCTATTAAGCCAAAGGAAATTAGTTCTCGGTGGGATTTCTATTTCCAAGAGCTAGAAGAGTTTAGTTTCAGAAAGCCTCTTGTAAATGATATCCTGAACTAGAAAGTGAAGTTTTTAAGTAATTTCATAATAAATCTAAGGTAGAGATTTTCTTTTGCTATGTTTTCTTTCCCTCTGCTTACAGCAGTAAAATAAGGAGTGTGGCTACAGCCCTGAATGAATACCCATGCTGTCAATCTGAGTCCTACAATGAAATTATCCTTTTTTATGGATCTTTCCTAACTTCCCTGTTGAACTCCCTCCTGCATCACATTCTTCTACTAGGTGTAGACCAAGTGTAGTTCCCTTTGAGTCATACACTTTTTGCATGAGTCCCTCCCTTCTTTTTGAAAGGAAGTTGAGATTTGGAACAAAGCTACATCCACGCATCACAACCCCTACCTTGTGGCTGAAGGTACAATTTGTGTCATCCTTTTTTAAAATTAGTTTTCAGTTTAAAGTGAAAGCATCCTGATTGATTTCAAGTGCAGAAAGTTTGGGTGAGCAAGTTCCTTTCAAGCTGTGTAAGGGAGTGAGCTGTGCAGGGCAGACACCATTCATGTAGAGGTGTTACACCACTGTCTCCTCGGGAAAGCATTATTTTAGGCAGTAGCTTTAAAATTTTAGCAGTGGGTGTTGGCTGCATTTCTTGCATTTTTAAAAAAGGCTGCCAGCCAGAGAATGATGTGACAGAGAAAAGGCAGCTGCTCAAGGTCTCATGCTGTTTCAGCAGTCCAGGCTACTGGGACTGATTTTCTAGGACAATTCTCAGATGGACACCCCAGGACATTGCCTCTGCAACTATTTCTCTTCTTATTAATTTAGTGCTTTAGAAAGTGAGAAGATGAGAGGGTTTCTTCCCCCACCTCACAGTAAATGTCATGAACAAATCTTCCCAGCTGAGGAGTGTCTTGAGTACAGCACAGTCACTGGCATTTCTGACAGGGACTCTTGTCTTTGTGCATGCTGTGGGTAGAGCTGTGGCAGAGTGGGCAGTGGGGCCATCAGCACAGAAACATGAAACTGCAGTTCTGCAAAACAAGAAAACCCTGATTCTGGTAGATTAGAGAATGCTCTGGCACTGTGGGTGTTTCAGTTTTGTTATCAGGTAGGTAGATACAGATATAGATGATATAGATAGAAAAGAGATTGTTATCCCACATATTCTAAGTGCTTTTTATGGCTTTCAAGGCACAGAGAATCAGTCTCTAAATTTCCAGATGGTACCAAGCTAGGAGGGGATCTATGCACTTTGTAGGATGGAATTGCAATTTAAAACATTTTCAAGAACTGAAAAATCGGTCTTATGTGAAAAGCTATAGTTGATTAAAGAGGGTTCAAAGTACTACTCCTAAGGAAGGAAATCTATGTATAAAAGTTAGAGACTGGCCCATTAGACAGCAGTATCTTGGGCACAAGCCTAGTGATTTACAAGTGCCCCTGTGCAAATCATAAGTGAATATGAATCACTGTTGTTTTTCTTTTGTGGGAACAGGTAGGCAGCCCTCATTCTGGGATGTGAAATTGTGAGTGTAGTAATAGGAAATAATTTTCAGTAAGTTTCAGAAATAGGAAATAATCATTCTGCTCCACTCTGTGTGAATAAAGCCTCTATTGGAGTCTTTTTGCTATTTTTTGACATAAACTTCAAGAAATGTAAGGACAAATTGAGAAGTGACGCAGTGAAGGAAGGATCCAAAGTGTAGCAAATGTAACTTCTAAAAAAGAAACAGGTTATTGTTGGTATTCAGAGAGGAGAAGATGGGACTTGGGGCATGGCAGGTCTTCAAATGATTTAAAGAAAACTGAAGAAAAATGCAAGAAGCTCCCCTTAACTTCCAAGGAAGTTGAGCTTCTGTTGCAGAAGGTGAGATTTATATATAGCCTTAATAAAGCCTTCCCAAAGAAAGGACAGTGGGAGATATTCTCTCATGGAAGTTTCATAGAATACAATGAAATCTCCATCACCAAGGGATTTTATGAACAGAATGTGCAACCATCTGCCAAATATAGGTTAGATATTTTTAATCCTTTGTTGTGGTAGGAGTCTGAGAGTAGAGGACTGCTTGAAGTCTCTTCCAACTATTTTTTTAATATGATTTTCCACATGCATTACCCACATATTAAAAAAACAATCAGGACTAAGCATTTTTTTCTCTGAAAGGTTATAGATTTCTTTTTTATGAACTGTTTTGTAGCAATAAAAATACATGGGTTCTACCATCAAATTTGATATAAAGTTTGCAAAAGTACATGTACCTTGCTGAAGAACAATTAAATTTAGACTTCTACCATAAACCTGCTTTTGAAAATTTTCCCTTTAGTGATATATACGTATTAAAAAGTATGCAAAGTAAATAATTTTAAACATTATTCATAGAACATTTTCCCAAGGGAAAGCACACTATTACGTGTCCCCATGCTATGAGTACTATCCTTGAGCTGAAAAGAGGAGCAATAAATAGGCTGAAATGTTTTATAATGCAGAGTGGAAGAAATACCTTAGTGTCTGAACTGATTTAAATACTCCTGAAAGTGGCAATTCTGATGCTTTAAAAATGCACTCCTCTATAAATCTGCAGCTCCTATTAGGACAGCAAATTCTTGAGCATCTGTGTTAGCTGCAGGATTTCCATCTTCCCATCTAAGCTGGGAGGAGGGCTAAAATCAGTGCCCAGGGGCTGAGATTCTAGTGTAGAGTTGAACAATGCTGCAACACGGACCTGGCAGAGCTGGGGGTGGTGTGGGTACAGCTGTAAACATTCATGGCATGGCACATCCCTCTGTCTGACACCCCTCCAAATTGCATGCACTGGGAACCAACACAAGATGCTGCAGTCCTGCTTTTCCACTGCAAACCATTTAGAAGTTTGATGAAAGCAGAAGAAAGGCCAAATAGACAGTAATATCAAATATTCTATCCATCCCCTCCAGCTGTTTACTGGGGTCCAAAGGAAGCTCTCCAGCTGGAAAATATGCCCTCCAAATTACCAAATATGAGATTTTCTGTTCAATCATTGTTTTAATGTTTATCACAAAGTCCGTGGAAAAACATGGTCTCTCGTTTTGATGGCCTGCTGTTATTTCTGTGGGTTGTTGACATAAAATTTGGAATATATTTTCAGACTAGCCTGCATATATGTGTTTCTATATGCATATACAGAGGAATAAGAGCCTTTTGGGTACAATGATTGCTACAGAGCATTTACCTGAATCTTCAATAGTTACAGCATTTTGTTCATTGAGCTCTTTCCAGTTGGCAGAGGTTATTCTTGAGGGAAAAATCTGAGCACCAGCAAAATGTTTCCAGTTAGATAATAAAACCTTGGTGGAGCTGATCAGCTGGCAGTCTTCCAAACCAGAACCTGACATGCACCTGCTTCATTTATTTGTTTTATGCAGCTTCTCATTTAACAAACTGTAAACGAGAAAGGGAAAGCAATCAGGTTCCACTGAGCAAATTGCTAATGTTTTCTTTATTTAGTTCAAGAAACTGCTTACTGTAATGTCAGGCTGCAGTTACAACACAGGGATTCCCTCCAGAGGATTGGAAAATAATTAGAAATATACTAGTTATTTTCAACAAAAATTCTCCAAACCACGAGTCTGCAGGCACTGATGCTTTTGGTGACTAAAATTGCTGTAGGGATAGATGTCTTAAGATACAGCAGAGTTGAAATATTAAAGACAAACAGCCCTACTACAACTTCAGTTTGATCTTTCATGTTATTCACATGGATGGATATTAAAAACCCAAGCCCAGCAGAGAATGTAGGCTTAAATATGTTGTTTAGACCAGCTTAAGAGACATATCCTCTTTCTCTGACATTTCTCCTGAAATCTTTTATCAGATAATCATGTTCTGCCTACAGACAATCCAGAAGTCCTTCAAGTAATTCTATATTTGAACACATTTACATGTGTGTCACTGTTTGGAGTTACTTGAATCAACAGAATGTTGCTAAATAAAAAATACACACACTCAGAGAAACAATATAAGATAGATTATTAAAGAAAATAATCAAGCAACAAAATTTTGCAGGATGGCTAATGAATTTATTTCTACTCTTTGACTCTACTTAGACTTCTCAAATTAACCTGTTAGTAAAGGCAGTGGAAATCATGGTTTAATTCCAGTTACTTTGTAATGGGGGTTTTAGATAGCAACTTTTATGTATGTAGGTGTAATCTACATAGAAGTACTTACCTGTCTCTCATGTCCCTAATTATTATGATAATCTGGGTACACTGCTGACGATATAATTTCCTTATATTGTGGTTTTACAAGTTTGATTTAATCATCTCTGAAAAAGTTTTCTGTCTTGTTTCAAATTCTGGTTGATTTTCCCTTCTAATTAACCTTTACTCCCTGCTTCATAGACACACATTTTAATTGTTTAATTGCTTGTAAAGCAGGGACACTTTTGACTTAGCATTCAACCATGTCCCAAAGTACATTGGTGAGCTTGGAGCTCAGGGTGGGAATTGAGAAGTGCTTTTGTGTGCAGCACTGCTTGAACCGCAGCTGACAGGTAGGGAAGTCACTGTCAACAAGATTTAAAGTTGCTGTCATGTTTACACAGCCACGTAGAAAAGGTTGAGAGAGTATTGTGATTTTGTTGAAATTAAGTACCAACAGTTACTGGGCCATAGCAGGGTGCATTGGTTATGATTAATGTTTGACATCTGCATCTTTCTGAGATATTTTAGCCACTTTTCTTGTCAGATGAGAAGTGCACTGCAATATGTTTCCAGCCATGGGGGGAAGGTTCAGTGTGCTGAGGTTTCCAGGGCTTAAACTGAGCTATTAAAGTCGTGTAAGTTTTTAGTTTCTGAACCCTTGTAAGGATTTTCAATAAATCTGAGCAGTTGGGAATTCTGTATTTCAGTGTTAAAAATCCCACTAGACTAAACAAATTTTTAAGCTATTAAATACTCTCCCTTGGTGCTCTCTGTGTTTTCTACTTGGATCTCCTGGTAACTGGTGCTGAGTAGTACCAATAAGGATCTACTACAAGAATTGTTTCCCTTTATATATGAAAATTTCTATCAAAATTGAGAAATGATTTAGAGACACAATAGGCTTTATCATGGATATTTCCAATTCAGACAGATATTGAGGTATCAGGAACAATGATTCAAACAGTTAAATACAATTTTTGCCAGAGTTTGCATATATTTTATTAAAAGTTCAGGGTAGCTTAGCAATGCTCTTGTGCTTTCCAAAGCCCTGTGTAGACACAGATATAGACAAAGAAACCAGTTTACACCATTCATCTTTATTTCTGTCTCAAATGAGCAAACATTGCAGTTATATTTTAAAGGGGTTCTGATGGATGCTGTTGATGCTGTCCGTGTGGTAATTTCTTGGAGAAAAAAATAAGGTGCATGAAATTGGATCATAGAATGGTTTGGGATCTTAGAATGGTCTGGTTGCAATCCCTGTGCCAGGGACAGGGACACCCACACTGCCAGGGATGGGACATTCACAGCCTCTCCCACCCAGACCACTCCATCTCACAGTGTTTTCAGCATTCACTGAGATGACTCTAAATCAAAATGTGCATATCTCAATCCCTCTGATATTTGAGCCAGTTTGAAATCCAGGTCCATATTTTGGAATGGTGATATTTTAATCCTGATTATTAATTTAAAATATATATTTTGATATGTACTTGATATATAGAATTTGGGTATAATGTGAACTTGCCTCTCTGGCAGGATTGTCCTGTTACTTCCATGTGGTGTTTCTCCTCTGGGATAAGCCCAGGACAAAATTGATATTAAGCCAGAACATGCTCTGTGGATGCATTCCATCGTTCTCATTTTAATAAAGTATCTTAATATGAGCAGTTTTCTGCTGGATTTCTGAAGAGCTCACATAAATATTCTATTTTAGTCACCTAGCAAATTTGAAACCTGCCTCTGTGCCTTACTAGGTGTCATAATGAGTTACCAGGTTAATCATCTGTGGTGACATCACTGCCAGTGAGTAATACTTCAGGTTTTATATCTGGAGATGACCTTGCAGCCAAGGCATACTCAGGAGATACACTCTGAAAGGGTGAAAATTTGTCTCCTTTACTGTTTTTGTAATTAGTGCTGCTGTGTCTACCTTGCATTAATACTGATTTATGTGTATGTGATATGATGCTGATGCTGGATTTCATTCTAGATCATAAAGCAATCTCTTTTAAATTATTAGAAAAATATAAATTATTTATAAGGATTATTTTTACAGTGAAGTAATTATAACCCATCCCTCGTTTATGTGTCAATGAAAACAATACACATTAGTTACAATAGGATTAACACTGCATTGTTTACATGATTTCTGTACTTGTGATACTGAGGGAGATGTAATCTATGGCTGTGTGCTTTGCATATTAATTTTATGCAAAGCAAGAAAAATCAAATTAATAATATGTTTCAGCATTATTGTTCATAACCTTGTGACAAAGACAAAAAAGTCTTAGCATGCAAAAGAATTGGAAGGGGCAGGGGATGCACAAACAGGTAAAATGTGACAACTGATGAAATAGTTGGGCAGCAGCCATGTGTCTAGTGATACAGACATCAGGCAGAAATGTTAAGCACTTTGTCATTCCTGCCCTCCAGTGTCTGATGCTTCTGATTTCTTCTTTATTGATTTCAACTAAAGAAAATATAGAGGAGTATAGAGGTGACCCATTTTGTTGACAGATACACGTGTTAGTCTTGTACTCCCAGCAAATAGTTTAGACATCAGGAATAATGGCTTATAGGTAAGAGATAAACACAATTTCCTGTGGTTTCTAAACCTAGTGAATCAGCAGACACAGCCTGCTTTCAGAGTCTCACTTGTTTATCTTTTATTCAACAGATTGAAGATTTAACAGGACACTGGAAATTCTAAAAAAACCTCCCTAACAATAAACTCCCTAAAAAACCTGATCAACTGACTAAAACCCCATCAACCAAAAATTACTGCAATTATTGAACTTCCATTGTTTCTGGAACATATTATGGACTAACAAAACCAGTGACAGACCACCCCTCTTCAACCTTGTGTGATTTCATAAGCCTGATCATTTCATCAGTTGCAAGTAGCTGATGTCCTGCAGTACATGTGATTATTCTGTAAAAATGAAAATTGGGCATAAATTGTTATTATTCAGGTATGAATTCCAGCCAGGGGCACTAGTAAAGGATTTTCCAATTATATTCCATATAGAGTCAGTGTCACATCTTTCCTCTCTGTGGCTGCAAAATGTCAGTGGCAGCTGTTTGGAGTCTGTGTGCAGTATTGACCATCAGGGAAACAATTCTCACATTTGTCTCACATGGTAAAAGAGCATGCCAAAGCAATGAAGTAAAAATACAGCATCTGAAATAGTGACAAACTGTTGCACAGTGATACTATTATCATTCATTTTGATGCATAAACCACTCTTGTCCTACTTTCACATGGCTTCCTTTGTTTATTTAGAAAAATGCTCTTTTCACTTTAAGTTATAGCTGTAGAAACACATGAAACCTCTTTCCTCTATGCTCAGCTAGTCAGTTTTCAAAACTATTTATTAAGGAGATATGAATTGTGGAGCAAAAAAGGAATATCCATCTTTTATCAGAAAAAAAAAAAAAAAATCCTGTACTCCCCTCCCCAGGACAGAGCATGTCTGTCATAGATGCTCAATGTATGTACTTACTAAAATATTTGCTGTTATTTTTCCCTGATGCAGATTCTTTATACACAGAAAATATTTTTCACTGATGTAGCATTGTTAATTGTTTTAATGTAAATTATTCTTTCCCTTTGGTTTGCCTATGTCAAAGTAAGCCATACATTGAAAATTCATTCATTATCTATAAGTCTGTATATTCTAATCCTTATGAATTTCTATTACTCATTGTTATTGAAACTGGAATGAAAAATTATTACATGCAGAGATCTAAATCTAGAACTGTAATTACATATGTAGTAATTAAAGGTGAAAAGACCACTAGAAAATTTTTTGTAGTTTATGGTTACAAACACAGAGTTAGACTGGGTATTCTAATTCAACATTACAAAATTAAAACAAAACAAGGGAAAGGAAAAAGTAATATTAAAAAGTGAAAATAATGGAAAAGTGAGTTAACAAAATACGCTTTTCCCCTATTCCCTAATGATTCTTTGACTGACATTTTTCTTATGAGATAAAGATTTTTATATATACAGATATGTGGACTTGATTTTTTTTCTTTTTAAACTAAGAAAAAAAGTTTTTCATGTTATTGTTTTCAAAATGAAAACAAGATCAGATTTGTTCATCTAAATAAGTCTGGTAATAATCTCTATTTTACATGGATGAGTTATTTAATTGCAATACATTCTATAAAAAAGCTGTAAGCCCACATTAAAATAGTGAATAAAGACGTAGGTTAAAATTATGTCTATTTCTATAAGTCTTTAAATAGCCCTGCAGGAAGCCAAACACCTTCTGTTGCTCTTGAGCTGAAATATGTGGGTGCAGGGTAATGACAGAATATTTTTAAATAAGACATTAGTCTTTAGCTAACCTTAGTGAACCAGTTAATGAGTGAACACATGTTAACAAACCAATTAAAATTACAGGAAAATCTACATGGAAGTAAAGGTGAAAAAAACTTACAGGACCTGTAGAAATGTTGGGTTTTTTTGCTTTCTAAGCAGGGGTAAAAGGTCCCTGCTCAGTCCCACATAGCTCAAGAATAGATTATGTTTTGTCCTTAGTTTCTCAATTTCTGGTGACAAATTCTCATTTATAAACCTAACCATTGTGTAGTTCATAAGTCAATAACCCCAGGAAAATAATTTGAAGAAACATTAATTATTTGTGAACCGTGGATAATCTAAAAACCCCTGACAAATAACAAGAATTGTGTTCCTGAACCTTTATATGACAATCTTAGAAACAAACCTGAGTGGGATTTTTCCCAGTGTGTGACTGTTTCTTCTGAACCAAAACACCTTTCCTGAGAGATTTCAACTGCTGATAGGTTTCTGTCTTTAGAAAGAAACCAGAGATGCATTAGTTTATCTACACTACACATTAACTTATCAAATCTACACTCAATGTGGTCCTGAGACTGCACACAGCAAAGCTGGATTAAATCATACCAGCCTTAAATATCTATAATGACATTTGTATAATTATAATTATTAATATTACTTATGTTATTTAGTTCAATTAGATCTGAGAGCACAAACATAAATACGTGACCTATTTGACTCATTAAAGTGTGATGGAATATTCACAGTAACTGCACTTGCAATGGAACCACATTAAAAGTGATTTGCAGTTAAATCTCCATGTAAGAACCCAGTTAGTGAGCAGGTCCTCCTTACAAGCAGCAGCTCCTCAGGAAAGGGATTTAAATTTGAGAGAGGAGCAAAAGTGAGCTTTTGTGTTTAACTGGGCTTTCAAATAACCTTAGAAACCATAAGGTGTATGACAAAATTCTATATTACTTCAGTAAAACTGAGATTCAGCTTTTTGTTCTTTATCTCTTCTGTGTCCCCTGCCTAGTTATTCTTCATTTTTCCAGATTTGGTTTTGTTTTCTCACATGCATCAATTGACTCTATACACTGATTTAGTGTTTTATCTTTTCTCACTGGTATCTTTTCACTCTCATCCTTTTTCTCATATATAGAGTAGCTGCTCTGAAAATATTTCTTTAGACTTCCAAGATAAGCCCACAAGGTCCATATGTAGGGCTTGACACTTAAGTCAATTATAAGAGACTACAAACTGTAGGAATGAAAAGTATGAAATAACATATATAATGGAATAATTCATAATTAATGAACTTTTTGCCAGTTTCTCATGAAGTATAGTAGGTTTTGAAGAGTTAAGGACAGAACTCTACTGAAAACTTTTGCTTTTCCTTTTGACTGTATTGCCTAAAATCAGGTGAATAATGTCAAATATTTTACACCTTCAATAACATGAAAAAACAGTAGATAACTTTTATTCTCTCAACACATTTTTCTCTGGTGGCCCTTCTTTTTCAAGCTGTGTTTCAAATGCAGGACACAAATTGCTTTTTGTACCCTTGTTTAGGAGACATGAGCACTTACCCTACTAAGTGGTGGTCATGAAAACCACCAACAATGAAAAATGCACCAGCTGAAATCCTCATGGAATGTATATATGTTTAGACAGGAGAAAAAATGATTAGTGATAGAGTGAACGTTTGGGAATCACTTTTTCTGTGCATATCATTAAAAAATCAATAAGATGAATATATGGAAGTCAATAGTATTTACTGTAGAAGAACAAGGGAAAATAGAGCAGCCATACTTTGCATTACTAAGATTTTGCTCTGTGATCAGGTCCTTCTGTGGGATGAAACTTTGAGGGGCTGCAATAAAGGTCACTTTTGCTGTGCAGTGTTTGCTCTCTTCATAGTGCTTCATGGAGAATGACAGTTGGATGGCTTAATTCTAAAATCCCAAATTTACCCTCTCAAATTGTATTCAGAAAATGAAATTATCCCATGACTTCTTCTCTAGCCTGTCTTTTGCCTCTCCAAACTGTGTTTATTGTACTTTGGATGATTTTGAGAATATAATTTTCATGTTTAGTATTGATGTGTGACTTATTGATGAATGTGAAAAAGTATAACTCAAAATCTATTAACTCTTCATCCTGTGCTATTTATGGAAGATTATAATTCTGCATTTCCTCCCCAAAGGAGAGGCTACGTGTGATATATGTGTGGCTAGTGATGTGCTTGAATAAAACAGGCATATAGCAAAGCTGAGGAGTTTAAATAAAGTTATATCCACTTATATCTCTGTATTTCTGCATTTGACCAGTGCTTCCATTGTACCCAGCTGGCCTCGTGCTCAGGGAAGCACCAGGGCCTGGATGTGAATTCTGCCTGTGTGGGACCTGCACAGGATCTTCAGCATCTGCACAGTTTGATCTGATGTATTGTTTTAGCAGCCCTGGATGTAAGATCCCTAATACTAACATGGCTAATCCTATAAAACTGTGCTAACATTTTAGGCTAATGTGTTATTAACAATGTTTTTTTTCAGGAAAGTCCTTGGTTTGGCACTAGAATACAGGCACTGATATTTGCACTGTCACAGGTAATGAAACTACATTGAATAGTTGTGTGGAAAATAGCTGGTGCACGTGGTAAGAGTAGAACACAGCAGAAGAGACTCAGTAAAGCTGGGCCTTAAATCTGATTTAAATGGAGAAGGTTGTTCCTGACCAAGAGTAATCAAGTGTTTTCACAGCACAGATCTGTAAAATGTCTCAGGGTATTGGTGCTGTCTGACAAGATATTTTATCCTGTGGCAGGATAAAGTGGATGCATACTATGATGCAATGTGCTGAGATCTACTGATATTCTCATTAGTACACTATGGATTCAAAGCCATATCCATAACTACTACAGATGCTGTGAGAATAAGCTCAAGGTAATTAATAAGTCTTATGTTTCTACCAGATTTAATATGTACATTAATTGATACACTGTAAATCCCATTTCCATCTCTCTTCAGAATGTTAATGTAATGGTTTTGGGTTGTTGGCTTTTCCGCCATCCTGCAATATTCTTTGCTACAGAAATATGGGAAGAAGGATCTCTTGAGTTCTCTGTCCCAAGTGAGGAGATGAACAACAAATGGATTCTAAAGGCATGCAGTGTTCAGCACTGCTGTGAGTACTGATCTGTCTGATAACTTCTGCTTCTGTGTACATTAAGAACTGAAATATGATATTTTACAAAGGCAGGAACAGGATGAGCTCAGCTTTGAGCACTGGAGCTCAGCTCATATTGACTTCAGCAGCAGCAACTTCTTGGTGTCTGCAGCAGAGTGGGACTCAGCAGAGATTCACAAACCTTTTGGCAGGTCCAAGCACTGGCACTGCTGCTGGGTTTTAGTATTTGAAATGGCAGCTTCTGGCTCTGTGAGAGATCATGCAGCATTTTTTCAGTGTCCTGCAAAACAGTGTCTGAGACAGGATGCTCTCCTGTCCTACAGCGTCAGAGCCATAAAGATCACAGATTAATTTCCAGTCCTCACAACTCAGAGCACTGACACAGTAAAAGGAAGGTGCCTATGGAGATTTTCAGTTCCCCTCCTGAAACAGGTGTCTCTCAGGCATGGAGCTGTGGGCACTGGCCTCCTTTTTCCTCACCCTTTTCATTAAAAAATGTTAACTTTCCTTTGTGGTCCTGGATCAGCGATAGAATAGCAGTGCTGTACAGCTGAGAAACTATTTATGGTCCAAGTGTATAGAAATAAATATCTACGTGATCTTTAGGAAATAAAATTATATTTGTGAAGCCATCAGATAAGCAGAAACCAATAAGGAATGACTGTTTTACAAACTTACACAGCCAGCAAACCTCCTTGAAATCACAAAAAAGCCTTGTAAAAGTGTCATGGGCTCAGACCAAATTCTGATACCATCATAAATGAAATGTAAAACTTTAAAAGTCTAGATTTCTTTTTTGTCTCTAATGAGAGCCCATCTCATTAAAAATTAACTCCTTTTTATTATACCTAATTTACTTATAAATCTTATTGCCAACCATTATCAGCTCTCACAGACATCTCAATCAACCTTATGATTAAATCTGTTTTACTCAAGCTATTCTTTTTCACTGATTTTAATTCTATCTTAATGACTTTCCTTTTTTTTCTTTGAAAATTCATTCAACTTTGGAGACTTTCTCATTGTTTCATGTGTCACTATTTTCATACCTTGGAACTTGATTTTTTGTAGCTTCCAGCTGAGTCTTTTTATTACAGGTATGCTTGGTTTGCTGAGGAAAAAAAAAAATTCTCCTAGATGTATTAACACGCATGAATGTTCTTTTGTAAAAGGCTTTTTACTTACCTCTTCAAGAATTTAAACACTAATAATTAAATTGTGTTTTACACTTCACTTCCATGTTTTTGCTAAGTATATGTGGAGGGTTTAGTTGTGACTGAGTAACCAGTGAGTGCCAGTCCTGCCCTGTGACAAGGTGTTGAACGTGATAATCCTGACCAGGTGAAATGGCCAGAAGCAAGCAGGAGAATCACTATTTCCTCATGTTTTGTGTGTCACACAGTTCTTATCAGTGCAGGCTAGAATGTCTCCTGTAGAATCTGAAAATGAAGTTATTTTTCTTGATTATCTCCTGCTCTCTGACACATCCTATCCACTAAGAACTTATAATAAACTATATAAGAAATAAGAAGACAGAGGTTTTTAATAAATGTTAAGACATTTTGGAAGTAGAATTCATTCTTAGTCTACAAGGATCCATATGGCATAGTGTGTGTCTGGAATCCCTAGGAAAAGTTTCTTCTCGTTGCCAGGCGCATGAATTGATGGGTGTTTCCTTTGTCCTGTTTACATGTTCCTATTATATCATCTCCTTGAAAATGTGAATTTCATCCTAATTACAGTTAAGCATTCTTTTTTTCTAAAATAAGTGATTTTGCTGACTATATCTCTTTATTGCAATGGTATAAAACAGGGTGTCTCAGTATATTTGAGAGCATTTCTTCCTGTTGAATCTGTATTTCTTCCAGTTCAATGTGGAATTAGTCCCACTGAGTGTACTCACAGGAATGTGGAGCACTCTTGCAGATGGCAGGAAAAAAATTCAGTAAACATCTTTAGTGTTTTCATAGATGTGGTTCTAAGAACTGAAAGTCTGTTGTTCACTAAGAGCTACAACAAACATAAAGCATTGTGAGGATGATACTTTTGAAAGGGTTAAGGAAACAAGAACAAAATGTGTTGCTCCTAATTCACTTCAACAAGTGAATGCTTAAGATTTATTTGTCTAAATTTGCCATAGGTTGTTTTAATCTTAGAATCACTTTAGGTAAGTATTTTAAGAATGAGCAGGCATTTAACACATTTGTTTAAGCATTCTCTGGGACACCTGAAATTTGAAACACACCCTTACTCCTGTCACTCCTGACAAATGGTGGAGTTACTTGTTTGCCTGATTTCACCCCTTTTTTGTTTGTACAGCAGAGAACAGGCTGTAGAGAGCTACTTTAGGGGAAATGGTAATATTCTGCCATTCACTCACTGCTCTCATGGCTTGATGCTGTTTGTGCTCTGCTGTGCTTAGTCTGGCAGCTTGGATGTGATAATAATCACAACACAACATTTCAGCAAAGAGCCTACAAACCTTGAAGTCCCCATTGTATGTTATTTGGAGAAGCAGTTTTGATATTTGTGTCTCAGCTTGCATGAGCAATATCACATTACTGGAAATTGTGTTTTCCTCCAATGACTCCCACAGGTAAGGACTCTCTGCAGCGTCAAGATTATTTTGTTCAATTTGGCCCTGGTAGGTTTTGCTGCAGGAGCTTGTCAAACATGAAATAGTGCAAAGTTTCTGGTCTTGAAGCCAAATTTGTTCTCAATTCTGACTCTCCAGATCCTGATATACTGCTTCTGACCTTTTCAGGCTGAGACCTGAGCATGGATCCTCTGTTTGAATAAAAGTAAGATATCTTTGCTATTTATGTGACATGAAAATATATGTATCTGTTACCATTTTTACTTAAAAGTGAATCAAAAATCCAATGCTTTGAATTTAATAAACATCCCTGCTTAAAATATTTATCATTTGTTGACCTGTGGGTCATTTCTGTCTAGACCACTTCAGGTCACCTCTCCTATGTAATTTATAGATATTTTTAAAAGTTTCCTCATTTTTTTTATTAATAAAGGAACTTTTTTATTCATTGATAGGAAGTGAAGATGTTAGTTTTATGCCTCTGCTTTTACACAAATTATTTCTACTTAATAATTCAATTTCTTTTTGACCAAATACTTCATCCATATGTGGCTCTAGGAAAATATCCTGACAGATTTATTGAGAAGTATTTTCCACTAAAATGAAATAAAATAGAATAAAATAAAATAAAATAAAATAAAATAAAATAAAATAAAATAAAATAAAATAAAATAAAATAAAATAAAATAAAATAAAATAAAATAAAATAAAATAAAATATCCCACCATTCTGTTTTCTAGGGGAGTAGCCTCTTTTACAGTTGGGGTTATTCAAGAGAAAACCTCTGCAGGAAAACTCAAAAATCCTGCCCATTCAGGATCATTGTGGGCTACACCTGAGGTATCTTCCTGTAGTCAGGAGTATCAGTGAATCCTGCCAAAAAAATAAAAGAAATTCAGCCTCTGTTCTGGGGTACATTGAGGGACTGGAGACAACACCACAAGTTCAAAAGTTACAGAGGCTCAGTCACAGAGGCTCATGGTTTCTAGTTTTCTAACAAAGCATACAGTTCTGTATTTGCACACCATATTCTCCTGAGATTGCATATTAAAATATGTTTAAAATACTGCTCAAATAGAGAGAGATTTTTGAAGCAAAATGAATAGTTATAATTTAAGCATCTTATCCTGAGGCAATTGTGTGATTTTTAATTTCCTAATGGCATATTGTATATACAATATGTCTATCACTTGCAAAAAAAGAAAAAAGAAAACTTAGTTTTGTTAAGAATAAAGTGATGACAGTGATAAGTAAGTTCTAATCATATAATTGGCATTTATTCAGAAACATAATTCTCTTGAGATGGCTTGATTGCATTCGTTATCACCAGTTAGAAACAACTTCATGTTTTTATCAGCCTGACTCAAAATGCTGAATTGGAGTACAGATGTCAGAATTTGCTCCTAAATCAGCCTGCAGGGTTTTGTTTTTTCTTGGGCTATTTTTTTTTTTTGTGTGTGCGTGTGTGTTTTAAACATTTCTGAACTTAATTTCTCTTTTGAAACTTGTTTGGAAAATTTGTGTGTCAGCAAATCTATACAAGCTAATTTATAGAATTAAAATAAACCAATCTGAAAATAGATTATTTAAATCACTGTCATTCTCAAATCATTTCATGCTGGTTTGACTGTGAATTGTTTTACTGTTGTGCATGCCCTGGGATAGTGCCTGTCTCTGGATTTAGCACTTCAGGAATTGGCTAATGACTTCCCAGGCCTTTGTAACAACCTCACTGGAAGAATTGTAAATTAAAGGATAGCAGGAACAGAAAAGTAGCAGTAAATACCTCTCAGTGGCCATGCAAAGGGCAGTGAAAATTAACCCTTTACTCTGGACTGGGAAAAGTTGCCTGATCCATTTGCTGGTATTCTTCCAGCCAGAGCATCTCTATAATGCCAGCTAAATTTCTGTTTACCCTTTGAACTTGGAAATAAATACTCATTCACCCTTTGAGACGTCCTTGACAAACACCAGCTACTTTATAACACTGCAGAATGACATTTACCAAGCAGTTATAGATGATTAGCTGTGTTTCTTTTGGCTGGAAAAGGAATGCAATGGTGAAGCTCCTCTCTGGCCATGCTAAGGTTTTGAAACCTTCCAGAAATTTTCTTTGGAAAGCAGTTATATACTCATAAAAAAATCATACTGGGGGACCTCAGATAAACTATGAGTTGATCTTGGTCAACCCAATCTTTATCCAATCAGCAGGAAGTTATGGGAATCCCTTTTTCCTTACTGAATATGAATATAGCTAAACAGCATCCAAATACATACAAGGAACCTTTAAGGTTTTGTTCTTAACCAGAAGGTATTCCCAGCATTATTATCTCATTCCTCTGCTGGCTGAGGAATCCTTCCCTGCTTATAATAGAAAAACCTAGAAGTGATTAAATTTATTCTGATGCATGTATTTGTTGAACTGAGGTAGAATTAAGCAGAAAAGTGATGTACATTTTGGGAAAGGTGCTTTTGCTGCACCCCATGGCATGTTTTCATGAGTTTCTCTCTGTGGCAGAGATTAGTCTCTGTAAATGACTTTTTGTTAGTGACTTTCTCTTACTCTGTGCTGGTAATATTGCATACTGATAAGATTTTCACTGAGGTTTTGTGGAAATGGAAAACAGAGACCACAAATCATTCAATTTAAGAACTCTCCCCAAGTGCCCTACGTGTTGGGTGGCAGTTTTGTGTCTTCTTAAGTGTCAGAACTGGGGACATTACTTGTAGTACTGCAAAACAAATTAACTGGTAAACAGAAAGTTGTTCTCTTGAAAGATAATTTATGTATCTAGTGATTCTCTTATAGAATCTCTGTCTGGAGATAAACCCCAAGGGTTTAGCACATTAATTAATTTTATGTATTTGACTCCATATTTAATTAGAGACTAACCTGGTACATATCTGCTATTCATGCCTGACTCTTGGTATTATTCTTGATTAAGGTCTGTCATTTGGAAATTGTTCCTCTATGTAAAGTTGCTATGTTAGAGCTGTGGGTGTTTTGAGACTTGCTGTATCCAGAGCTATCCAGATATGTCTCAATAAACACCATCTAATTGTACCTTCTTTTCAGGAGTGTTTCTGAGAAAAACAGCAAAGTTTTGACTGCTGACACCCAGGGAGCTGCAGCATCAGCCTAAGGTCATTTTCCAGGCTTCTTGTGGAGATACTGTGGTGAAGTCACAGTTTTGGGGTCAAGAAGAATTTTAGCAGGAATTGGACTTCACTTTGTGGGTAAACTCTCAGGGCCAGGACCTGTGAGCTTTTCTGCAGAGGACAAAAATAAGCAAGTGGGTCTTGCCTTTTGGGAGGAGCTGGGAAGAATATAAACAGAGAGGCTGAGCCAAATCACTTGTTACCATCTGCACAAGGCTGCACACTGCTGGGTTATGAAATACAGTTTGAATCCATGGATTTAATATCCCATGGAACACTTTGAGTTTGGATATTTTGGAGCTGGACTCTTACATTATTAACTTCTCTTTGCCAGAACTTCCCATATGAAACTTTGTGCTACAGATCTATTTCTGTGCAACAGGTGTTAAATAATGGTAATCTGTCAGAGGTGTTACAACCTTGAGATAATTGAGATTAAGTGCAGTGCATGAAAAAGGCAGGAGATAACACACACAAGATATTCTCACACTCCCCTCTAGTATAGAACTTAATTGTGGACTTCAGGGCAGCTAACTTGTATTATTGCATAAAAAAAAGTTTTTGAGTTTTAAAATTCCTTTGCTACCTCTTTTGCTTTAGATTGTGTACATTGGGAAATTAAAGTGAGATTATTTTAGATTAAAGACCCAAATAAACAACCAGTAACCTGGTAGACATGAGTACCCAATGTACATAATTTTTATTCTGCTGTTGACACAGATTGAGAAAGTCCCCATGAAAGTATTTGAAAATAAATAGAAGCTATCAGATAGAAATTTTGTATAATTCTATCCAAAATACATGTCACTATCTCAACAGAGCATGGGACAGGAATTCCCAAATGGTGCAGGTTGAAAGCAAAAATTTTGCTGAATTCATGTACATGTGGAAGTAATTTGAACCAGTACCTGTGTGGTGAAACCATTGCCACACTGTGCCAATGGCATGGGAGGAACTTCAGGCTCCACCCAGTATTGTCTGTTCAGAGAGAATTGTTCCCTGCACCGCGTCTGGCTGAGCTCAAGTGCAAGGAGAATATATTTCATTTCTGTTTCATTTAAGCTCACTGCATGATGCAAAAGCAATGGTATGATATAAGGATAACTAAGCAATCCTTTTCAAAAGTGCAGTCTTGCTCTGTACTAAAATACTTCTATAATCTTCTCTGCTTTTAAGTAGAGACTGTCTGTGGAAGGATTATGCACCTTATTGTCTTTATTTCAAAGGAAAAGGAAATGTGAGACTATCAAATATTAAAAGAGCTGCTGATATATTTCTGTTCAGAAAAAAAGTTCCTATTTTCTGTACATTATGTGTTTCTTTTAGGGTTTGGTGTTTTTTTAATATTTTTTAATGTGTTGCTTGATTGGCTTTTTTTAATTCCCCAAATTGTTTTAGAAGCATCTTTAAATCTAAAATATTTAGTTCAATTCCTCACCCCTCTTTTTTGGGAGAGAGGATCTTAGATATTTGTCTGAGACTGGTTACTGAACTGCAGCTACTGATATAATACAAAATATCAGAAGCAATTCCTTCCTTCCTCCCTTCCTCCCTTCCTCCCTTCCTCCCTTCCTCTTGTTTCAAATTCTCATGAGTAAAGATTTTCAAGAATTTGAACATTGATTCACATCTAATTGCTAGAGTATATTTTATAAAAATCAAAGCCAAAAGTCTACAATGGTTTTCAGAGAAATCTGAACACTAATTGCAAATCCTGACTTTACAAGCCATAACTGCATGGTGGTGGTTGTAGTTTGGATTTTGTGTTATTCAGGAACATTATTCTCCAGATTTAAAAAAGAAACAAATTATATGTCTTGCTAGTAAAATATAGTGTAAGAGACCACTCAGTTAAAAGAAATACAAATATCCAAAAGAAGCATAAGAATTAACCCTTTTAATTTTTGAAATTGTGATTATGTCCTCACTAGGGGCTTATTCATCAATGTAGTAATGGCCATTATTTAGTCTCTTTCCACACTGAGAGCAAAGTGACCATACAAAATGGAACTGCCAAAGTGATAATCCAGCTGCTTCTTGTTGCTTTTACCTTGAGCTTTATGAAATTCATAGCTGCATTAAGCAGTAGGAAAATATTTATAAAGATAGCATTGCAGTTGGGGAATAGAGGGAAGCATGGCTAAAACCATAAATTAATTATTTTGTAGGGGCAGGGGAAATGAGACTCCTGTTAAAGCAGAGTGTCTTCTGAGAAGCATAATTAGAAAAAACAAACACCATGGTATTTTTTGCCACTGCTGGTGCATTTTTCTGTCCTGGCACAGGCCCTTGGGCAGTTTGGGTCTGTGCTGGTCTGAGTTCATGGGGCTCCTTTCCCTGTGTCCAGCAAGTGCCCAGCTGGGAAAGGAGTGGCAGCACCAGGGGTCAGTGCATCAAGACCCAAGGCCAGCTGAGAGAGAATTAAACCAAAGCTGCAAGGGCAGATTAAGAACTAGAATGGAAGGGATTGAACAGTTAAGGCAGAGGATTGATAGTAGAAAATAGATAAAGCATTAAATGGGGGACAAGCAACATTGCTACATGAAGTGACACTGAGATTTTTCCCCAAAACAGCTAACTTGTGACTTTAACTCTGTTTAGAAATTAAAGAACTGTTGTGTATTCAGGAAATGGAAGTCCTTCCTCAGACAGTGAGGAGGTTAGGTAGCAATGTGGAACCTGAAGTTCAAGAAAGTCAGAAGGGCTGAAATTCCTGGGTTATGGAAGGTGGCTGGGCTGGTGCAGGGTGGAGCTGGGTTTGGGGGGCAGCCAGGAGGAAGATGGAGCAGATCACTGCCTGCAGAAAACTTCCTAGCTCCAAGTAGATTCCATTTTCACAGACAAGAAATGTAGCCTATTAATATAAAAATTAAATACTGTGAAGAACCCTCCACAGGATGTGTATTTTGGAAAATTTGTTTCTTTTAGTTTATTTTATTTGCATTGTTTCAATCTATCCCCCATGGGGGCCTGGAGGAGCATCTCTGATTCTGGAGTTAATATTTGCACTCATAAGCAGCAGTGGCTGGGCAATGTGCAGAGTGCCCTGTGATTTCTGGGCTTTTTCAAAACCAGCCTCATGGTTAATCTTTATATACTGTGTGCTGTGTGTAAAAAAAAAAAAAAATAAAAAAAATGTTGATCTTTTTAAATTTAAGCTGTTATTTTTCTAACTATCTGACAACCCACATAAATTCAAAACTGCTTTTATGGTGCTTTTCCATTATTTTTTGTTGCTTGCTAATTACTTTTCTTGCCCGATTTCATTTGCAGTTTGAATAAATAAACTGTTTGGTTCTGCCTTCAGGTTATTGTAGGAATAGTCAATATGCAGCTATAATAAAATCATAAATTTTTTTGAGCAGGCAATTTCTAACATATCCTTCCACAGAGTTTTAAAGTTCTATTATTGTAGAAGCAACTTGCTTAGGAGCTGCAAAGTTGCAATGCTAATTTCTGAAGTTGGGAAGACATTTAAATCATGCACAACTCTATACATTTTACAGGTAGTTTAAATATTTGTGGGGCAACTTTGGTAAAAATGACTCTGTTGTAGTGGAATGCAGAACACTGAATAATTTTCTTCCCTTTTAATCTAAATTTAGGGAAGTTTTGGGCTTGATCTAAGCCTTGCTGGGAGGAATCAGACTATGTGACTACTGCATAATGGATCGTTTTTACTCCAGGTAAAATTTTACAAGTTAACTACTTCTTTTTTTCATGATACTACTTTTTTCTTAAAATGCTACTCTAGCTGATCATATAAAACATCATTATTCCTATTTCCCTCAATCTCCTTCAAACCACCTGAGATTATCTTTATTACTCTGATGGAATTGTCTCCAGGCATGCTTAAAAATCTGTGCAGAGGAAGAGAATCACTAACTTGAAGTAAAAAAATCTCAGAAATTGCCTGTTGCCATTAAGGACAGGTGGTTTCATTGGAAATAGGACTCATCTGAACCTGTTTAAAGCCTTGGTGGGCTTTGCTCCTGCAGCCTGCTCAGCTCATGCCTATCCTTGGAGCATTTGTGTCCCATTTCCTCAAATACTTGGTTTCCTCTCTGTGTCCCTCCAGGCTTTGTAATTAGATCATAGAAAAGAAAATGACAGCTCCAAGTAGCTTTGCATGTATAAGCTTGAAAATAATAAGGCATTAATTTAATTTTGTCTTGTATTTATATCAATGCAAACACATTTGCATTTGTAACACAAAGCAGTGGGCGTAGATTAGCCATGATTTGGGATATCAAAGCACCAAGAGGGACCATTACCAACACTATAAATGCTAAAAATTACTTAGGTATATCTAAATAGTCACAGAGATAATTGCTTTTTATCTGCCACACAGCTATTTAATATTCTTTAGAGGTCAGTTTCCTAAGCCTTATGTGTTACTACATCGTGCAAGGACAGTTTGTAGGAGCTGTAAATGACAGAAATATATGAAAGATTTTATAATATATAATAGTTAATAGGCCACTAGTGGCTCCTGCCTCAAGAATAAGAATTAGCACATCTCATGAAGAGTAATACACATCTATTGATGTTCTGTGGGTGTAACACGACCTTGATCTCTGGACTAGAAAAAAGATCATGGTGGCAAAGAAATTAATTCAGCTTGGTAAGCTCATATTAGTGGCAATGGATGAGGTAATTTGTCAGGTGAGTTCACTAAGATTTCCTTTCTTCCTTCTCTTTTCTCAAAATAACAGAGGGCTAGTAAGATTTTTAGCTGTTGTACATAGAGGAGATTTATAATCATAGCTGTGTGCTATGTACCTAATGTTGAACTAGTCTAGGTCTTTTACATCTGCCCCAAGTTAAATATTTTGTCAAACACTGAATTAATGGTTGTTTAATCATCTTGGGAGGGGTTTTGAGGTCAAGGTCACAGGTACACTTTGTATTCAGCCAGAAAATTTGGTTTTTTCTCTTTAAGGCAAACACTTACATGTGTGTGTTTGTTACTCAAGCATAAATGTCAGAGTAGCCAGCCTTCTACAATACAATGAGACTAATCTCTTTACAGGCTGGAAACTGAAAATTGTGAACCCAGGGAATGGTGCTGGGCTCTGCAGTGCCATACGAGTCCTAGACTGAGAATGCTGAGCTTTTCTGTGCTCTTACCTCATGTGTGATGAAAGGATGTAAAATGTATATCAGCCTTTTGAACCTCATAGGGTCAGAGAGGGAAGCAAGGAGGTGAATAGCCTACAGCACACTTGTAAATTTTACACACAAATGACTTCTCTGCTATTATATCCCACATCTGGAGGCTGGAAATCCTTGTGGTTGTCTGTGATCACAAACCACAGCATTTATCCAAGCTGGTGTGTGTCAGTGTGTACCATGGCTGGTTTTCCACAGAGGGAGTGCCTGGGCATTGGAGGATGCAGTGAGGTTTCATTTTCTCTGTCACTATGTGCAATTGTGATTGACTGCAAAAGCTGCAGCACTGTGCTTGAGAATCATGACCTAGAGGATATTTCAGGTCCCCAAATAGCATTTTTCTTCCCTTCTCTTCAGACAGTGATTTCAAAAGAAAATAACAAGAACAAACTGAAATAACAGGCAAAGTAGCCACGTTTTGTTCTGTGCTAAGGTGCATCATGCAGCTGGTCCTCTTATGTATTAGACAGGGTCCAAAGTGCAGACAGAGGAAGCAAAAAGAATGTGACAGAAGGGCAAGATCTCCAGAATGACACAGAACAAGGAGGTCACTGTGGTGCCCAAAGCTCTAAGCAAACAAGCTCTGGTACATCTGGCTGGGCAGATAAATTACAGCATTTTCCAGATTTTTTACCCCCTTGCATCCTATACATACATAAATACAGTGGTAGAACTGAAAAAAAGACTGAAGCCATTGGCTGGATGTAGAATTGTTTTTTTTAGGTCACTATATGGGGAACAATCTTCATTCAGTGAAATATTCAAACACAGACACAAAAGTAACTTTTACTAGGTCACCAAGTTCCAGCCTCTTAGATTTTATGGTTATGTAACATCTTAGATTTATGTTTATTTTTATGTTTATTAGCTTGCAGTACATCTAGACCCAAGTCTTCAGGGGTGTATATATAGTAAATATAAACAGATATAACCCCCTGCACACGCCAAGGAGCAGAATACAACTCATTTGATCATCTGTAAGCTTGGGATGGTGGGAGCCTGATACTGAGCAGAGGCAACAAACAGCAAGAAACAGCAAGAAACAGCAAAAACCAGCAAGAAACAGCAAGAAACCCCAAGGCTCCCTTGGCTCTTAGCAGGAGGCACAGACAGGGGAGCTCCAGAGGGTCTCTGGCTTTCACAGCTGGCATCCACATCTCAAATGCAGCTTGGTGATCCTTCCTTGCTGACCTTGCCTCAGCAAACTGGCATGAACTTATTGAGAATCATCTCACTAACCAGCACCAGTTCTAATTTAATAATAGCAGTCAGTATTTGGCCAAATTTTCATTTAGTAGCATCTGTTAAGTAACATCTGTATTTCATTTCTATGTGAAATATGATGCTCCACTATGTATTAGAGATACTATTTTCCATTAAGAACTATTTCTTAATAGATATGAAATATCTAGTCTTTTAAATGCAATAATATTTATTAAATGTACTGTAAGCAGTACAATCAAACACTGTAACCAATCTAGACAATTGGAATGTAATTATATAATAATGGAGTCAGACAGTAATTTACATTCCAAAATTTACTACAGATTCTGCAGTGAAACTACCCCTTATAAATATAAAATTACTTAATTCTGTGGTTAGAGTTACATCTCTGATTCAGTTTGTGCAGAAACTAAGAACAGTAGATTTTTGGATAAAAATAGGTGAAAAAAATTGTCATTGACTCTAGGAAAAATAAAAGTTAAGTCCAGTGACATTGTACTGCTTAACTTAAATCATTTGCCTTCAGAGTGTCTCTCCATAGGTTAATACATCCTTTGAAGACTGAGTTTTAAAATGTTAAATTGTTTTAAACCTCCCAGTATGAATCATAAGAATAATACATTTTATTTCAAATACTCATTTCACCCCATATGATGATACTTATTCAGTTTATTATTTGTTAATTAACATCAGTCTACTTTGCAAAAATTGTTGCTTGCTTCTAATTGCCTCTCAAAATCATTTATTCATGCTCTTATCTTTGCCTGTTTGATCAGTCCCATCATTGATTACAGCTGAAAACCAAACACTGGAACTGAGCATTTATTTTATCAATAGACCCAGACTTAGGTTTTTTTCTGAACATGAAAGTTTTCTTCCTGTCATGCTTTCCTTAATGCATGAGTTGATTCACCTTTCCAGAGGAACATTTTCATTCCTGATAGACTTTGACATTTAAAGTTTAAATCCTCTAGCAACAGCATAGGACAAAAACTCTAGGAGACAGGGTTTTTAAAAAAAATATTAAAAGGAGATGTCACTGAAAGTATAAAACGGTAAAATTGCTCCTGCTTGTGAACTGTGACTAACCCAGGTGGAGGCAGTTTTTCCAGTAGTTGGACTTGAAAATTATTTTGTAATTTAACACTCTAAGGTGTCACTGTTAGATAAAGAATCCTATTCAGCATGCTATAGCATGTCCCTGGTCAGTGTGAAAACATGAGCCTGATGGAATTCTGATAGGTTCGAGTTCTGGCGCAGAAGTCCAATTCTGATATTTTTTTTTCCTTTTGGCTACAAGGCTTAGTAATTATTTTAGATTTTACGTCTTCTACCTTAGAGGCACATACATTTAAAAATACAGAAGTCAGGTATGAAGTCATTCATAAGTAAAAGTTAAAACTCTCTTGGTTCTGAGAGAAGTTATTTTCTCCAAAGCAATGTAGCTGTCAATACAAAAATTTGGGATATGTTTTAGAGATTTCTGAAAATACTGTCTACTTTTAAAGTGAGGATAAGAAGCCTGATTATATCCTTTTTCTTCCTGGAGAAGCCCATTATATTTCTAGGATGACTGACAGAAGACCTTGGAAAATTTTGGCAGGTATGAAGTAGCCAGGCAGGAGCAGATGTGTCCTGGGAGGGTGTGCAGGGCTGCAGCACCATCAGGAATCTGCAATTTGGCACCACCAGAAGCCTCTGCTCACTCACACTGAGAGCTGGGGTGAAAGAACTGAGAAAATTGCAGAAATCAAAGACAGCAAGTTCCACAGTGACAGGGTCCTGTCCAAGGACTGATGTTTAGCAGGGTGGAGGCTCCCAGGAGGTGCTCACAGAGCTCAGCACCAGCAGTTCCCTTCTGCAGGGACCAAAGCCTGCCCTGCCCAGGGCCAGCACAGCAGGTCCTGTTTGACTGAATGTGACTGAAGCCACCACGAGATGGCAAAATCTGGACTGAAGCTAACCCTCCATGAAACATGTGTCTCTAAGGTTTTTCCCTTTCATCTGCTTTCCTTTCTCTTCCTTTTTTAATGTCTTGTAGTCAATCTTTGATACTAGGCGTGTTTTCTTTCACACTGTTCTTTCTGTAATTTTCAATCTTCCTTAATTGTTTCCAGTTTTCCCCCTCTAAGTCTTAATCTTTCAAGACATTTTCAAATTCCTAATTCAGCTTTTCTGTATCAATTAATTGATTTAGTATCTTGTAGGGGTGCCCTTTACTTGGGCATTCAAGTACCATTCTTCAGGACTGAGCATAAAATCCTCTCCTGACAAGAAAGGTTTTTTAAATTTTTGCTGACTTTATTATAACTAGTATTTAGGCAAATATATAAGAAGAGGCTAGTGCTGTGGTCATAATGATTATTTCAGGAAATCTAAATTAGTCTTGAATTTTGAATTAGCTTCCTAACACTTTACTTAACCTTTTGTATTTAACAAGTAGGCACACTTCTTTGTTTCTGTAGGATTTCATGGAAAGAAAATCATCCTCTCTACATCAGGGACTTCTCAGAATGGCAGATCAAAAGGTAATTCTATGCTCTATTTCCATCTTCAGTGTGTACTTGTTCATTCCCTTCTCTTCTGTCTGCTTTTGTTTTACCTGTCCTCTTTTCATTTTATTGACATGGACTCTGGAATTTCACTCTTCACATTGCTGATACATCACTGGGTAGGAAAATGAAAATAAAAACCAATTTTAGTTTTATACCATCACACCTAAAATGGGCTTAGTCATCTGTGTCTTTCTAGATGGAAAAAAATCTAGGAAACTAAAGTGAATGGTAAAACATAAAGTTTTCTGTGATTGTTCTGTTGATTGTCATTGCTAGCTAAATAAGAGGGAAAATGTAAAAAATGCTTGTTCACATGCAAAGCTCTCATCTCCTTATGCTATGGAAAAGTAAACCAAAACTGCAAAAAATACAGGTAAATTAAATTGCTATTGGTAGCAAACATGTCACATACCAGGCAGTGCCATGAGATATATAAATGTATATAAATCATAGACCCTGTATGGATTTGCAAGCTAAAAAGGGGTGAGACAGATGACAGGGTTAGAAAGACAAATCAGTTGAAATAGGAATGTGTCAATTCCCTGGCCATGCAGCAGCAATCATACTTCCCTTCCTGGTGAATCAGATTCCTGTTTGCAATATGGAAGAGATGAGAACCACATGAAAGAGGATCAAGTGGATTTTGTAAATCTAAAACTGTGAGGCAGGAAAGGGTTTTGAAGATGTTTCTCAGAGCAGTAGGAAATCCCAGGTTGTGCATGTTCAGTATCCCTACACTGAGTTGCTCTTGTGACAGGGACCAGAAACCCTTTTTTCATGGAGTGGAAAACAAAGACTGGGGGCATGGAAACTGTGTCAAATAGTCCAAGAGGCAAGGAAGATTGTGATCTTTAGTGTCTGCAGCAGAATTTAAGGATGAGGTTTCAGGTGTGATGACCACAGACAAGGAGACAGCAATGATTCCAGTTTGAGGAGAAGGGGTGAATATATTAATTAATAGTCTGGGGAGGGCAGAAAGGTTAATTCCAGAGGGATTGGCAGGAAGAAGCCTCATGACTTCTCTTCAGTCTGTGCAGATGAGCAAAAAGCAACAAAAGGTTAAAGTTGAAAATAAAATTAGAACTAAAAGCAGCAGAAAGACCTGATGGTGATGCTGACTGTAATAATTCACCAGGGGAGCTGAAAGGACATAGAGAAATATTTGACAGAAAAAAAAAAATCAGTGAACATAAGGCAAGAGTATTCTAAATGCTAAGCAACAGCTATGTTTATGTATATAACTGTAATTGAACCATCCTCTGATGACAGAGTAGCATTCAAATAAAATTAGCCAGCAGTTGTAGTGATAGACTAGACTAGAACTTGCAATGTTGATATGTTACTTGCCATAATATTTATTCAGAAAACATAGAGGTAATGCAGATATACTGATATAAATATTTCATTTATATCAAAATTTTACATACAATTTTTTATTTATGGGTCTAAAAATCTCTTTCTGCTGTGGTCAAATTTAATTTCTTTCATTTCTCCCTTTTCTATGACATATGGAAGTAATATTAAGGTATCTGTGCATGATAAAGTTTTCACTATGTAATGCTAATGGCTCTCTGTGCATAAGATCAGATTTCCCTCATTTTGCCTTTTTTTTCTCTTAGCTGCTTGTCAGCTTTTTCTAGATTAATTTAAATGTGAAGAGATAGAAGTTCTAAACTAATATCAAACCACTGCTCCAGGGGAATTACTATAAAACTGAGTCCCAGTCCCAGCTCCTGGCAGTGTCAGCTTCTACCTTTGCTCATCTTCACAGACCTCCTGCCACTCACAGGGCCTTTCATCAAACCCTCCATGAAAGTATCATATCATAATGTTTCATGAAATACACTTAAAAATAGCGTGAGCATAGTTGAGCATTCTGCACATTATTTTTCATCATAAACCCAAACAGATTTATTCTGCTTGAAGAAGCATCACAGTGCCACATTAGAGCAGGAATGTGTTCCCTGGCTGCAGCAGCTCTTGTGCAATGAAGGCCCATGGTGTCTAACATGGTGCAGTTCATCACTAAACACAGAGAGATCTGGGCTCAAACCAGCAGAACATCACTGGAGAAAAAGGATGGAAAGAGCTGATAAAAGCCAAGAGGCTCCAGCCTCTCCATCCAAGTGGGGTTTCTGTATTTCCCAGGGTTTGGGTGTCATTACCTGCCCCTCTTTGGAGACTCTTCACAGCAGTGGAAATTATTTCTCCTTCAGTGTCACTTTGTCCAGGAGTACATGTAAAATTTGCAAATCTGTAAGTTAATGCTAAAAGGATTTGCCAGCTGTGTAAACCTGTATATAGATATGTAGTACCTGCATGAGTTGTTGGACAGAAGCATGAATGAGTAAAAAATTAAAAGGATAATTCCTTCCTGAAAGTTTACCACATGAATGCAAAAGGAAATGAGGAGGAGCCTATGCACAATGAAATTTGCCAGTTTTTCAGTTAAAATTCCACAAAATCACCACTTTTTAAAAGTCCCTGGTGTTTTGTGGTAAGCAGCCACTTAGCAAGGAAAAGATTAGTTTTGTTGGCAGTTCACTTTTTCACTGTTGCTCTATGTTCCTGTCCCTCCTCATTCTCCTTCCATCACTTTTATGGGCCCAGGTGTTTTCTTCCCTGACACAGCTCAGCTTTACTGCTGCACATGAATCTCATGGTGCTCAGAAAAGGAAATAGAGCTGGTTTGTACCAAGCATCTGTAGCCAATGACATTTCTGGTAAGACAAGTTCTTCACCAATTTTGCTTCAATTTTCTGTCCCTGATCTAGTGAAAGAGAGACAATACATCAAGAAAGAAGAGGGAGATGAGAAAAGAGAAGGAAAGGGAAAATTGGTGGAGAGCAGTAACAGAAGTTTTACACACATGCAGTCGAAGAAGAAAAATATTGCCAAGCAGCAAGAATGACACAGGATGAGTTTTCCATGGGGATGTTGCATAGCAGAATGTATAGTGTTTTACCTCATCAAGGCTCATTTCCTAATTTAGTGAGAACTTGCATTTGTTTCTTGAGCAGAAAAGGAAAAAAGAGGCAAACATGACTTGCAGCACCCAGGCATGATTCTGGTCCACCATTTATGCATGGGATTAAAGCAAGCAGTATACATTCTTTTAATTAGCAATCTGGGATAATAAGACTGGCTGTCCTGTCAACAGCCTGCTGAATCCTGTAGTCTGCTGCAGGCACATTGGCAGCAGGGTGCACCCACTCTCTGGGAAAGCAAACTTCTTTCAGTCCAAAGGTTTTCACTGTTTTCATTAATTGATATATCCTGCTCAGGTTGTCTTCTGTCAAAGGACACATTGGAAATGTTCTGTGACCCCTTTATCACCATTTCCTGACCCTTTGGAGTTCTCTGCAGTTCATGTAAATGAATGAGTAAAAATCCAACATACCACATCATCTGCAGTAGTGTTAGGGTTATTTGGGTGAGTTTTGATTTTGCTGGGCAGGAAGGAGACAAAGTGTATGATTTTTTTTCTGCACAGATTTTCCATCTAGAGGTGAGTAAGAAGTCAGGGACAAATGTTAAGAAAGTTTATGCTGAAATTTGCTGTTTGATATGAACATTCTTCTTTCTTCTGCTGTAGGCACCTGTGTTTTTCAGGATTAAGGAAAACTGGGCTGGCTGGACTAAAACAGTGTTCCAAAATGCCAGCTGGCCAGGAATTGCACTGTTCTCTGGCTTTCCATGTTTTGCTGTAAAATGCAAATGAGGGCTATATCTTTTCCACTGTCTTCTAACTTCCCAGGTATGGCCTTCCTCTGCATGTGCAAACTGCAGCAGTCTGTGAAATACAGAAGCACACCTTCCACACACTCAACTCAGCCTCTCCCACATGCAGTTCCTACATCAGCAGCATGAAGGATCAGAGCCAGAACCTTCCAGAAGCAGGAAGAGTGGCTCACCAAAGCTTGAAAAGTTACATTTCTTTGCCCCTGTGTGTCAGATGCTGGACACTGATGTGGTCTGTGCCTCATGATTTAGGGAAATTAGAGATGAGTGTTCACATAGCTCCTTCAAAACTGGGGCTTCACAAAGTGCCCTGGAAGTACAACTCTATGCATCCCTGGCACTCAGCCCCCCCATGACTAGAGATTAATCTTTAAATGCTCCCTGTGCTTTGAATCAGGGGCTGCATGGCTGTTCCAATGTGCTGAGATATAATCATGCAGAAGAAGAGGCTGCAAGTAACTTCAGGGATTTATTTAGGGCTGGTGTCAGGCACTGACACTCTTTATAGTGACACCTGCAGCAATTGCCTTGTCAGACTTAGGTTTATTCAGCTGAGATCACTTAAAAATCTGTAGAACTGATGTAATCTCTGGTATTGAACAGTAGTTTCTCTTAATGCACTGGAAGGTGTGCTCATACTTTGGAAAGCAAACATTTATCGTGCTGAGAACTTGTCAATAAGACAGTGTATGGAAAGAGCACAACATGCAACCTGCTTCATTAAAAGCTGAAGCAAAGGCTGTGAGGACAGACCAGAAGTTCAAACTCTGATAGACATTTCTCCAGAAATTTCTGCCTAATGGAGTTGCTAAGATAGAGTCTGGGGTTTAGTAGCATTTGATAATTTTTTTCTTCAAATAGTGCTATTAAAAAAACCCCACCAAACCAAACAAATATCTGCTTTGTTACTCAAGAATATTGTGCAGCCATGAATGCCTATTTACCCAGGCATTCTGTGTGACAAGTACTTTGAGTAGTTTTATATTTGTTTCTTAACTATATCATTTTACAGTCCCCATTATTTTTGTTGTAAAAGTAATATAAAATAGTTATCTATCATTGTTCTGTTCAAATAATTTTTTATAGTTTTCTATCGTATTTTACTTGGGACATCTCTTTTCTAAATTAAAATATTCTGTTTTATTTAATCTCCCTTCACAGAAGATGATCAGTTAGATCTAATCATAATTGTCAATTTTCATGAAGTCTTCCTAATTCTGCTGCATCTTTTTTAAGGTGAAGAAAACAAGTGTGTATGCAACGTTCAAGGTACAGGAAAACCAAGGGATGATGCAGTGACACCAGTGGTAATTTCTGACTAGCTCTTTGATTCTGTTTTAACAACTCATAATCTCCTTCTTCATCATCCCTTTTTTAAGACAACCCTTTTATTGTCTGCCCACAAAACATTAAGATTTCTTTTCTGAGTAAAGGCTAATTTAGATGCCATTAGTGTATGTATGTGGGTTAAAATTTGTTTAAAATGAGTTTTCCTCTAGATACATTACTTTGAATTTACTGATGCTGAATTTTATCTGCCACCCTTATCTTACAGTCACTTTGTATGATAAGATCTTTTGGAGCCTTTTCCAGATATTTTCTTTAGTACCTTGAATAATTTTATCACATCAGCGAATTTCATCCTGTCACTGCAGAGCCTCTTTGGATCATTAATAAATATGTTGAGGGACACCAGTTCTCTTGCAGATACTTGCAGATCTCCACAGCTAACCCCCTCCACAGTGAAAAGTGATTTTCATTATCAGGTAGATATTAATTTGAGGTATTTTCCTTTTACCACAGTAGAACTTATGTTTCACCTGTGGTAAAAGGATATTTTCAGATATTGGTCTGTCTCCAAAAATTACTAAAATTTCTGCCTGGCACCACACTTAGGTATCAGTGGTGCTGGCTCTGCTGAGGGCACAGAGGGTCCAGAAATGCATATTTAGGACCCTGCAGACTATTTCTTCTGCAATGCCTACATGAATGTTCATGTCCATGTGCTCAGCACCTGAAACTTCTTGTGTGATAAATATAAATATTGGATCCCAGACAGTGGAGACAGCACATATTTAAGATGAAACCTGGCAATGGTTATTTGTGAAAATCTATCTGCCTTTATTGAGAGTAGTATACTGGGAGTTACAGATTATTGTAGAGATTATAAAAATGAAACAAAAAGTACAAAGGTCAAAAAATTAATGTCACTGTTGATTTTACAGCCTTTTTCTGATACTTGATGAAAGTCCCCTCTCTGAATGTGGCATATCCAGTCCAGCCCTGTTGACCCAACACAAACTACCCAAGACTTTTCCTCAGTTAACTTGAAACACAATAATGTAATCCTAAAAGGCAGCATTAACCAAGAAACAGAGGAAAGCTCTGAGCTCAGGAAACATACTAAATCATTTTTCCAAAAACTACATCTAATACTGTCTAAGTCTTTTTGCAATTATTTTGTTTAAAATTGCATCATTTCTTTGTGGTAACTTACTTTGAGGTGAATCTCATTCTGTAGACATAAAAGGATGCATTTGATAAGGATGCATAAAAATCATTGAAACCAGATGTATTTATTCAGAATATATACTCATGCACACTCAGATATAGAATATGTTTATGCTAGCAGAAATAAAATGAACTACAAATATTTCCAAAGCACAAAAAGTTTAAGTGATAAAATGCAATGTGACTGTAATTTGGTAATAAATAACTCTAATATCACTGTAAAATATAAGAAGTAAAACTGTCAAATAGCCTGTAGACTTTATCTATAAAGCAGAAAGCTGAGTATATTGTCTTATTTATTCTCATCTTCTAACCTGTCAGGAGAGCATGATGGCCTTTCAAAGATGTAGTTCTTGAATAAGAGTCAATATAAACCAAACTGTGTGGGATTATATATCTTTAGCTAAATGGATGCAATATGATACAGATCATTAACTCTAAACACCTCATCCATTCATCTTTACAGCATACATATTGAGGTTGCTGGGTGAGAAATACTATTGAAGGCACAGACCATTTTTAACAGTGATAGAAGAGTAAAATAAGTAAAAAATATGAAGTCCTTGTGAATTTGCATGACTTTTTTAGTTTAAATAACATTTGCTACACATACCCTTCCCACAAATGTTTACTGTATATCACCCTGAAATGTAAAATGGGGATTCATTTACTTTGAAGTGATGGAAAAACATAGAGTGGAGTGTTGTTTTATTTTCCTAGTGTGTTATACATTACATTGTTCTTTTTATCCTCCCACAAAGATGACTCCTGTAACACAAGGAAACAGTTCTCTAGATATTACTATCTTCATCTAATCATGGTAAGTTACAGTGTGTCATTGCTGTTGCCTACAATTCATATTTAGATAAATCTCACAAGCTTCCAAAGCAAGGAAAGCCCATATTTATAGGCTTCTGAGGCCATATTTCTATTTCACAGATAAAAATTTATTTGGTAGCAGAAAACATCCCAGCACTTTAAAATATAGATTTGCAGCTGTGGTGTATTGTTAAAATTTAGTGCAGCTTTTATATATAAGTATTTCATGGCTATATTTTATAATGAAAAGCAGAATCTACATTTACACATTACCCTGTGGACTTTATACTCACTGTACCAATTTATTCAGATTTCTTGTCTGGACTGTAAAAGCATTTTTCCTCTCTGGCTAAGGTTAAATAAATGAAAGGGTAGGTTCTGCTGTTGAGGTCAAGGAAATAATACAAAATTTGACTAAATGAATACCAAGAGAAAAGCTGTAAGTTGTGTTCTTTTTACTAATAACTCACTGGGATGCAGTCACACAAAGAGACCACGGTCAAAATATGTTTCATGGAGAAAAAATAGCAGCTGTTATGTCTGGAGTTTATTGGAAAACTAACAGCTGGATTTGAAATCAATGTTATTATTATATCTTTTGATTGAGGTTACATTATAAGGATCATTTCCAACAATGAAACTGACAGTTCCTCAGCTCTACTGCAGAGAATAACGATTGATCCAAAATATGCCCAATTACTGCCTTTCCAATTGTTACCAATAAAATACCATTTATAACCAGGTGAAGATTTCCTTTGAAACCCTTTCAATACTAGCAGTAATTGCCTACAGTTATTTTTGGATGCATGCTTTGTAGTGCAAACACTGATATACCTATTTCAAATATCAATGATATTTAAGCTACATGTGTATCTGGGAATGGTAGTTGAATGCTAATGATTCATGTTAAGTTTTTCACTGTAGGAAATATACTGCAGTATATTTGATGTAATATTTTATTTTTTTAAGGCAAAGATTGAAAACTCAGCTCCTCTTGGTATGGAATTTAGGTGTAGAATCTGTCTCTATTTACCCAATACCATTCACACTTGACAAATCTTGACCTATTAGTATCAGATTTAGCTGCTTGGCCTTTGTTCCCCTTCTCTTCCCTCAGCATGATACCAGCATTTTATGTATTTGGTAAGAAGCTTTTCAATTCTTTTTCTGTTATTTGTGCTAGAAACTTGTGGGAACTTATTTCCTGTATTTCTTCCCTTTATAATTCCTCACAGATAACATTGAACTACCTGAAGGATGGGAGAGGGATTGGTTTAACAGACTTGGCCCATCTCCTGTCTGTAGGTATTGTCAACAATGTGCTAAAGAGTGGGAAGGATGTCAGGAGTAAGAGATGGAAGATGGTATGAGGGAAAGAATAGGAGAGCAGGAAGATTTTTGTTTGCTTTTCAAAATTTCAGTGTCTCACAGCCAGATCAGCTTATCCAAAAGGACAGCAAGTACTGGCAGAATAGTAGGAACAAGTTTTCCAGTATGCAGTATTTTTGGCCAAATGTCATAATGCCATAAGGAAAAAGAATCCATGAAATTCTGAACTGTGTGTGAAGAAAGCATAGAAACTGAAGTTGGAGCCTGTCACAGAATTATGGATACCTGTATAAACCTGCTTTACTTCTCTTCAAGCTGCATGTACCTGCAGATATATTTTACATTATTGCTCATGAATCATTGTTTAAAAGAACAAGCAACACATATATGTTAAACTCCAATGGAAATGTTCAAACATCCAGACTGGCAGAGTTAAACTTTCTGGGTTTTGTCCAGGGACTTGGATGCTCTTTTGTCCATCATTTGTTGCTCATATTAGACAACATGAAGTCTTATCAGAGCAGGCTTTGCAATGCTTTGCATAATCACTGCATAAATTCTTTTAAGTCTGTATCCCTGAAACAGAAGAACCCCATAGCATCTCATTTGTACAAACCCTCTAAAAGCTAATAGCAATTTAAATCTGGGACAGCAGTCATTAGAATAACTGTATGAGGTTTTTTCAGTGTTGGTTTGTATTTTTTGTGTTACCTTTTGTCTCTCATGTTTACAGGCTGTATATTTGCAAGACAAATCCCTCTTTAATATAGTCCTTGCTTTTCAAAGAACCTATTGGATTTCCCTTATGTAAGGGTTTAATAATAACAGTAAGAGTGATGGTTAGGATTACAAAAATGCCTTTTCTACCCTCAAAGCATTTTTCCCAATGGCAGATGAGGAAATAATCATTGCACCTAATGGAAGAGAACAGGTAAATCTTCAAACCTTGTGGCTCTATTGTATTCCTTCATATCATCCCCTACTAATATTTAATCCTTTCAAAAATCCTTTGACTGGCTCTTTCTTCTCCTCTGAGCTTCATTTTCCTAAATCTTCCCATGCCTTTTGATACAGTTAAGAAGATTAGGCAGACTTAGGAGGAAAATTTCTTTCTTTCGCTCTTTCTCTTTTTTTCTAAACACATGAAGACTTCAGGGTGTCTCTTAGGAACAAGCTATTTTGTGAAATTACAGTGATTGTGTGTGTCAGCAGTCTGTACAGCCATGTGGCACCCTAATGCAGTGTCCATTTATCTGAAGGAGCTGCTCCCTTGAGTTCATTGGGGTTGGGACCAGCCCCTCTCCATCCATCACTCCCCACATTTCATCATTTCCTAATTAAATGGAAGATAAGTTGTCCAAGCACCAGTGCCATGAAATGCTGACTTCCTACCAATGATACATAAAAAAAGCATCTGCTCAATTCTCCATCACATCTGAGGTGAACACCACCAGCAATGGTGTTTGTAGCACACCAAAAATGTGTTGGCTTTTCCACAGAGGGCAAACACGGGGCTCTGGGGGTGGCCTGAGCTTGTGACACACAGGAGATCTTCTCCCAGGAGAGCTGCTGGCTCTGCATCATATGTAGAAAACTGTCTGGGCAGCAGCTGCAAGAAAGAAGAGGAGCTTGAAAAGCTTAATTCCCTTGATTTTGCCTCTGGGTACAGCAGCTTGGGCAGTGAATTCAGCCATCCTCTGGCTGCAGCTGGCACTGAGCTCTGCTGGGAGGAGCTGCAGCAGCCTCTCTAGGAGCCTTTGAATTACAGCTGCTGAAAATTGCTGCTCCCCACGGGTGCTGCATGTTTGGCTGAGTTTTCCCATGCCCTGTATATATTTTTGGGACACATGGAATCAAGGCAATAATAACTTCAGAAAAAAATTCTGTCTTACAGAACAGAATGGTGGAAGAAAAACTGGTAGGAGGCAAAAGCCAAGTCATTTAAAGATTTCAGTTTGCAGTTCAGCCCAAATTTCCCTCTGACCTTGGCTAAATCCATTTACTTTCTTTCTGGTTTCAGAGAAGAATAGAAGGTCCCAAAGGTAACCTGCAAAGGAAATCTGTTAAAGACTATGAGACATTCTTATGCAAATAAAACCCCAAAAAGTGTTTGGCTAGACAATATGGTTCCAGTAAATATTAATGAAAAAGATCTCCCTAGGATTTTATTATGGTTTATCCATAATCAGGCTCCAAAGTGTAGAGAAGGCAGATGTTTGCCTGTTCACAAATTATTTTGTTTTGTGGTTTCAAATATCCCACAGAAAATCTGAGTTAAAGTTTATGTGCAAGTGTTTTTATAGGATAGCAGTGCTTAGCAAATTTTATTGTATTAGTATATTAATCCTGATAATGTAACTGCAAATTGCCTGAAATTTCTAGGAGGTGCAGGAGGCCGAGCTCCCCAAAATCAGGGGAATTAAACCCATCAAAAAAGGTGGGAATTGTGTGTTTAGCACCCACAGCTCCTAACGAATTAAACTTCATTAACTCATCAAAAGAAACAGTGGGAATAGCAGCACCAGCAGGAGAACTGGGGGATTCCAGAAAATGAACGAAAGAAAGAAAGAACAATAGAACGAGAAAGAAAGAAAATGAACAAATGGAAGAAAATGGGATTTTGGGTTGGCTGAAGCCAGTGGCTACACTGATCACAATTCAGCTGAGCTTTATTAACCCTCTAGGATTGGTTCTCATGTGCAGTGAGCATTTACCTGCCCTTAGCAGCAAAAAGTCTGTACAGAGTAGGAAAATACTCTTTAAATTGCTAGAATGGCATGAAATAACCTCAGAATAGAATCAGGCCCTTTAGTGAAGATTTGAGAGAATAAAGCAAAGATAGTGCTGCTCCCTATGGAAAGTTATTGGTTAAAGTGTTTATATGCCTACTACATGAGAACATTCCTGCAATTTTCAGCAGCAAAGATATAGTAGCAGTAAACTTAAAAAAGAAGGGATACTAAGCAATAATGTGCAGTAGTAGCAGGAAAAGAAATCTGCAACATGCCACAGGATGATGGTAATCAAAGAGAGTTAAAAAAAATTAAGTTGAAGTATTTTTATTTTTGCAGTGTGTAAAGAATGAGAAATTAATTTAGGATGACCTGAACATGTTTTGCAAAAGCCAGTGCTGTTGCAGTAGAATACAGATGATTCAAGAATGCTACTAATATTTGTAATACTCAAGCTGATGAGAAGTTGTCTACAGTGTACACACTACTGGAATATCATTAATGAGGGTACAATAGTCTAAGATTAAATTTATAGAATGTTCAGACATTGTGATTTTGTTTTAATAATGCTAATCATAGATCTTTTGAGAAAATGTGATTAGTTAGACTATGTGTTACATATTTAAATTACCACAACTCCTCTATTTCACAATAACTGAGAGCTCTGGGCAATAATAAAATGTGAGTAATGACTCTTTCCACATCAGCCCTGTAAGCAAGAGGTAGAAATGTTCACTGTTTATGAGAAAATTGTGATTGGGGAAGTGAAAAAGCAGCAATTGTTCTGCATTAAGTAAACAAAGGAAACTATCATGTATTAATGCACTCTCCATTTTATTACATATTATCCATTACATATTATCCATTTTATCCATATTATTAGTCAGAAATCCTAATCAGCTGTGATAGGAACTGAATGAACTGGCAGCACCCAAAGGTGCTGCTTATTAATTTATCATCACAAATAATGATGGTGTGTCAAAGTAAATTAAGTCACTTCATATGTTGTATGTCTTTGTTTTAGAATGCCAGCAGTGAAAAAGGGTTGTTCACAATCACTTTTCAGTCAGAAATCTGAAGCTATCCATGTGTTACCTGGTTTTATGTTTCCCTCCCTTTTCACTATAATTTGGACTAATCACAGGGCAACCATGTAGGCAGACAAAAACAGAAACCCAGAAACACTGGGAAATTCTGTTTCAATACCCATTTTCTTCTGCACTGAGATAGTTCAATTAAAAAAAAAATAATTCAGATTTATATAACATTAGTGCTTGGAATCCACACCAGAGTTTGCTTCTCAAGGGGAGATGACATATATATGTGTAGATGATAATTTAAATATGTATTCAATGTACATTCAAGAAACTGTTATTAAAGCTAAGGGAACACCACTTGTAAGGACAGAAAGGAAGGATTCCTTTGTTTTAATCCCTGATGATCAAAACATAAAATCTTAAGTGATTTGTCCAGTGCCTGAAAGTAATGCAGTGTCCCCAACAGAAATGTGTCCTGGCTGTCATTCACTCCCAGCCTCAACTGCTTCAGCCTTTTTTCTCTCCAGCAATATTTCTAATCTGTACCTCCAGCCTCATGTGCCACTGGTACCTTAACTTTTAATGAAAATCCTTTTGAAGTCAAATATCCAAATTCAGAGTTGATAGAAGGAAAAGCAATTTTACTGTGTTTGACTGCATTGAACTGATACTGGTTCCCTGATTAAAAGTTACACAACTGGATGACCACTTTAGTGTCTGTTTTTGACACTTTTCAAGTGTAAACTTTGAATCACTGCATTTTTATTAAATGGGAATGGAATTTCACCCTGAATAGATGAGATGTTTCTGACAAAGATGAAATATAGGGAAAAAAACATGCACATGTGTATAATGTGAATATTATTGCCTTGAATTTCCCAAACAAAATCCGATTTGCTGCCAGATACAAAAAATTAGTTTGTAATTCTATCCTTATAGCAAGCCAGAGAAAGCATTGTATTAGCTGGATTGCCATTCTCAGAGATTGTCACAGGACATTTCTGCAATGAACACAATTCAAAAAGTTGTTGGGAAAGACATGTCTGAATATCATTATAGAAACTCATTGATGTTTTTATATGGTGCCCAATGTTAATTGTAACAGCAGCCAAGGATTTGCAAATAACTAGAATAGCAATAATATATACAATATATACATGCACAATCTACTCATTGGCAAAAGCAAGTTCTGGGGGATGGCAGCTGTGAGCCTGCAGAATGTTCACATTGGCACCAAAATCCTTCCACAGACCCTGAATTCAGAGCCAGGACCTCTCTGTTTCCTAAACTGAGTTTCTCCTTTCTGCTCCATCAGTGATGAGAAGCAGTGATGCTCCTGGACAGGTGATTCTTTGTCAGACAACTTCTTTCCAGGTCAATCTTCTCTAACTTCACTCCAAAGTAAGTAAGAAGGATTTTCCCACTCAGACCAAAGTGACTGTCTACTGACAGATTATATCACAGAATCACAGAATGTGTTGAGCTGGAAGAGACCCAGAAAAATCATCCAGACCAACTCCTGGCCCTGCACAGAACTCCCCAGGAATCACACCCTGTGCCTGACAGAGTTCTCCAAATATTTCTTGATGCTGTGGCCACTGCCCTGGGAAGCTGTGCCAGTGCCCAGCCTCTGATTAAAAACCTTTTCCTGAAAAATAACCTATACATATATATTATTTTTAAAAAATGTTGATACACTTTCATAGCAAAATCCTAAAACTAGCATAAATAAGCTCATTTTATAGTTACTTTGCATTTGCACCTGGTTTATATATTCCTTTATTTGAATTTCAATGTTGTCAGTAAAAGAGAACAAGTGCTTCAAAATAAATGGAACACACATTCATTTACCATAGCTTTGTTACACAAAATTATTTGAATTCTTTTTAAACCCACAGTTGCACAGGCAAAACTGTTAACTCAGTCTTTATTGACTCACCTAAAAGGACAGTAGCTCCAAGTAGCCCTGCATGTCCAGACTACCCAGCTTGAAAATTCCCATTAATTTCTTTACATTTTAGGATTAATAATATGAACAAAATCTATCTGAGATAAATTAATCTGGTTTGATGAAAGAGAACATTCTTTAATTGCAATTTAATTAATTGCATTTATGCTTTTAGACATGGGAATTATTGATGCTTAAGATGAAATCTGAGAGTTAATAAGACCTGAAGTATTTTGCTGTATTTATTATTTCTGACAATCCATCACTTTTTCAACTATGACAATTCAAATTTACTGCTGTGAATCTTCATCTATCTAACTAGATCATAAATCTTTCTGGGTGTATAAACTTGAGCTGTAGATCTTGTTCACCCTGAAAATACATTTTATTTTTTGTGGATCCTTTATATTAATAGAAAATAAAATAAAAAAATATTTTGTGTGATCTTACAAAGATTTTGCATCCACAAAAGAGAGAGGTTTTTTGGTTGGGGTTTTTATCCTGCTAAGTGTGACAATGGTAGCTCATGCTACAGGCCAGTTTCCCTGTGATAGTTTGACTGTACAGCTTTTATTAATGTGGAGTGGGTTTAAACTGGATGTCTTTCTAATTTAAGGTTTAAGATGATTGAATTAAATATCACCTTAAATTCTTCTTTTACCAGAAAACTGTCAGCACTTAAATGTGAGTATAAACAAGCTTCAAACAAATTGATGCCATTAATATCTCACATTTATATTAAAATAGATATGCATGGATGTGTTTTGGTATTGTTTCAATTTTCAGCTCTTGTACCTTGAGATCCATTTTTAGGTCAAAAAATTGCACAGTTTTCCAAGAAAACTTGATCTGAGTCCTCAAGTTTTTCAGGAAAGATTGGGATGAACAAAACGGGGGGAAAACCTTTTAACAGAAGTACCTATGGCCACTGGCACTTGTGCCTCTTAATGGCACATTTTGAATCAGCTGCTTGTTTATTTTTTTATGTGCTCACATACACACACAGAGGTTTGCAGCTTTAACAAAAGTAAGATTGTTAGTACAGCAGGTGTTCAGAGTTGCAACAAAAAATGGGTAACTGAATTGAGAATTGGGCAAAAGGAAGCAAGGCTTGAGAAGGAGAATGCAGTGTCAGCAGCTGATGTGAGAGCTGCTCTGTTTCACTGTCATGACAGCATGACTGCATTAGGAATGAGATGACTGATTTTGTATTTCAATTTTAATTGAGTTTTCAATATATTAATTCCGTGGACATGTGTCTGAGTTTAATAACCTTCAAATACATGTTCAGATTGAATGACCAAGTCAATTATTCCTCAGAAATGCTTATTAGGATTGTGTTGGAGGCATACAAATAGCAAAGGAAACATACTCATGAATATGCCACTTGTTTCCAAATTAATTTCTCTCAACCTTGGCAGCATGCTTTTTGTTAAATAATTATTCCTGTATTTAAAGCATTCTAGTAGTACTACAGTAAATGAAAGTTGCAGCATTCCATGCATTTGCTGAATAAATGAGCTTACAATTACAATTCCATTTGAGTCAGTGCTGTATTCTCAAATATGGTGAATGTGTAGCTAGGTAATTCTGGTATATAGGAGAAACCATCTATGTATTGTTGGACAAACACTATCAAAAGACCAAACTTTTTTTCTGGAACAATATGCAAATGCAAATAGCACATATATCTTTTTTTTTTTTTACTTTTTTTTTCAGTACTGAGCAGACATGGTTGCTTTTGCACTGAACCTTAAAATGCACTACTGCCTAAATAGTTTACTTTGTTATCCTTCACCTCTTTAATGGACAACAGGGTAAGAAAGTTTGTGGAAAGAAAAGAAATCAAAAGCAAGTTTCCATTTTTTGTGCATGTGCCTTTGTCAGCACATGAAAGCAAACTGTGCTACATTCAGAATTTCTTGTACAATGGGTAATTTAGCAAATGCTGTCATTAGGAAAGAAATATTTTGATCATAATGTGTTTCTTTAATGCATTTAACTGCATGTCATGAGAACACTTGGCCTTCACCCCTTCCCTCTACCCTATTAATCTTCTAGCCTTTTTATCTCATCCCTCACACTGAATAATGCCATCAACTACAAAACTGAAGGATGACACCAAAGAGAAACAAAGAGCCATTATTGAATAAGATAAATGTAGTGCCACTTCTGTTAATTCTAATTTACTTAGAATTTAGTGAGGATCATTCTGTCACATCATCCATCACAGACAGGCGTTAGGGTGGGAGTGAAGTCAGCAATTAAAAACATGTTCTCTATTTCAGGTATTTTGTGATTTCTTATTCAGTTAGGTTCCATTTACTGTTTCACTCTTTCTGCCAAGTATAAAATCATTTGTCAGATGTTGAGGTTAAAATTAGTGTCCCTGCAAGGGCTTGAATTGACAGCCACTGAGGATGGAATATAAATACATTTTATTTCTAGGACATGTGCTGCATTACAATGGCTGTTGAAGTTTCCCCAGGCTGCCCCATTATTAAGTGTTTCCACTTTGGCCTGTGGTGCAAACTCTTACAGATAAAATCTAATATTTTGACGCTTGGCTTGGAGGACTCTCACATAGCACAGTCCACCTGTAGCAGTCCTGCCTGAGGAAGCTATGGAGTGCTGTACAGGATCTCTAACAGCATGGAAATATTTTATATGCAGTAAGGACAGTCTGAGTTATGCAAGCTAAGATAATAAGTGTAATCAAATTTCATACTCCAAGGAATACACTGATTGCCTCAGGGATCAGGAAAAATTTAACTCCATATCCTCAGCTTTTGTGCTGCTTCATGCAAGCAGAGCAGCTGGCACAGGGCAGAAAGTCCTCTAAAGCACCAGTTGTTGTCCCTTTTTCTGGCAGGGTACCAAACTGTATAGAACAGTAGTTCAACAAGCTAAAAGCTATAGAAGAGAATCTTTGGTACTATTCAAAAAATGAATATTCAGGATGGGAGATTTTCCACGCTGCAGCTGTTTAAATTAGAGAATGGTTTGCTTCTAGTTTGTCTTTTTGTCTAGTTTGTCTAGTTTTACTTCTAGATTCTAGTTTGTCTTTGATTTTTATCATGTCATAATGCTAAATACTTGATTCCAATCTCATAGTTAATATTTCTGCATCAAAATGTGTGTGAAAAGTTGTTGGCATCAATCAGATATTCTCTGTGCCAAGTCCTGAGTCACACAAACTCTTCATCATACCACCTAACTTGGGATGCTAAAGTGCTTTTTACCAGCTTAACATCTTCTCCTTAATTATTGAATCCCTTTGTTTCTCAATTTGTGAGATAGAAGAATTCTGTTGGTACTTTAAAGGAGACTGTAGACTCATTTTTGAGCCACAGATATGTATTAGTAAGGCCACCAACACATTTTTCTGTATTGGTCAAGGTGGTGGGGAATGCTGCTTACCTAGCAGACTGTTCCAGCCCTTGTGGTGTACAAGGTATAGAAAGTGCAGTGTGTGTGACTGATGCCTTTGGCACACACTTGGGATGAAAATTAGGGTTTAGTTTAGGTGTAGGCAATTTCTGGCTTTTCTTTCAACCATAAATAAGAACACAGTTGTATGATAACAGCAAGTTTCTTGGTAAAGAGAGCTAGGGGAAATGGGATGCTTTGAAATTAGGTTGTTGAAGTCAGCCCGCTTGTTTGTGACAGCTGGAATTCCACCTGGGAGAAGAACTGCATTTTGTGGAGCTGCCCAAAGGGGTTGCTGCCCCTGTCTGTCCTCACCTGGGCAAGGGGTGTTACTGACCAGAACTGGCTCCATCTCTCTATAATTAAGGGTCTACCAGCCTCCCTCTGAATCTCTGGGACTTTCCTCTGAGTTTCTCCTGGCTCCTCCTGCTTTTGGAGGGTGCCTGTGTTCCCTGCCAGCTCCTGATAATCCATGTGAGGTTCTTTACCCCAGCTCCATGCAAGTCCCTCTGGCTGCAGCCCTGCTCCTGGACCCTTTATGGGGTGACCTGCAGTGGGAAGGACCCTCAAACAATCGGGTATTTCCCTGTTTTCTTTGCCTAATTTTAAAACCTGTCTTTTTTTTTTTTTTTTTTTTTTTTTTTTTTTTTTTTTTTTTTTTTTAGTTTCTGCATTCATTGTCTCATTTCTTTCTAAAAGCATATGAGTTTAGGTGGTGTGCTCTAGAGATGAGATGAAATGTTAGCTGGGACTTTTGGCCTACAACATAACTTGTTTAAATCAGTGACATTGTACCAGCATAAAGGTGATTATTGGTCACATTTTGTGCAAAAACTGTGTGTTGCATTTTTACTTCATTTAAATATTGGGCTTTGCTTTGTTACTTCTGAAAGAAGATGCACATGCTAGTAAGAGCATTTGTAGAGTTGCAGGTAAAGTCCTTGTAAGATGGGCAGGTGGAAAGTTGAGTCTGGGAGATGATTTTCAGGGCTCAGGGAAACTGGGGCAGCCAGATGAGGGAGGAGAAGGCTGATGCTAAGAGGAGTGTCATTCCTGCCTGGTGGCTCTTGGCAGAAGTGAGGATGGAAGTGCTGTAGCTGTGTGCTTGGTGTGACTGTCACAGCAGCTTCAGTCAGGAAAGGCATCCTGGTAATGGAAATAAATTGTGTGCTGTGGATTTGCAGAGGAAAACACTGTGGTACAAGGACAGAGAGTAAGATGTTAACTGCACTGGACTTGGAACTGTAACTTAGATGTTGAGCTGAAGTGAAAAAGGCAGAAATAAAATTAGCTGACTTAAAAAAGGAAATGTGGAGGACTGAAAGTGAAAAACAAGGAGACTGCCTGTCTATAGAATACGGTAACTTAATGGAAATGCAGCTTTCCTGGCTGGGGCCCTGTAGCTTCCCATCTGAATATCTAAAGAGCAGTACATCAGGAGAAAAAAGGCAGCATTCCCTGTTCTTTGCTAGGAGAGCTATATCCTGCAGGTCTGAAAGCACTCTCCAAAAGATAAATAAGACTGGACCAATTTTACCTATTAATATTAATAATGCTGTCTTAGACTTCAAGGGTACCTTTGTCACTGATTTTATTATCACAGTACAAAATGGCAGCATGCAGAAGGATTGCTTCCAGTGATTTTTGTGAGAGCTACCTGTGCCTTTCATGAGTTGCTTGATAGGTCTGGGGTGTTTGCTGCCACAATTACATTTGTTGTTTAGGTTATTCAGGTGTGATGGGGAAACAGAAGATTTTGCTGGCACAGCTTGTTTCATGGTGGTTGCACCTTGTGCTGGCCGGACTGCCTTAGATCTGCTGTTAAAATCAGCATCTTCTACTTTGCACTTCACAGCTTCTGTGCTGAGAATCAAATCACCTGGGTGGCTGCTGCTGGTTTAATAGCATAATTGAGTAGTCTAAGCAGCATCTTAGCAGCTGCTCCAAGAGGCTTTAACCTCCGTGTATAAACATTTCCTGGGATTTTGTTTTACAAAGAGAGGGATTATTGGCATATTCATTGTAATCACTCTTAAGTACTGTAGGCCTGATTCCTGACTGCCTTGCACCTTCTGCAGTAATTTACAACTGTCTAAAAGGACTATAATATGTGATGGCACTAGAATGGCTGTGATATCACTACATCTGCAGAGAGATTGATTGTACATTGCATATAGTAATGAAGAACCAGGTCATGTGCAGAATGGGTAGAAAGTATGTGTATTAAGATATTTCTGAGGTGTAAGTGAATGCATGATAGAAAAAGGCTGTAGAAAGAGAAAAGACAGTGGAGACTTTATATTGTAATTCTAAATGAGGTTTCTATTCAAATCCATCTTTGTGTGCTGTAGTGCTTGAATTTGCTGGCAGTTGTGTTGCTCTTCAAGGCAACCCTTACTCCAGACAGTGCTCTGTGCTGGGGTGTTTATTTTTAGCTGGGTTATTTTCCAGATCTTCATCTCTCTGCAGTCTGCCATGCCAGGAGTGGGCCAGGTGTTTGAAACTGCTTGTTGGCAGTAATGATGTTGTGTAAACATAAAGGCAAATCTGATACTGATATGTGCCACCAAAATATATTGTCAGTTCACTGAAAAAACCCAAACAATACCAAAAGGAAATAGTAAACAGAGTTCTGCTTTGTTTGTAAAGCTTGGATTAAGCTTGCAGACCTCCAAAGTTTGAGGTAGCAATGGCTGTACTGTTTTAGAGGTAACATTTGACTGCCAGGATTTCTCTGCCCTGAGATCCAGCTCACTCCAGACAGAGCACAAAGAGCACAGACACCTGGGGGTTCAGCTGGCACCTGAACCTGAGCTGACAAGAGAGCCCTTGGCTTGTGATGGAGACAAATCTCCTTTTGCTTATGTATATCTGGCTCAGCCTGACTGTTCTAGTTGTATTTCCACTCAAGCTGTAAATACTTAGATAATTTTACAAGTGCCAGGGGAAAAAAAAAAAAGTTGCTTCATCTCTTAGGGGCAGCTTATATGTCACTGTCTGTGATTCTGATAGCACAAAATGTCTCAGTCATGAAATGTCAAATCTTAAGTATGACAAATAATCCTAAATTATATTAACATTTATTAAGGGGAAGGTGGAGAATGTATTTCAGAGCTTTAGTAGGAGTTTTACTAAATTTCCATATGAAGAAATCACTCCACTATTATTGTTGTTTGGAAGTGGCATATTTTGAAGGTTATGTTGTTGTCAAGGCAAAAGGTTCTGTATTGCATTTTCAACCAAGCCTGACTGATTAAGGGTGTTGGGAAGAATGAGTTTTCCTTCCAGAATCTTAATTAGGTTGACTTTAACTCACGACAGGAGATTCTGCCAGCTGTCAGGTACTGCTTGGATGTCCCACTAATTAAAACTCTGAGGAAGCCTATTAAAGGTGTTCAAAAAGCCAAATCTCCCTTTAAAATATCTCTGGCACTGCAAAGAAAAAAAAAAAAAAAGTGTATGACAGTGATATTGCAGCATAGATAACTTGTCTTTTGCTTTTCATGTTGACAAGATGAAGCTTATATTATGTGGCTGAATAGGCTCTTCACTCCAAGCCCTTATCTGTCACCTTCCTGTGAATGGACTGAAAGGAATTTAAGGTGAAGTTTTGCTGTTTTTCAGTTTAGACATGTCTGACATTCAGATTTTCTCTGAATAAGATGAGTATGGCTGATACTGAAACGCTTCTCTTGAGGTTTAATTTCTGAGGCAGCCGCATCCTGTAGTTTGTAAATATTTTCAGTGTTGAAACAGATGATGATATAATTTCTGATTGCCATCATTTTTGTGCTGTACTTAATGTTCTTAATTAGATGCTGCAGCTGGGGTATGTGTGTATTTTAAAGCTTTTCCAGTGTAACTTTTTCAGAAATATTTAAAAAAAGAAAATCCTACTTATATCGTTCATCAATTTTCTAGACAGACAAATATCCTAAGCTACTGCCAAAAAACTTGGTTTGGCAGTATCTCTTACTCCACTGGGGACCTGGCAAAATATCTCTTAACTTTTGTAGACTGTTTCAAAGGAAACATTTTGTTATTATAACTGTATTTTATCTTTTCAGGTGTAGATTGCTAAAAATCTAGGAAGATTTTGCAGAATGGAAAATCTTACTACAACAGCAAGAGATTTCAGATGGCAGTGACATTAAATGGATGGGAAAAACAGTGTTTTCCAGTAGGTCATTGAACTTCTCTCAAATTGCTGTAATTTTGTCCAGGCATGGATTTATAAGTCAGTTGCTGCTTCTCAGTAAGGAATTTAGGGGCTAAGAGAAAAAAAAAATTTGTGACAGATGAGAATAACTTCCCTGAGAGGCTTTCTCAGTAGATACCTGCTAAGAAAATTAACCAGCCATAAAAAGTTCTCCCACGTGTTCTGGAAGGTGCTGTGTAGGATTTCTGATTTGTGGAATCAAAGCTTAGAGCTGCTGTCAAGATTTAAGGTAATTTGGGATTACTCAGAAATGTGGGATTTCTCCAGAAGAGAAGTTACAGTCCCTTGGATTTGTGTAGGACTCTGCTCTCTCAGTCACACATGATGACAGCTGCTGCTGCTCCTATTATCCTGGCACTCACAAAATTTTAGGAGCTCCCTGGTTGTCCTCCAGGCATTTAACCCCGTGCCAGGTATGATTTGGTTGATGCTCAGGCTCTGATTATGAGCCTGTCCTGGTTTGAAAGGCAGGACCCTCCTTTGAACAGGAGAATGTAAACCCTCTCCTGTAGTAATGCTGGACAGTTTAGGGCACAATGGGCATGTTTTTACAAATCCAGGCCTGGTTCTGTGTTGTGTGCACCAGCCAAAAACTATATTTAGTGGCTTTTCTCTATGTTTTGCTGTCTAGCTGTTTTTCTGCATATTTCACTGTTCTTTACACACATTAGCTGTTTTTTTGTGTATTTCTTAGTTTAGGCCAGTGTTTATAACAGGTGCACAGCATGAGGAAATTTTAGGAGTTTTTCAACAACTTGTTGAAACCACCCCTCAGGGCCGCTGGAACATAAACTATGATAAATTGGGAGAGAAGAAGTAGAAAACACAGAATACCAAGATTAGAAGACCCAGGATAATGGGGGGCAGTGAAGCTGCAGATGACCACCAATCATTGACCTGGACAAGGCAGGTGAACACTCTAGAATCACCATCACAATTACTGACTGTGGACAGCAGTTCTAGAATGTATAATTAGGGTCCAATGTAAACAGTAACTTGGCTTCTGCACAATCATATTGATTTGCTGTCCAGAAGTCCTGTTTTTCCTGCACCCTTCCTCCAAATTAAGGGGCTCTCAGGTAAAGATATGGAAATAGGAAACAGTTCTTCACTAGGAAAAATTAAAATCTGATTAAATGGTGGCTGCAGTCCTGCTGGAGTGACAGATGTGGTTCAGTTGAAGCACACAAGGGTGCAGTTTTACCACTGAAGGTCCTGTGATGATGGGGGAAGGTCCAGTTTTCCTCTGGAATCCAGTGGAAAAGGCTGCTTTGGTGTTCCAAATCTCAGTTTTTATCTAGGTAGGAAATGCTTGGCTCCGTCCCCTGGCTGGAGCATCTCCCAGTGGGATGATGTAATTTTATCAGTCATGCAGTGAGATTCAATGGCCCAGCAGCAGTTGATATCTTCCTTGAGGAAGGATAGGTTGTGGAAAAGATAAAGAACACTGCCCCACCTGGTTTCACAGATGCCCCATTAGCAGAAAATGTCTCCCTGGATATAAGGATCACTGCCCCACCTGGTTTCAGCAGATGGTGATAGAATACACACTTTGGTCACATCCTGTATTGCAACCAAGGCAGAGCTTGGTGCTCCTGCTCCCCAGCCAAGGGAGTGTCTGGCAGCAGGAGTCCAGAGGGATGGATGTGGGGATGCATCTGGTCAGTAGCTGAACCATGGTCATACACTGCTTTCTCCTTGGGAGATACCCAATCCTGTTCCTACACCTCCCTTGAAAGAGATGTTTTTTGCAAATTGCCAAATGTTCATGCTGTGATCCTCTATAGACATAGATACTTCCTTGGGAAAAAACTCTTATCTGCAATGCTGCATTTGTTCATTTACTTGTTTCATGACAGACTTTGAGTCAGTATTGCATTGATCATATTTTTCCCACTCTTTCTTCAATTAATCATGATGTCATGCCAATGGTACTTATTATCTTTTACATAGCTGTAGCTTATATAAGGTGTTAAAGCAATTCTTCAAGCATTTAACAACTTAATAGGTTAATTAAAGGGTAGGTTTTATTAATTGAATTTCAGACAGCGAGTTCCATTATATACTTTGGGAAAAGATAACATGATTATTGAAACCTCAATACCTAATATGCTTGAACGTTCCCATTACTGAAAAGAAGAATGAAAGTTTTGGGGAAAAGAAAAAATAAAATCCTCAACAAGCTTATTTGAGCACTCTCAAAGGGATAGATTAGTGTCAGATCTTTCTAGGCAATATTTCAGGTTTATGCAATTCTGTTCCTTGATTTAATAATAGAAGCACATTCAAGAATGAGATTATAGATAGTTTGGTTTGGAACAAAACCTTCTTGGTGTGTGTTTCTATATGTTTACACAACTAAGTGTTTTTACTTTGAATCTCTTCCTTTCCACCTCTAAAAGAAATATAGTTTCTCTTCCTGCTGGTATGATGGATTATCTAGTTTTTTCTGGATTAAAGATGCACATTTGTTTAATAGGCAGCTGGTTCTTCTAGGCACATTTGTGCCTTCATTGTTAAAGTTGATTAGAAAGCCATTTCTTTCTTAATCAAACTGCACAGAAAGGAAGAGTGAATTTTTTTATTTATAAAAACTTCACTCGAGAGACACTAGATCCTTATTCATGGATTAATTGATTCTTGTCATCTGGGGATACTAAACTCTTCTAACACTGTGATATGACTCCCTGAGTCTCAGTGGTGTAGAGTTATTTTAAGGTATTGCCATATGGGAGTTTTTCATTGTCTTAGAAGCAAAATGGATCATGAAATTATCAGTGCATCCATACAAAGTTCACATGGCAGGTGATCACCTTTGCACTATCGAGTGGGACAGTTGGTAACTCTATCCATGTGCTTAATATGCAGCACTTTAATCTAATTAAAACTTTGTGATTAGAAACTCAAAATAATGGTTGTGTTATTGAGTGCTGCATCTTTCCTTACATCTGCCATTTTGCAATCCTGTTTACATACTGTATATATATATATCTGTATGCTCACACAGAATTTGTGGGTTTACATGGGTTGGTGTGAAAACTGAAGCTGTCAGGTTTTTTTCCCACATTCTGGTAGAGCTGTGTGCCACTCCAGTCCCTTTTAGCAGCATATTTCCCAGTTTTCACATCAGCATAGGTGCCAATTTATCTCATCAGATGAGTTGCAACAAGGACACTTTACCTTTTGACCTGTGACCATAATAAAAGGTGCTATTAAAAAAAAAAAAAAAAAAAAAAAAAAAGAGGTAACAGTAACTGCAGCACAGAAACTCTCCCTGTCCCAAGCCTGATCCCCTTGGCATCCTGGCTGCTCCTGGCCTGAGCCATGGCACTTTTGCCTTGGTCCCATAGGATCTTTTCTGTGATGCTCTCCCTTTGCCCACTGCCAGATGAGCATTGCTGCTGATTTCCAGCAAGAAAACCCCTGTGAAAGTAACACTTGGCTCATTGGGAACAAGCAGCAGCATCCTTATGTTGAATTATACCCACCTGGACTTGCAGTTCCTTTTTGTGGTTTTGGGTCTCTTATGAGAAATGACCATCCCTCCTACTTTTCACTGTTGGGCAGTTGAGTGTTTATGGACTCTGTGCAAGACTGATTTTCTGGCTACCAAGTTCCTTTGCCTTATTGTCCATGTAAGGTTCAATAAGGTGCCAGTGAAGGGAGCTGTGGTAGCATTCAGACAGTGATTAATTTCTTAAACAACTTAATACTTCAAATATAGAAATATTAAGTGTAAAATTCATCTTGATTCAACTCTTCAGATACAACCAGTCCTCCTGGTAGTTCACTTTGCTGTCTCAGAAAATTAAAACTAATACTAGTCATGTTGTTTTCTTTAAAAAAAAAAATCTTTATAGGTGATATAAGACTTATAAAAACCAGAAAGTATCATGCAGTGTTTTTATGCTGCATACTCTTGTATATTGTACTCTAACAACATGTGACCATAAGAACATTGTGCCATTTTTATAGAAATGCCTGTGGAGAGTTTACCACTTAGAGCTTTCCAGTAGCATTTTCAGTTTTAGTTAAATTGTGGAGGGAAAAGAAAAAAAAAAGAAAAAAAAAAAAAAAAAAGAGTCCTTTTGTTTCCTTCAAAATGCCTTCCTTGCCCCCTCTTGATTCCACAGTTTAAATTAGTGCACAGATGCCTTGAAAACTGTTAAGGGATACAAGATGTAAGCAGTTTACCTTTTCCTCACTGGTTCACATTCAACAGTAGGACAGAAAATGGCTCCTGTCAAGTTTGCAGCTTTTTCAGAATATTCTAGGGCTAAACCCAATTTCCATAAGTTTCTCTGATATCTGCCACAAGGCTACCAGGGCACACAAACAAGTTCGTGGAGTCCAAGGGATGTGCATATCTGTTTCATATCACAGGAAAATTTTCTCTGTTCAAGGAGACATTTCAGGGAAGTTCTGCACATACAGCACCACAGGAAAGCAAATTGTGCATACAGTGTTTGAAGGCATGCTTCTAATTAACCTCCCCAGTTATTGTTAGCATAATTGTTGATGCTATTGAAGAGGTAACAAAGTCCTCTGATTTTACAGAAGCTGTAAAAAACATTGTTGTACAATTGAATTATTGCCCAGATGCATCATCTTATTTCTTCTTCATTTTGAAGAGCTGTGCCATAGGAAGAAAGAAAATAAAGTTAATATACAATAAAATCTTCAAGTGTAAATTTATTCTACATTAACTGTGACTACAGCAAATTTTTTTCCAGCTATTTGTTGTAATATTTGCTTGCATTTAGTACATCTGATTATTTTATAAAAGAACTTCAGTTTCTAGAAGACATCAAACTACAAAACTCCCTTATTTTTTGGCAGTTTATTTGCAAAATGGGAAAAGTTGGTGCTGCTGCCTACAAATGGATTGATGAAGAGTTGGGTTGCTGCTGAAGCCTGGCTGCCTAGACAAGCAGGGTACCCATTTGTTACCATCCATTCTCATTGAAAAGGGATCTGTGAGTTGCAAAGGTGAAAAAGACAAAGTACATTTTTGTTCTCTGTTTATCTGTTATATAAATCTTCATGTGGTGCTTCCAATGCTGCTCCATTTTGGTAAACATCCTATTCCAATGTTTATGGGAACCTGCTGTTTTTTGCATGATGCAGGTTGGAATATAAATATCTTTTCCTTATATTCCTATATTCCTTATAGTTTCCTTAGCTGGCTCCCCCATAACTCTCTTTGGTCAAGGACCTGTTAAACTTCCATTAAAACATATTTTTTTTCTTAAAACTATTTTTACTGTTTTATTAAAAATAAAATATTAAAAATATCTGTAGGGAAATCCTCATTTTTGAAAAAAAAATTGTGTGTAGTTGACAAATTCACCATTGTGTTTTATTTGGAGTGAGCATAGAAAATCAGGCATGAATAATACATCTTTTCCTGTTGCTTGTACTTTGAGAAGCCACATGACACAGCTCACAAGAGGTGCATTTCGTTTTGCAGTTATGTGGAGTTACAGTCAAGTCTTGTGGGGGATATACAGACCTGTGTGGTTTCTGCCATATCCTTTATTCCTCATCCTCCCAGTTGATTTTTTAGCTGTCTAGCACCTGTGCAGTTAGACAAGCGTCCCTGCTAGGAATTTTAGCCTCTCTGGAAGAATTTACAGCCCTAATTTCCAGCATTCTTCTATCCCCAGGTCTCTCTCTGATTTTGCCCAGAGAGGATATATTGAACATGATATTAAAGTATAAAATCACTTTCCAAACTGGGAGTGAGGGAGATAATCTCAGGTTTGTTGTCAGATAGAGGGACAGTGCTTATAAATCATGGTTCTAGAAGTTTAAGTCACTTCTGCAAAGGAAGAAGATTTGGAGTTCCTGTTTAAAAATCTTGTGAATTCTTCTGTTTATCAGCAAAGGATAGAACTCCAGTGCACTGACCTGTGATGTACAACTTGTACAAGATATTCTTCATGTCATTAAACTGATACACTCTGAGGGGTCAGAAAAGTTTTGAATAGCCACTATGATATTAAGGTGCTGTTGTGCTTTCATATTGGAATCCTCTACACCACTGAGCTCATTAAGAGTGGAGAGACAGGTTGGGATTCATGTTAGTGCAGATCACCTGGCAGTAACATTTAACCCACAGTGGGTGTGTGCATGTGATGATCCCACTATTCAAGCTGTCAGAGCTAGGCCAGCTGATGCTTTTCAAACTGCTTTAATCTGACAGAGAGGAATTGATATGCAGCATGTGATAATTTTCAGAAAAGCATAGAGGATTGGGAACTTATTCTAAAATTTGGAGGCAAAATTTCCTGTCTTGGTGGTAAACTGGTCTAACAGCATTTTTACTTCCATTTACCTGCTGCAAGCATAGGTCCTGTCTTCATTAGCATGAGCAGTATTTAGAGCAGAATACATGAATATTGTGCTCTGACATGTAGCATTAGCTCTGGGACTAATATTGGTGCTCAAATTTTGTCTTCTATAAAGCTGTAGGTAAAGTAATTGTGTATTTGAGCCTGTTAGAGGCAGCATAATTTAAATTGTGTCTGTATAATACATATACTTTGGCTGAAATTCTTGCTTTGCTGAGACTGAATGCTCAAGTTTCATATTAGCAGCAGCTGAACAGTCTTTATGTTGACCCTTTCTACAGGGATGAACTTTGCCTAAGGAAGAAAGGCAGTGAAATGTCACAGAAGTGTCACATATTCTGCCTACATTAACTTCACATGGAATATAGAATCAGAATTTGTTCACTCTGTTCTCTGAGGAGAAGGAAAGAAAAAGGTGCTGAAATAGTGAAATGAGCTTATCAGTGCTAAATGGAAATGTGACCCTTATTCTTTTTGTTAAAGATGTGTGTAAATGCTAAGCAGCAAACAGATTCAAAGTGCTTAGTTCTATCATGTTCAAGCATAATATTTGATAATTAAAGTGCAGTGAAAGCAAAATGGGTGTTGGACATCAGACAGACTTTATAAACCCTGTGTTCATCCCCAGTGATGTGAGACATCTAACCCTTCAAGCCAGAGAATAAATAGATTTTATCTTCTATATATGACACTTGCTACTGCCCTGAACATCTGGAGTTTGGTACTTGCAAATTGATTTGTCTTAAATTACAACACTCTTTCCCCCCCTCCCCACCCCACCTTCTATCATCCCTACTATCCATATAAAACTCATCTATGTCTGTATTTAGAAAAATTAATTCCAAATTTGGAGCCTTGATTATTTTCTATGTATTACCATAAATTGTTATTAATTCCATTGTTGGTATGAAAAGATCTATTCAACTAGAAATACCCAAGTTGTCATAAAAGCTACACAAATTCATTAATCCTTTTAGTTATTTTTAAAGCAAGCACCAGAATGGACTGCAATTGGTTTCAAAGGTCAGTTCATATTAAAAATAGTACAATGAGCTTTAAAAATCAGACATTTATCTATTATGCAGTTATTGCTGGTGAAATAGGACAGAAGTTCACACAATAATTTGCATGAGCAGCTTCCAGTGCTTCTTTGGTATTGATAGGATGCTCAGGATGCAGAGTTTATTCAAGAAATACTAACAGAATGTAAAAAATAGAGATATTACAGTTCTCATTAATACACCTCTAATGTGTGGTACTGTTGAAATAAACCTCTGCACATCAATGCCATTACTGCTCAGTAGAGACATCCTGGTGATGCAATGTCATTGGCATGAATAAAAAAGATGATGTGAACACAGGATGATTAGACATTGGAGTTACTGTAAGGTGCTACTGGGCTGCAGCAGCATGAAAATTCTGTTTTCTCTGGAGAAATATAAGCAAAGATTACATCTGACTTTTCTTTCCTGACTCCTATAACATCTGACTTTCTTCAACTTGCCTCTTTTCCCTAAGCATGCAATACAGATGACTTGTTTTTGCAGCTGTGGCTAAATGCAACAGAAGTTTTCAGGAAGGTGGAGAGAGTAAATTAAAACTGTGATTTAATCATCAATTAAAAAGCTGGGCCAAAGCTTGCACTTTGTTTGGTGTGCCACTTGTGCTCAGTGCCATCTCCTGCATGGCAGGTGCAGATCCAGCCCTGTGCACAAGGGCAGCTGCAGCAGTGCTCAGACTCATAAATTTGGGGTAGAAATGCTATAAGCTTCTATCAGTCATGCTTAAAAGTAATTGTTTACCAGTAGCAATCCCAGGGGTAGCAGGATTTAGTATTCCAAGCCTTTGAAGGAAGAGTAGTTGGTAATTGAAGATTGGATTGGTATAAAATTTCATCAAAGAGATTACTTTCTCCAGCTAATGGCTGTATTTAATTTTTCAGAATGTTCATAAATGTGTGACCTATGACTGCCTCTCCTGTAGGTGTGTTTCAGAAAAATGATTAACTAAACTGTCTGGGATTTTGAATTGTTAAGCTTCAAGAATTGGAGGTTTTTTGTATAAATATAAATCAGATATTGAATGTGGTTGTCTCCAGAATAATTAGTTTTTTGCTATCAAAACTTTGGTGCAATCAGGAGTGTCTAATAACTGGAGAGCTAGGTTCCTTCAAAATAACTTACAGGTAAAGTGGGTTTTGGCCTTTTCTATTTTATCTGTGCTTAAGAGGTGAAAATAATTTAATAACTTTTATTGTATGCACTTGGACGTGTGAATTGATTTTTCAGTGCTGGTGCTTGATCTACCATTCACTTTCTACTTGGCATCATTGGATAAAATCTTTTAAACAAATTTTCTCAATGTCAAGAAGCTCTTGGTTCCTGGTTCACTGCCAAGAAAGGTGTGGGGATTCTTGCCTCAGGGTAAATATCACATGTTGGTTATTCTTAGCAAGAGCTCAGACAGGGTTTGGCATGTTCCTTGCACGGCCCCACAAGAGATGAGGTCACGTCCAGGTGTGCAGCAGGGTGCAGACAGGTCTGCAACACCTTCACTGACCACAGAGAGCACAGCACACCCAAGAGAAGGGGGGAAAACAGAGGGGAGATGTGCTAATGCACTTTGGGGGACAGATGAGTGAGGATGATGAAAGACAGGACTTCAATCCAGCTAATTAGCTATGCACAGGGAGGGAAAGATGGGTAAATAAATCACCAGATGTATGGGCTGATCATACAGCTGCCAAAGGGAGAGGCTGCAGTGCAGACCTCAGACTTCAGGAAGTGCTGAGATCTTTCCCTTGATCAGGAACAGACAGCAAGAAAAATAAATTTTTGTGGTCTTTAAATTGGCTGCAAGATTGCAGGGAGGATGGATGCTTCAGGGTTTTCATGTACCTGCAGCTGGAGGTTGCATTCTTGCACAAAAGATGGTGTTAATTGTTTTATTTAAAGTGTCCACTGGTGGTTCATTTTGGAGATGTTCAGCTGAGACTGTTTCCTTGAGCATGTTGTTCTTTGGTCTTAACATCTGTAAGCAGAAACATAGAATCAAGCAGCAGTATAGACTTGTACAATATGTAGGCATCAGACTTTTTGAATTCAGCTTCCTGAGCTATTCTTGTGTCCCTGTTGTCCCAGATACTACATTATCTTGAGGGAAAACCAACCATACTTTAACCTCAGCAACAACTTTTAAATTTTTTATTTTCCTCTGTTGCAGAAGTTTTCAGGCAAAGCTCACAGCTTCACCCAATTCTCCCTTCCAAAATGTTGCTTTTAAATAACCTGTTATGTTTGCTTGTTTCCTAATTTCCATAAAGTCAGTGTTTGCAAATAGTGCAACTTATTGCTGACTCTTGTCATGAAAGACAGGATTGGAGAATTCATCAGAACAGGCTTTTGCTGACCTGAGTACAGAAGCTGTCCTGAGGCCAGTTCAATGCTTACAGGCCACAAACTCTAAAAACATTAAATAGTACTGAAATTGTAGCTTTCCTTTAAATCACATAAATTCCTTCTCTTTACTCCTGGTTGTTGAGGAAACTTTTATAAATACCACTTAACTGTGCAGTGGTGAAATCTCTTTGGGTTTTTAAGGCAGCATGACCACAAAGGAGCTGCTGGGAAGTCTGAGTTGCTTCGTGCATCTCGGAGTGCCCTGTGCCCAGCTGAATTTTTGTGGCTGTGAGAAGTTAGGTGTGGGTTAGTCTCTGCTCCAATTAAGTTGGCTGCTCCAAGAGCTATGTGCTCTTGGCGTGATTTGATGCACTTACTTCACTTTGCTTTAATCCTGGCTCAGTTTTGTTTCTGACAGGGTGCAGACTACAACTGCCCTCTGTGAAAAGCTGACAGTGTGGTCCTGTTGTCTCACAAAGCCCACAAAGGTTGTGTTCCAAGGATCAGTGTGTGTTAACTTGGAAATGGGGTTAGAGAGACAGCATCCTAACTCAGCTGTCTCTTTTTTCTGCTATTAAAGCTGTGTTTTAGTACCTTTTCATGGCAGTGTGTCCACAGCATTATAACTATTTGAGATGATCATCTAAAAGCTGCTTTTCTTTCAGGCCTGTTCTCCTGTTCAAGACATTGTGAGATTGATACACAGCTCATCCCTTTTAGCCTGTGCTGCTTGCTGCATGCCCTGGACAGGTGAATGATTGGATTTGCCAATCTCAGGGATCTTTGTTTCTTCTCTATCCTATAAAAGGACTACACAGAAAAAGGCAGGTACTCAGTTCTACCAGGCCTTCAGGGCAGCTTCTGTGGAGTTTAATAGTAGAAAATGCCTTACCTAACTTGGATGTGATCACACTGTGGGGATTAGAGATAAATCAGTATCTGAAGAAATTTATTCATTATTCCTTTCACAGATAATGATTTTGCAACCAGAAGTGTCTTGCTTTGACATCAGAGAAATTCTCAACAACTGGGTTAGGTTAGACATCTTGCTCTAAGTAGCTAAATTTAAATTAATTGTGTGTTGCCTTGGGTGCCCAGCTTATTGCAGTTCTGGGTAGACACTTTCAAATGCCAGATTTGGAAAGGAAGACCCAAGACTTCTGTGAAATAATCTTGAAATTGTTTTTCTCAGTTGCTAATATTAAACACAGATCATTCTAAATTAACCTTCTGAACCCACTCCCACTGAGCACTTCAGAGCTACTTCTAATGTTTTGATCCTACAGCATTTTGTTATTTCTCCTCTCACAGAGCATATATTATGGAAGTTTGTGTTACACCTTGTCCTGGCTCTGCAAGGAAATGGGATTAACAGAGATGCTATTTACTGCCTGCTAGAGCATTCACACACACCTATATTTGAAAACTAATAGTCAAAGTTTCTGTGGTTCAGTGCTTGTGATCTTCCAATTGTTGGCAAATTATCTGCATAGAACAGGATAAAAAGCAGTTGAATTTCTTCTTTAACAAACCCTTTTGTGTGTCACATATCTTAGTTAACTGGTGAGCATTTAACCAGGATGGCTGTTTTATTGGGACATCTCCCAGGAAACCAATTTAGCCTAATGATAGTGAATGACAATGACTGCTGTTTAATTGGGACATTATTAGCCAAAATTCAGCTTCTATGAAAAGTAGTTGGCTGGTGCAGTGAGGTTAAGTAGTGTTTAACCAGGTGTTAAATAGACCTGCAGGTCTAAGCTCTCCTCTCTGAAGAGGAATAGCTGGATTTATTTAATCTATTACAAAACTCAAAGTGATGTTAGTTCTACTGGTTATGCTGTTGGTATGGGACTGCACAATGCACACATTCTGTTCTAAAAGACAGATTTGAAGTGGGCCAAGAACAAATCTGCAGGAGAACCTGCAGCCTGAGAATGGCATGCATTGTGCAGCAGCTTTGAGTGATCTGTGATTTTTGACTCTCTCCTAGTGGCTCTGGGTTTCATGGCAGGGAGGACAAATTTTGGCACATTTGTACCCAGGGGAAGATGCATTTGGGTGCTGGTAGCAAGCACTGAATATTCAGCACCATGGCTGAATAAAGACCCAGGAACCCTCAGGCTGGTTCTGTGCTTGCAGGAGGGACACAAGGACTGAAAGAGAGTTGCAGATCTCAGCTGGGGGATTCAGGCAGTGGCACTGTCCAAAACAGGTGTTGGGAGGTTACAGCCAGGGCACAACCCTGAGACAGGGTGCCAGTTTACTTTGGGATTTGGAAGTTATTAATGTTAAGTTCAGAAGATATAAATGAAATGTACTGGGTTTTTTTTGTTGAATATATTCTATATTGGTTTAATTCTGTAAAATAGAGGGTAGTCCTTTGCCTTATCTCCAGTGTTTGTCTCACATATCTGCCTCCATTAATGGCAGCTCAACCATTTTTTCCACCAGATTTTCAACCATAATTTTCTAACACCACAATTCTCACCTTTCACTTCCTTTTTCCACTTGAATTCCTATGCAATCCCCACAATGGAGCAATAAAGGCACATTCCTTTTGCTTCATTTAAATTTCAGCCCCGAGGTCATTAATTGTTAAATTTGGTTTCAGAAGCAGTTCTTGTTTAAGCGTTAACATTGGATCATACTAACATTTCTGCCCCATTAAATCAAGCACTTTTAATAAGAAAATGGTGTGATTAGTGGAGCATTTACTTCCTTCCCTCTTCTGCCTGAATACAGGGAGCCTTTCCTAATGCTGTGTCACTGTGGTTTAGGTTTGCTCTCCACTTGCACACCTCAAGTCTGTTCCCTTGGGGAAAGTTACTTCTGATGCTTTCAAAAACAATCTTGGAGACAGGTTTATTATAATTGACTTAATGCATGCATTTTTAAGAACATGTAGGAGGGTATTATTAAGAGAGAAAGATATTCCAATACCCAATGCCGTGATTCAAGAAAAATTTCTTAGTGTAAAATTTATTTTTGAGATAGATCTGTAAAAAGGTGACAAAGCATTTTTTTAATAGCAAACCCACAAAGTTTCAAGCTAAAAAGTCTTTCCTGGTGTTTAAAAACTACAACAAAACACAACAGGAAAAAAAAAAAAAAACAGGAAAAAAACCAAAAACAAACAAAGAGAAATCTACCAAAGCAGAACACCTGTACCAAGTTAACTTACAATATCTGGAAAGTACAAAAACTAAATCTGTGTTAACTTTCATACCAGCTCACCACTTGATTCTAAACCAAAAGGGCAGATGATTTTCAGATATTCAAGAAAGAAACCCTAATTACAGAGTTCCTACCAGGTGTTTTAGTTCATACAGAGCTGAGCTTAGTGCTTTCTGACTTGTACTATTTTCTAGTGGGGACCCTAATTTGGTCCTGTTTTGTACATTGGCCTCTCAAGATAGTTGTTTTCTAATTAAGTGGGGGGTTTTTTTTGTGGGTTTTTTTTTTTTTTTCTTTGCTGTTTATTTTCTGGGATAATGGCATTAACATTGGTATAAAAACACTCAAGCAGTGTGCATTGATGAGGATCTCTTCCTAAAGAACTTGTTGTAACACAAGATTATATCTGAGTAAAGAGAGTATAAATGTAAAGTTCTATCCACAATGGTTTGATAGTGCTTGAATGTAAAAGCAAATTTCAAGATCACTTGCATGTTATGATTTTTGTATATGTTAGTATTTGAGTAGTGTGTGTTTTCATACAAGGATGGGTATAAAATTCCTAAGGCTTTACTTATGCCTCTTAACCATTACAATTCTTTCATATTTTGTAAATGAATCGAAGATTTCTCAGGCTGAAAGACTGAGCTCTTCAGGGCTTTTCCCTGAGCAGTAGGAGAGATGAGTATTGCTTATGTGGATGTGTCCAGTCCAAAGGCTGATGACAATACCACAGAGGAAGAACTAGATGAATGTGAACTGTAATAATGGCAATAAAATTGTAATTCAGTTATATAAAATGCAAATTCATGCCCTTTGAAAATAACAATAGGGATTTCTACACTAAGTGTGAAGCTCATCAGCTGGAAATGGCTGAGGGAGGAAAGGACTTTGTTTACTCTTTCACAGAATCAGGCACTAATGAGATAGAGGCATAAGAAAGATAAATGTGATCCTTCAGGATGCATTCAGATATGTGAGTTTTCTTCTCAAGGGAGAAAAGGAAATGTTAATGTTGTTGAGCAAAGTAATGTAGTGACACTCCTCAAAAAAGCTAGCTGCAATTCTGGTTACCCAGGATTGTTTAAGAAGATGGGTTCAAATGGGAACAGATAAAGAAAAGGTCTAGTAATGTGAATGGATGATTTGCCATGAAAAAGGAAAAGGTGGAACTATTAGATCTCTGATGCACTTGTAGAGTGTTTGCTTTTTCAGCTTTTGTTTTGCTGTGCTGGGAAGAGAAAAAATCTATTTAAATTCAGAAGAAATGTATGTTCTGGTAAAGGATAAGTGTTTGGCTGGAGAGGTTCTCCAGCAGCCTTCCAGTAATTGCAGTGAGGGTCTAAGGACTGTGATAGGTGCTAAAAGTACTGCTGGGTCAGTTTGTGAGTGCAGTGCACTGAGGAGAGGTGCCTGTGGTGATGAAGATGTGGTGCTGCTACAGCCATGGGAGGCTTCAGCAGGAGTGGATGTTTGACAAGCCCCAGTGTCCTCAAGGTTGGTAACTCCATGGAGAAAAGGATCTGTGTGTCCACACTTGCTCCCCTGCAGCTGGGCAGGTCAGCACCCCAGAGATGTCCTGGGAGCCACCAGTCCCTGAAAAAAGCAACCCCACTCCATCACTTCCACCAGAGATTGTGTACAGGCTTGTGCAGGACCACAAAGGGTTCCATTTGAGGTGCTGAAGTGGAAGAGAGTAATGCTGTAAATCATTCTGTGGGGGATGATTCCCATAGATGGATCCTCAGAACAGGGGGAGCTGTTGGTGATGCACTGGGAGCTGTCACAGCATGGTGAGGAGAGACACAGACCCAAGCCACGAGGCCAAAACTGCTTCAGCAATAAAGATGCTGCAATTGCATTGTACAAGGTTAGGAAAATAGTGAGCTGAAGTGCCTCTACCTATTTCCACCCACAGCTCTCCACTCCCACCACTTTCCCCATTCACACATTTTTCTTATAGTAGTAACTGCAGCTCAAAGCTGCTAATGCTGGCCAGGAGAGGAGCATGGTTTATCACATGCTTCTGCCATTAGTGTGTGTTTGTGGCTCTGACACTCACAGCAGGTGGCCACAGAGATCTGACTGCAGCATTCTTTGCAAAGATTAATTTTTAACTACTTCTGATTATTTTTAAGTATTGTAGAGTGGTGTTGTCTGTGTCTCACCTATTACATTAAAATTAGGTTGTTTATCTGCAACTGTGATCACACCAAGTGAGTTACTAGATTAGATTTTATGGATTCTGAAACACATTTATTGGTTGAGCAGAAGTGCCACTAAGGTAACTTGCAAGAGCAGCAATAAGGAAATCTTTCAAAACATTGCCATATATTAAGAAATGTGTGCCAGGTTCTGAACAAGAGTTAGAATAAATGCAAACTGTGGAGTTGACCAGAAAAGGCACTGAATTCCTCCAGAGAGACAATAATTTAGCAATGCCCTGGAGAATATTGGTAACTTATGAGAGTGTAGTTAGAGACAAGGAGAGGAGTAAAACCATGATTTGGTGGTCAATGATAATGGTGTTTACTCATAATTTCAGGAAGATCTAGAAATGAGCAGAGTAGGAAAACAGATGAGGAAACAGGCTAAATGGAAGGAACTAATCCAGTAACTATTTATTGAGCTATGAGCATGACAAATTAAGGGCTTGGAAAAGCTCAAATTAGTTTGGCTCCAGGGTAATGTTACACAATGGTTTAGGTTTAATTTAAAAACCATTCTCCAATACTATTTTTTAATCTTATGTCTTTGAAAATCTTTTTTTATCCAAAGCGTGTTTAGATTTATAAAAAATATGTGTATTCAATCTATATAATGATATAAAACTACATCTACAATGTATGTGTATAAATTATATATGATGTTTTACTGGACATAACAAAGAGCCAAACAAAAATCCACAAAATTATAAACCTAAATGCACTAGTTATTTTCTACTGAATGATAAAGTTCAGGAAATCACAATGACATATTTATAGTGCAGTACAGGAATTGGTGCAGTGATAAGTACTGTCAAACTTATTGGGCTTTTATTAAGTCAAATATAAGGAAAACCTAAGGCAGATAACTAATGCATTGTTGTTTTGGTAAATTTTCCTTTTTCCTTTCAATAATGGAAATGCTGGGAGTGGGTGTGGTTTTTTTTCAGAGGCTGAAACACGGTCAGGTTTATTTACAATCCAATTAACAGCAGGGTGTAAAGCAGAGGTTTAATCACAGCTGGAAGCTAAACACACACAGCTGCTCCCTCCCCCCACGCCAGGGAGGGAAGGAATCTGAAGGGTTAAAAGGAGAATCCTGGTTGAGATAAAGATGGTTTAACAGGTAAAGGAAAGGTGCTGCATGCAAGGAAAGCAAAACAGAATCCATGGAGATGTTTGTATGTAGGTTATCATTTTATATTTTCATGACTGCATTCACATGCCCCAGCTGGAATTCATCCCTCCAGTAGCCCAGCTCCTTCACACCAGTATTCTGGGCACTACACTGGGTGAGGTGGGAGCTCTGTGAAATGCATCTTCCTGCACTGTAGTTCAGATTTATCTGTCTACTGGTCAGAGGAATTTCCTGTTTTTCTCCTTGTCTTTGACAGCCTCAGTTTCGTGAAAACTGTCATCTTCTCTTTTAAATTATTTTGTTTCAAGCTAAATAATTCAGTATAGCAGCCATCTTTACCTAGAAGATAAGTCACTATTGAAATCAGACTTACATTGGTTTGCCAACTACCTCAAAATTTTGTCTTCACTGAAGTTATTTCTCACGTGGGTTTTCTTTCTGTCACCGTGCCAAATATGCTTTAATAATTTTGGATTTCCCTGTTTTCTAAAACTATCATTCTCCACTTATTTGAAGGAGGTGCATCTCTCTTGTGGGTATAATACTCTTTTTTAAAGAGGCATTTCTTATGCTTCAGTTAGTTTGCTTTTTTATTGTTTGCAGTGGATCTTTATATGGCTTCTTCTATAGTATATTGAAAATTATTATAATTTATACAAAAACATATTGTGAATTCAGAGGCAGGTGCACAGTTTATGCAAAGCAATCACATAATTTCTTTGAAATGTGGCACCTGAACAAGGCATTATGAATGAGATTGACAGTGGTAGACTGAGTTTGAAGGAGTTTATTGTGTTTCAAAGTGAAGCTGCTTATGTGTTTAATTATGGGAAATCATGAAATTACATATTAAGTTAGGATTCTTGGTCTTAGCAACTGCAATAAAAAAGAAAGTCTTTTTCTGTGCTGTGCCATTGGGGGACCCATGAATCTAAACCCACATGCAAAGGAGGTTGTGTTCAGGTATCCTGCTCTCCAGCTGCACAGAAAATACAAATACACTCACCTTGTGCTGGCATGGAGCTCTGCTTTCTAGGAAATATTTCAACCATTGCCCCAAAGTATCATGGAATTTGCCAGGGTAAACTGACTGTAAAGCAAAATTTATAGTGCTGATAAATTCATTTGAAACTTAGTGCTGTCCAAGTGTAGTACCCCTGTTGTAAAAATGGGTAATAAATGCAATTGACCTCCTAGTAGCAAAGAAATGCATTAGGAAAAAAAAAACAAAAAAGCCAAAAACAATCTAACAACAAACCATCCCTGCAGATCCTACTAAGAATGAAAAACCATTGAAAAATCCCAAGTTTTAGCTCACTAGTCACAAATCCATTTTCTTGTTTAGCCCCGGTTCCCCGTTTCACCACCAAGAACAAAACTTGGGGAATGCTTGGGGACAATGTGATAAGATACTGCCATCTACAGGGGACACTTCTGCTCTCAAATTGTGCTGTGTGCAAAAATATCTCTGGACCTGCTGCTGATTGTAACCCCACTATTCCAGACTCTTTCCTCTGCATTGGAAGGATACTTATTAAAGAGAGTCCATGGGGAGCACATGTAGCTGCAGGGTGTGGAGCAGAATTCCTGTTCTGCTTGCACAGTGTCTGGATACAGGTATTTTGGCAGGCTCTGAGAATTTAAGCTCATATCTGAAATATTTATGCATGTGGAAATCTTTGTGCCCTGAAAAAAGTCCCTCTGAATTCTTGAGGGTTGGTCACAAGCAGAAAAAGGTAATTTTGTGTTTGGTGTCTTTTCACTGAGGCATGAGGTTGGTACAGATTTCTCTAATCACAACTTCTCTCTCTTGCCCCTCTCTCTGTGTTAACTCTTATGACAAAAACAATGTTATGATGTGTTATTTGACTACTAAGCTTTGAATATGACAATGAGTTTTATTAATAGATTAAAATTAACCATCAGAGTGATGCTGCAATATTCATCAATTCATTGGATGAGCAAAAAAAGAGGATGCTGGAAGAGCCCTACTGCTGAAGTTAGCATTAACCCAAAGATTTTTAAATAGTTTTAGTATTATCATTTCTAGGGCTTTTCAAATGCCATCAGTTTCAAGGCACTGGTTTGCTCAAAGGATTTGAGGAAAGATTTGAAGCCATTAACTCCATATCAGACTTTGTTTCAGGCTTAATTGATTGTTAAGGGATATTACAGAATAGTCATGCTCTAGGAAGTAATGTGCTAGAAATAATCCTCCCTGAAGAATTCTATGGTTTGATGTATACTGCTGAAGCAGGAAATTGTGACCTTTTATTAAAAAGATAAAAAGCCTGAAAAATAAGTTTAACTTGTGTAGGGTAATTTTGGCAATGGAGTCAAGCACAGTTTGTGGACTTGTATCTCAAGTGTGGAGCAACTTGTTGATGTGGTGTGGTGGTGTTGCAGAAATCAGAGGAGGAGGCCTGTGATCCATGTGAGCATGGAGTGAGATATTTGAGGAGCTGGGTGTCCCAGCTCAAGAAAGTTTTTGAATTCTTACCACCAAGTAGGTCCTTGTCTTTGTCAAAATGTGTTTCTGAGCTACAGCATGCACAGAAAATACCTTTAATTTTGTATGTAAAGTTACTGGAGCATAATGGAGATCACTGTAAACATATGGCAAAAAATGTCTTATTGAAGTGTATCATTTTGCCTTTCATGATGCTGTATGTCACAGAAATGTCACCATTAAAAGATAATAAAAAAGCTTAAACAGCTTTTGCCTCTGATTTTCACACATCTTTAATCTTCAAAACTATGGTACCTTGTGCTTTAGAATGCAGCATTTCAAGGGCAGATAGCTGAAATCTGCAGGTAAAAACATTTTAGAATTCAAAGAATCCATTGTATATTTGGATGTCAGACACTTACAGAATTTTATTACCTTGAAATCTATCTTGAAAATAATTGGTTGGGTTTAGGGGTATCAAATATCTGTTTCTAGCCTTAGTTGCTCATGATGTGTAATTTTTAAACACTTGCTTCTCAAACGAGAGCTCTCCACCCAAAAAATGCTGTGAAATTGCACAGTTGAGAAGGATAGAGAGGGTTTCTTTCTTTTCAGTTATTTTCAGGTAAATTTTATCTTTGGGGGGTAAATAGGGACTGTGTGTTGGAGAAAGGAGCAGCCAAATTAGAATTCTGATCTTTCCAGTCTTCCCTATGGCTTCTCACCCATTTTTATCCCCTAAATACATTTGTAGATGTGGATATTTTTTCCTTCCCTTTCAAAATGCTTACCTTTATTTTCATTTTTCACTATATGTAGCCATCTCTTCTCTCTCTTTAGGCAGGGAAAGAGAGAATTTCTTCATGACAATGGTCAGGTTTTCCATGCCTTTTCATTCTGAATAACTCAGGAGCTCTTGAAAAAGTTATCAGGGGTTTTCTTGACCAGAAACAATGCTGTGGTTTTGCTCCATTAGATATTTTTATTGTTTCATCCTCAGTCACTTTAATTTTGGACCTTGCTGCTCACAGGGCTGTGGAAAGAAGCTCTTTGTGATTTCAGCATCCTTTACATCCAGTGGAAATACAGAATCATGTGAGCAGTTATGGTTTACATTTAGCCAGCAATTCACCTTCTGGACTTTTTTATGTTTTTCCAGATTTATTAATTGATCAGAATTAATTGCTGTGACAAGTTCAATGATTGTGATGAGAATTTGAAGGTGGCCATGTCCTGAGCTCTGCTGAAGCACTCGTGTCCCCAAGGAGAAAGGGGAATGTGGCTGAAGGGGCACCAAAGCCAACCCAAGGCAAGGAAGGACAGAAAAGGGGGAACTGCTGTTTGTGGTGCTAGGAGAGGCCAGAAGGAGAAGAAAGGTAACCTGATATGTTGGTAAGCAGACAAGGGAGAGAGAGACTGGAAAGGTGAAGGGAGCTGGAGAAATGAGGATTTGAGAAGGGGTACAAGGAGGGATGGAGATGTCTGAGGGAATAGGTGATGTCTCCTGGGAAGAGGCCTCAGGAAAATGGATTCCTGAGTGCTGATCCAGCATGTTACACATGCTCTTAACTTCAAACCTATGAAGTCAGTGCACTTAGAAGAAGTGCATTTTAAGTATCTTATTGAATCAGGCCAAGTGTGCTACTCCATGTTTAATTTAGCCTTACATGCATTTAACTCTTCAGTGAGATTTCTGTGAGCTTTATCCTTTAAAAGGTTTGCAGGAACATGTATGTTTTGCATGAGAGAAAATTCATCCAGAGTAACTTCTCTGGTAGCACAAACCTATGACATGCCTGCTTATAGAAATGTGCATTTATTTTTGGCTATTTGACTTAAGAGTAAAACAATTGAGTGATTAAGCTTTCTCCAGAACATGTGCTCTGTTTTGCTTTGTGCTGATGCAGGACCTGGTCCAAGGCTACTGAAGCTGGAGGAAAGGCTCATTACTTTCACAGCTTTTAATCAGACCTCTAAGGTACCCAGAGGCCCAAACAGAAACCAGAGCTTTTGAATATCTTCAGCCAGAGAGGCACATTATGCTGCTTTAGCACTGGAGCATCATAAAACTCCAAGAACCTGCTTTTTGCCTTTCTTTTTCTCAAATCAGAGCTGTTTTCATTGCAACCATAGATTTGTAAAAATTGAATTGTTCTTTCCACTCTTAAAGAGAGAGGCTTAGACTTTCTGAGGTTAAGATCACTATGCTAATTATTCCTTTTATTTCCACGTGTAAAGATCTGCACCACTTTATTTCCATTGCTACTGTTGTCTCCAGGGTAATTTTTACTTATTTGCTCTACTGACATGCATATGAACCAGGACTCTTCTGACAAGGTGTTATGCTAGAAGGGCAGAATTGGATCCAGTTAATATTCCAAAGGTCTCACTTCACCTCTACAGCCCAAGCTCTCCTGTAGGAATCTGGGGGTGTTTCAGCCATTCTTAGCCAGTTATTTTGCTTATTTCCTGTAATTGCAGAATGATTTTCTAAGTGCATCAGACAAAAGCAGAGTTTGTGTCCTGAGTGCTGTGCTGGAATGGGTTTAGGGTTGTTCCTTGACACCAGTCAGGCTGTGCAGGGTTTTGTTACAGGCATCTTTGAGGGAAGGTTTCCCTTTGTCATATTCACAAAATGCCTCTCTGAAGTTGATTACTGTCATTTTTTCTTTGATTCCTGGTTTCTCTGTTTTTCTCTTCTGTTGTAAACATTTCAATGTTTCCTGTCAAAATAGCAATTTACTTTGAGACAGACTGTGTTCTCACAGAGATTTCCATCCTGGAGAGCTGGTGGCTGCTCTGTGCTGTTCAGTATTACCCAGCAGCAGAGCTAACCTTTGTTGTGGAGTCAGAACACCTATATTTGTAAACCAGCTACAACAGGCAGCCCTGATAGTCTCTCCCTAATAAGATTTCATCATGTTTTTATGAGCAGCTGAAATAAATTGCTTTTAAAAAAGTGCCATACCCCATTAAATGGGGTTACATGCAGTTATCCTCTGTCGTGTGAAATAATTTGCAGTCTCACAAAATGCAAGCTGGAAAACCACCCCCAGGCATTTGATTTTTTTTCTTTCCTTCCTAGCCTTGGAAATAGCATTTTAAACAGAATCCATAGCCATGTACAAGACTGGTCTGATATAGATTATTTACTTCTTTAAGCCTCATGCTGCTGTCTTTATTAATATCACAAAAGCATTCTAACTTGGAAGAAGTTGAGCCAATTTTTTGTAAGCTGGTTTTCATGAGGATGCCTTAATGTTTTGTGGCTTTTAAAAGATTTTATGTATGTGGTATAAAATACATTATGAAGAGAAACTTTGATAAAATCCTTCAGCAAATATCAGGAGTGAACTGTTGAATTAATGTTATTGATAAGGATATTTTATGGACATACAAGATTAATATATATATCACAGGTCTGATATGTATTATTTTAATTTATTATTGAATTGTCAGTACTGTGTTCAACAGCAGATTAAATAGAGATTATTTTTGTCTTAGAAAAATTAAAGTAGAAAAAAATGCATGTAACAATGTTCTTGACCTGTGGAACCACAGGAAAAAAATCCAGAATGCAGGGTATACTTTTCTGTCATCTCCAAAAGGGCAGGCTTTGGACCTAGTGCCTTGGCACCTGTTTTTGAAGGTACAGCATTCAAGGTTAAATTTCTGTTCCAAAGAGTAAGATATTGCTAGTTTTAAAGACTGCCATCCTGTAATATTTTAAAGATGATAATTATTTTTAATAGCTGATATGAGAGCTTTCCTTTTTTTTAGTTAAATAAAATCTTGTAGCACATTTCAACACACAACATGATTGTATGTTATTTGTTACTGATCTCTGGGAAAAGTCTAGATCACAATTGTCACTTTTAAAGTAGTTGGAGAAAATTTATCTTTGATTGCATTGTTCTAGAATAGTTTGTCACTAGTAAGTCTGCTGATGCCAGGAATGCTGTCCCCTTTCCTCTCCCTGCATGGAGTCTGGGGAGGCAGCAAAAGCTTTTGGCAGCCCCTGGTGCTTGTGGCTTCAAGAAATCTAATTGGCCTGAGAACAATTCACAGATCATAAAATAGAATATAATGCAATGAATGTTCTGATTAGTTCTGTGCAGTTCTTGGAAATGTCAACTGATCAAAACATTGCTGAAAAGTCTCTGGGTAACCTGAGCATAAACAGCTTGGATGTGCTCTGAACATTTCCTGCTTCTTCAGATGCTGCTAAGGATGAGAAGAGGCAGCAAACTCTGGAACATGGAAATTAGGGTGCATGCAAAAGTATATTTTGTTAGACAGATATAGTCCTGATAGAGTATTGTCTAGATGGCCATTTTCAAACCTATTTCTATGTGCACACAGTATATGCCTATCTTAAAGAATATATACAGCACTATGGTTGTGAAACTCTGCACACCTGTGTATATATATATATTTCTTTCCAATACTTTGTAGCTGCTTAGTTTGGATACTAAGAAGACTGACATCCTGGATGTCTCTTGGCTGGAATAGTCTAAATCCAGTTAATCCATTAGTTACAATAAGAATGTTCAAAGGGTTAAAATGCAAGAAAAGTGTACACATAAATTAACAGGTGTAGAAAGCTAAGTACACTATTTTTGCACCTGGTTGACCCACTGTGAAATATCAATAAAGTGTTTGGAGATACAGAGCACAATAATTTTAAAGAAAAGAGAACCATGAAATGTGATTTCAAATAAAGCTTTCAAATGAGGATAAACCACTCTGGGTACATGTAGCTTAATAGAATGTAATTGTTTTAATCAGTGTTTGACATACACCATCATTAACTGCAGAGATAATGTCTACCTTGTTTAATAGGATATTAATTCCACACCATGCAGCAGTGTGTGGAAACTGCATGGTGTCCCAAGAGTGGTATGATCTCTTTTTTTCCCTTTTTCCCCAAGCCTTGTTATGGAGGGAGAATTCTCGGGCAGTTGCCGGTGTGAGAAGTTGCTTTGATTCTGTGTGTAGGAGTTTAAGCTGGTGTATCACAGCACTTCAGCAGTGCTCACATTTGCAAAAACAGCCTGTCCTTCAGACATCTGAGGCCCGTTTCAGAAGCATTTTTCTTTGCCTGCTCACTAACAGAAATCACTGAAGGACACAAATCTATCTCTTTCCCTTGTACACAGAAAAAGCCTCCCAGGCAGTGGTTTCAGTTCAGCACATTCATTACCTTTTAATTGCTTCTAAATTGCATTGTGACCTGCTGCATCAATAGCTGAATCTAGCAGAAAGTAGCACGAGCTGAGCATATGTGGTGTTAGAAGCTTAAGTGGCACTTGTTTTGCTGCTGGACTGCAGAAAGGACACCACATGAAGGACGATGGCATTTTGGGATCTTTTTCAATAAACTCCCATTAACATTGTTTGGAACTAGCTGTAGCTCTCAGCTTGTTTATATCCCATAAAAGTTTCCTTTGGGCAATGAGCAGCACAGAACCTTGTTATATCACTATCAGATGTGGATATATGTATTAAGTTTTTACTTGTCACTGACTAAATGTAAAACTTTCAATGTCAGCTGTGGCATGCAAGAGCTTCCATGGAAAACCTACTGGCATGCAAAGCCACAGCTGAATAAAGCATTTTATTTAAAATTCAAAGCCATGGTATAAGAATCACCCTTGGAGGAAAGATAAGCTTGAATACCTTTTAGGCTGAGCCACAGCAGGTCTGATGCTGTAAAAGGTAAGCTATCACACCAACCACTGTGGAAGCTGAGGTGTAAAAATCACTGCTCCCCTGGAAGGCTTATTCAAAGCTATTTTGCAATCACTTATAGAATGTAACCACACCATCTTACCTACTGATAATTTCAGCCAGCTAGTATCTGTGTTTTAGTCCTTTGTTTTACTCCTCCCCACCAACCACAAAGAGGTACAATAATTGTGAGCTTAAGTGTGGTGTTCACTGTATTGCAAGTGCACATTTCCTTTTCTTTAGCCTTTACATTTAGCAAACCATGTGTATAGAATTAGTGCAGCTGCTGTTCCTTTCTGATTTTTGGAGGATATTCTTTGTATCTTTCTTTTTGTGGGAACAGTATTTGGTTAATAGTGAAGAGCAGCAGTATTTTTAAATTATATCTTCCTTTGAAATTGCCCTACTTTAGGGATTGTGTCTATTATAATGGCTTAACACTACTGGCTTTTGTCCACTACAGAGACTGCTGTGGCTTCTTTTTGCAAGACATTTTCTTCCCACTTTAGAGCCAGGCATCATTTGGATTGCTTCACAGGCTGCACCAGTCTTTGCAAGTGGGGACACAGGTGAGAGATTCAAAAGAAAGTGGTTTGTGTGTATTGGTCTCTTGACTCATACACACAATTACAAACATTTAGATCATTCTTGTGCTGCTTTCAAGTTTCGAGGTCACTATTTATTGAACACTTTCATCCAAAAAGGTTTTTCCCAAGCATGCTGGGAGCATTAGAAATGCTGGGTGTCCTTGAACTGCAATACATCACCCAGCTCCTCTCAGGTTACTCGTTGTTATCTCTTCTTTTATGGAATGAGAGAGACCCCTGGAGGCAATGAAGTGCTGGCAGTGGCTCATGGAGCAAACTGGCAATGCTGAAAATCAGGAGAAATAGCAACAAGTTTCTGTGCAGAGATCCTGCAGAACCACCAGAGGCTGTGGAGAGGGACTTGGTGAGGTTTTTGCTGTAGGACACATCAATACCAGACCCAGATCAAGGTCAGGTCCTGGGGTCCTGTTCCAGGTTAGCAGAACTGTTCAGGTTGTTGTTGTCATCTGGGTGGAGATGCCTGCAGAGTACTGAGAGGGAAGCATGAAGAGTGGTGCAAAATGATTTTTGCTTTCATTTTGGAGTACATGTATCTCAGCTATGGCTGAACTCCAAATATTTGCAAAGCCTCTAGGAAATGTTGCAGACGGAAATGAAATGTTTGGCTGGAAATAATATAGGAGACTATTGTTGCTTTCTATTTTTTCCTAGTTAGAGGAATTAATGACATTATCAAGCTAATTAGATTTTCATTACATATAAGGAAAAATGCTGACTGAAAATCTGTAGCCACAGTAATGGAGTAATCAGACTACATGGTTACACTCCTCAATTCTGACCTTAAAAGCCAGCTATCAAGTATATGAAGCATTTCCTCAAAGCTACTTTCAAATTTGCCATAAGGATGAGTAAATAAATTATTCACAAGCACTAGCCTGGTGAAAGCAAAGTATATTAGAAATATTAACCATATATTTGTCAGCTCCTCTTTGAAAAGCATTTTTCTATTGCTGTCTATTAACTATTGTATCACTATCTCCTCAAAAAGTGAGAGAGGAAAAAAAGAAAAAAGGCAGCCACATTTCTGCTCTGTGCCCTAGAAAGCTCTCCTGGAACAAAAGATCTTTTAGACTAATGCATTTCAATAGAGTTCAATGGAGTATTTCAATGAAAGGTCTATCCCTATTTTTCTCCTCATATGGAAGCTTTCAAATGTTGACAGATGTGATCTACTGACATGCTCCAGAACTGTCTGATTGAAATCAAAGGTGTGTTTGCTCTCCTTGAGGTGAGCAAAAGGTGCCTGACCCCACTAAATAGAAACCTAAATTCAGAACTTTTTTTTTTTTTTTAAATGAATGCTAATGTCTTAATTTCTAAAGTTGGATGAGTCACTGCAGGCTCAGGCTTTCACAGGGATTAGTCACTGCACTGTGGGTCTCCACTGCTCTCAATAAACACCATATGAGGTTTGGAGCAAGGATCAGCTTGAGCTCGCTGTGGTACCCTGGCTCTGCCTGCAGGAAACTGGCTGGGTGCAAATGAGCTGGGACTTGAAGCCACATCTCTTTGCCTGGCATGAGCAGAAGGAATATCTGTCTCTATCTGTTTGTTTATGAATGCTCCTGGACCTATTGATTTTTCCAGTGATCCATGGGTTACAAAGCAGAGTTTAGGCACAACAACTCTGCCAAACACTGGGTAGTTGTGGAGTGTGATAAGCACAACATAGTTTATAATTCAAAGCCATGATATCAAAGTACTTCAGGAAAAAAGGGCTCAGACCTTCTGCTTTCTAAACATTTTTCAAATGCAAAAGAGACCATTTGCTTTAAGATTTCAAGTGTTATTTCTCCTACAGACCTAAGGTGCTCTGGCTTTTTTGTGACTGTCAAGTGGCTGAGAATGTGCTGGGTTGGCATTGCAGCTCACCTCATAAGTGCCCTGTACCATCCTGCAGTGCTAGGAAGTGTAAGCTTGCCCAGCAGACAATGCCGAAGGGATGCTGATGTGCATCTGACTTGTAGCTAAGCCAGGTCTCCTTTGTCCCACTTCTTGCAAAGGGGCAGGAAGGAGAAGCATTATTGCAGCAAGAGGATGTGAAGTGGTGTCAGGTCCCTCAGGCAAGGACTGATCTTGAAGCTCCTTGCTAGCAGCTCTGTGTCACCAGCACCAATGTCACAGAGCTGCCTTGCTGCACTTTCAGCATCTTCAGACTCAGGCTCAGAGGTGCTCTCATTAATGTCAGTTGGGCTTTGCATTTTTTTCCCTTCTGACAATTAGTGAGTTGGCATTTGCTTTCCCAAGGTCACAAAAGAAATGGATCTCAAGATCCCAGGTATCCTGGCTCTCATTCCTATACATTAGTCTCAAAACATCTTGTCTTCCTTTGCTGCTACACATTTATATATTTTGCTTCCACGCTGCTTGTGGGGTTTTTTGCTGCACTGTACACACTGCCAAGGTTTGAAAACACAGTGTTGTATGTAATGAATGGTATCAATTTTCTTGCAAGTACTGTGTATTTGTAGTATAACCCTATTAACTCTGACAAGCTAGCTTTTATGATTGCTGAATAAATCCTGAAGGCTAGGTCCTAAGTAAAGTTAATATCTGCCACATAGATATTACCCAAGGGAATATACCACTCTTTGAAGTAGTTTTAGTCCTTGCAGGACTGTGAAAGTTTAATGCAACCCATAATCTGTTATCAGAAAATATTCATGGGAAAGCTCAGGATGTGAAAGCTTACTGAAACCTCCTGTAATTTTCTTCCTAAGATACTGAAGTGTTGGTGTCTTTTTAAAATCTGAAATGGAAATGAGACACTATGTAGTCAAGTACTGCATAATGAAATAAGCATGCACCAATAAAATAACTTCACTGTGGAATCCTTCAATCCTGAAATTTATGTGAAATAATTCTGTTTACAATTTAGTTGGAGTGATATTTAATGAAAATAACAGAGTTTGAGAACTAAGTTCTGTACTGTCAATAGTGTTTAGTGGAAAAAGTCTAAGAAATTACCCTACATTTGAAGTAAACAGAAATACCATTGCCAAAACAGAGCATAAAGAAAATTCTGAATTATGGCCACCAGTGAATCAACTTTGCTTCGTAAAGTTCATGTGTTACAGTAGATAATAAATATTGTTGAATGTTCTGAAACTACATAAAAGTGCTCTATAAAACCACTTTGGATTTTCTGTCTAGCAGTGTCAAAGTGGAGTTGAATACATGTGGGTAGCAGCAGTAAACCCCTGCAATCCTGGGGACAGCAGGGGTCAAGGATCCCCCCTCTTCATCAGTGGCCTCTAGGCTGCTCCCTGGGATTTCAGCTGCCAGTGCTCTCCAGAGTCCCTGGAAAAGGAGGATTCCCAGGGCACTGCAAGGCACCACTGCACCTGTGAAGGAAACAGGGCTGTGCAGCAGTTTTGTGTTACCTGGGGACATTCCTGGATTTGATGGAACTGAAGGATGAGATTCACCATTCTGTGTCAGCTTTGAGAGTTAAAATAGCCAACCCCACGTAAGGAAACAAGGAAAGCTGAGAAACTCAAATGGCTTGTAACTCTACAGGATATTTTAAGCTGTTCTAATACCTGAGCAAGGATATAAAAGTCAAGAAATATACATTTATGCCTTTGGGAGTGAGGCAGGGGTTTTCAATATATCTCTCTTTGTTGCTATTGATAAGGTATTGAAAGAGCTGCATTAGCTTTCCCAAGTTCTGTATATCATTATCTATCAAGTTTCTCTGTTTCTCTGGAATTATCTCCTAGCTTTAAACATGTTTATTTACTATTTTTTCCACTCCTGCATTGGTGCTAACTAACCCAAATAGTCTTTGGAGCCATTACTTGTGCTTCCTTTATCCCAGCAACAGGGTGGGAAGACCAGTATAGATGGGAGGCCTCCAGGCTGGATATTTGCAGCTGGACCAATCTGGGTTGATCCAGCAGCTCCAGTCCAAGGCAGCTTTACCTATACAGCACAAATCCTAATGCATCATAACACACATTTGCTAATTGGTTTTATAGCTTATTCACTTACTGCCTATACCAATCATTTTTCTTGCTGTGCTCCAGGCTGTGTTCCCTGATTTCACATGTCTTGCTGTGTGACCTTGGAAAAGCATTAACATTGTGAATTTTGAAATTAGATTTGAAATTAACTTTCTTTGTGGGCTTTTTTCCCCCTTGCTATAGTCTTGTGAGAGAATCACCTTTAGGCTTTTGCTGAAATAGTTTTCTTCTAAAGTATTGAGTAATAAATTGTGCATTCTAAAGTTATTTCTTCATGGCTGCCACAAAATTCTTTATAAATAGATGAATAATTTTCTCGTGACCTGCTTAAAGTTAAAAGGGTGAAAACCAGTTTGACTGGCACAGCAAACCACCAGCACAGTTTGATTTTTTTATCCACTTAAAATCCCCATGTCCTACTTGAATACATATTTTCAAGAAATTTAGAGGTGATTGGAGACCACATGGGTTGAGGGAAAATGTAGGTGGGGACAATTCCTGGACACTCTATCAGTTCCCTCTTCTCTTCTGTAGATTTTAAGATGATTAGTCTCAATCTGAGAACCTTCTAGATTTGTGTGTGGGCAGCTGATACCCAACACATTTCCAGCTAAGTGAGATTATTGTCTGGGGATGTGCTTGTACTGTGTGATAAGCTTAAGCAGCTACAGGTAGCTGAGGTGAAACCCATTCCAGGAAACAAACTTTTTGTCTGAGGAGGAACTTCTAGATGACTTTGAGAGAAATACTGATGGAATAACAATATGCTAAGAGATTACTTTTAAAAAAAAGAATCAGTTTTCAATGTAAAACTCTTAGGAAAAGTAGCTAAGCAAAATCCTGTCTGGAGCATTAGTGAAAACAAATGCTTGAAACAGTGACATAATTAGTGAAAAATCAATCTCCAAGTGAAATTTTAAGATCTCATTGCTCAGATACTCTCAGTGAGGCTGGACAAAGTGTTCTCTATCTTCAGTGGATTTGCAAGGCTTGCACTGTCACCTGGACTAAAATGTAGGTCCAATTCTCCTCAGCCAATTAGAATTTTTTTTTTTGCCTAAATTAGTGTCTCAAAAAAAAAAAAAAATCAAAAGCAGTCCTGTGTGTCCAGAGAAATGAGACATAGAAAATATATCAATTGGTCCTCATTGTTGTATGAATATTATAACTCTTCAGTTTTTCACTGACAATAGACTGCATTAGATTTAGGCAGTTAAACCTTTTAATTTTAAAATTGTTAGGGAATTTTATTGTGTTATAAAGCTTTGTCTAGATGCATATTTGCTGAGAGTTAAGATCCAAGTAGAAAAAGGTCACCAAAACTTAAGTAATTCAAGGCTATCATCTGGTGCTTATAACCCCATAACATCTCAGTAAAGAAACTCATTATTGATTGTGCCTAAGGCTCAGGGTAAAGTATGTCTGTGTATAGTTAATTGTACCCCATGGTACTGAATCATTTCTGCTGTGGCAAGCTCAATTTAGTTCTGTGGAAGAATTACCCAGTCAGATTTGCAGATGGGGCTGATAGACACCCATTAATTAGGTGACCACAGGAAATGTGGAACTGTCCAGTTGGGAAATGGGACTTGGTAATGAATTATGTCTGGATGTGCCAGTATTAATGGCACCTCAACATTTGTTGATATGTACCAGGGAAAGTAAATCAAGGAAGTGTTCAGATGGGTTCAGCTGAACTCGTGTTTTGCAATGCAGATGGGCTGCAGGTGCCTGGTTCTGGATCAGATCCTAATCTGTTTCAAGTCACTGAAACATTAAGGTCACAGGAAGTCTGAGACTGAACTGGGTTATTTATGTCCAAGCATGCACCAGAGATAGAATGAAGACCAAAAACAGGGTTTGAAAATAGCAGAGGCTTATCAGTCTGTGTGTTTCTTATTGCAGCAATAAACTGGTTAGCTCAGTAGTACCAGTGCTCTTGGAAGGAGGCAGAAAACACTGAGTTTTTTAGGAGTATCTCCAGTCTGACAGTATTTATTTCTCATGGAAATTGTTACATTTAAGAACCATTTTAACAAAAAAATCCTATTTCATCTGTTCTCCCTGTGAAGTGGCTTGAAATGAAATGAGGTCTATTGCACACCAAAGCTGAGTTAAAGTAGTGCTGTGACTTCTAAAGTATATGGCCTCCAAGAAGTTGCCAAAAATCTTATATTTTAGAGTAAGCACCCTAAAACCTTAATGTACCACTTGATTACAGTGTATTGCATGGCACTCTTACATAGTGCTGTTAATGTGACTGCTTTTCTAAATGCATCTCTTTTCTTCAAATACTTCTTGCCTGTGGGTTCTGGTTTTCAGCAGAATTTACAGACTAATAGTATAAAAAATGCAGCATCAGTTTCTGTAATTGTGTTTTTCTTAATGTATGTTTTCTGTGGCACTGTGGAAAACAGCTCAAACCCAAAGGGCTCCTGCCCCTCTGACAGTGTTTTTACAGTGCTCTTGGCCTCCTGTGATTCAAACATCTTTTTAAAAATAGATGTGGAAAAACAAGGACTACTTTGAGCAAAAATTGGTTGTTTTTCAAGCATAATTAGAACCATCAAAATTGGAATAAAGTGTCTGTAGTAATTGTCTAAATTCTTTGAAATAAGCTACCTGTTGTACCTCTCTCTTTAAAGAACAGAAAACTGATAAACTGGAGGTGTTTAACATTTTAGAACACGAGAATTTTTCTTGTTAGCTTTCAAGTGTTCTGTGGAAATGTAAATTACTGTATCTTGGTTTGCTCAAAATAAGTTATATAACAATAGACATTGCCAAGAAAATGGTTGCAATTGTAGCAAATTATTTTTGGTGTTATACCAAGTCTTCTTAAGCAAGTTAAATTATTTTTTGGACTCTGAGACTAATTAGTGCCATATCGAGTTATTTGGGAAAAAGTAAACGGGGTAGAATTTGCAGAACTGTGTTTTTGCTCAGTGGGTGGTTTCCATGGAAAGCCCACAGAACTGCAGAAAATTCTTTTGTGTGTGTGGCAGCATGTGAAGAAAAATAAGACCATGTGAAAACAAATCCTCAGAATTATAGATTTTTTAAAAAATAGTCTACTGTGCAAGTATCAGTTAAAAACTCACAGTTTTAATTCATCTGGCACACATAGGTGGAAAAACAATCTCTGACCAGAGCCAGATATTATATTTGTCCAGGGCAACACCTACAGCTCATGCATCATTCCACTCAACTGAGTGATTCATGGCCCATGTATCATTTTCCAGGGTGATTAAGTAATAAGACAAGAACATGAAATAAGGAAGGAAATAAATTGGTGTGTTTCTATAGCTACAATTCTTATGGCTTAATTGTTTAATGGAAATGTGATGAGGTTCATACATTCCTAATTGGAGGAAACTAGGAGCTGATAAGATAATGCAGCACTTCAGCTGCCTGACTGATTGCTACTTTCAGTCCATGTGTACAAAATTTTAGATTAGCCTATTGATCATCTAGTCAAAATGCCTACCATGGGACTAAATTTGCCTAAGAAAAAAGTGAAAAAAACTTCAAAAGGACTAATAAAATTCTCACATTGTTATGTACTCATTGACACAGTGCATTCATTTTTTTAGGTGTTCTTGGTTTAATGATTCTGCTGCTATACATTTAATTTTTTACTGTCTTTAACTTTCAAAGCTATTATTCATTCTTCACTATTTCTGCCTTTAAACAAATGCACCCACACTTGCTGACTATGTAGATATTAGAGGTGGGTTTTTCAATGAAGCAAGAAGTAAGTGAGTTCTTGCAGATCAAAGAAAAAAAATAATTTTTAACCTTTAAGTATAGTTTGAAAAGACATTCTAAGACAGCAATGAAATAAAATGTGAACATTGCCTTAGTTCCTAAAGTAAATTATAAGGTGAGATGGCTGCAGAATATAATGAGAGCAGGTACATGTTCACCTTATCTAGTCACCATCCAGTGACCCCAGTGCTGAGAGCTGCTGCTGTCCCATGAGCTCAGTGCTTAAAATCAGTGAAATGTTTATCAGCACATTGGGATGTTCCCAAAACCTGTCACACAACCAGCCTATTCTTCCACAGGCTAAAAGTGTGCTGATATCAGCTGTCATTCTTCCTGTCAGGGGGGTTTTATCTGTGCCTCCATCTGCCCCCTGTGCTGTGGGGTGCAGAACAGAGCAGCTTATCCCTCCCCTGCACCATCCATGCAGCAGCTGCAAGAGAAGCTGTAGGAAAACACAGAAATGAAGGCAGTGGATGGCTTTGATCACTGGAAGTTTGTAAATGAAATCTTTAATTTCAGCAACTTTTTATTTTAATGTAGCAAAGTGGATTGGAGCAGAACAGACTCATCATTATTTAAAAGCAACTTGCAACACAAACTGATTTTTCTTCATGCACTTAAAAGCACAAGATCTCTGGTTTGGGGAAAGGAGGTATCAAAATATATTTAAAATTAAACTTACTGGAGCATAGGCATCTTTGAAATGGGAATGCAAAGGGCTTTTTAGAGAATTCATTTAAATCACAATTAAATTAGATACCTATTGATCACAGTTTCCCTGTGGCAGAAATTCCTGCTGATTTCTGGAGGTTCCTTCAGCTGCACTCCTGGGACTTTCTCCACCATTTCTTTCAGGACATAAAATAAAACAGGAGATCTGCTTAGGGAAAAGGTGACAGTTGTAAATAAGAACATAGTTATTGTTCAGGACCTCTACAATTCTAATAGTATTCTCTGATACTCAGCTAGAAGTGTAAAATATAGTGAAAATTGGCAGCAAGGGGTCCAACTAAGAAATTGATTTTTTTTTAATAAATTTTTAGAATTATCAAATGCATAGTGTAAATTATTAATTTTGTTAACTAACAGGCTTGTGGCACCTTCAGGAAACACATCTGCATGAGAGGTGTTTGGTTGTAATGATGCCTCAGGGGACAGAAGGAGACATTTTAAAATTTCTCAGAAAACAAAATACTCAGAGGGAAGTGGGAGGAGCAACATTGTCCCAGCACACTCATTGGTGGTGGCACTTTGTCTTTTTTGGCTACTTTTTATGAAATACACAACTCAGCATTAAATTACATTTAAAAGGCCAACCTTTATCTGTGTCAGAGAACATTTACAGTTGCAGATATTTTAAATGAAAGTGTTAAGCAAAATATGTTAAATAAATGAATTATGCTTGTTCTTGAAAAAGCAGCTCAAATGAGAGCTAGCCCACTGTATTTAAAATATATTATGGAGTTTTTTGACAAAATGTAAAATAAATATGTATTTGTTCAGTGAAACTTCTGAATTCTGGAAATTTAATTACACATTCATTGTTACAGTCATATGGTCTCTCCTACAGATCTGTGAAACAGAAAAAAACCTTAAATCCATGCACCAGCATGTTTGTCCCCAGCAATATCAAATAATATATTTTGTGTTGACTTCATTCTACAAGTTCCCTTCAGTCATATATTCCTTTAGTCTTTGTATATTGGACACTTTAATGTCACTCACTGTAGCTCAGAGCAAATATTTGCAAGCTTCAGAAAGAATTCTGCCTCATAACTGGGGGTTTAAGTGGCAGCTTGCTCTCAGTGCCAGGTTCCCCTGCACTGATGCTGTGCCAGACTGTGTCAGACACAGGCTTTGCCAAGTGGTGGTTAAAGCACTTGCTGAAACCATGGAAAAATGTGGCCTGCACCAAGAACCTGGAGATATGTCATGGTTGGAGTCCTTATATCATTAAGTCACGGCCCTTGCTCTTGTATTTAATTCTTTCTGCCTCATAGGTTCTGTGGGGTATCACAAATAGTACTGAACATTGAACCTGGATGTTTTCTTTGGCTGCTGACAGAATTCAGGCTACACAGCATGTACAGAAAGAAGCATTAATTGTATAGATATGATTTAATAACATTCAGTGAGGCTTAGATTAAACCCAAGAGGCTTTTTCTGTACTACACATAATGTAACTACAACAGGAATAATTTCAGCAAACCATTTGAAAGCAATTATTTTTACAACTCTGCTTTATCCCATGGGAAAAAAAAAGAAATCAGTGATGCAGTTCCCATCTGAGTTGCTTTTAATATTTAGTCAACAGTTGGATATATATCTATGAACAGATGATACATGGGGCTTTTCCATGTCTCTACTGTATTTAATTTCTTTCTACAAAATTAAAATTCTAATAGGAAAGCTTGCCCTAGGAAGTAGATGCACGTCCAGCACAGGAGGTGATGGCACAAAGTTTAGGATATTTTTCCCCAAATATATGGGTTGATATCTTCAAGTTGGATCATAATATGCCTTTCAGCATATTTCAGCAAAGTGAAATCTTTCAGCTGCTCAAAATGTTTGTTTCCTATCTTGCCACCAGTACATACAAATTCATTAACCTAGAAGATGACAAATTTTCAGTATATTATGCTCTTTGAACCTGCTGACCTGTAGCCACAATGCATACACAAAAAGCAGGTGCTCCTTCCCTTTAATGTATTGTCAAAAGTCGGGGGGGAATAGTGTGTTTTATAGAAAAGCAGTAATTCTAGCCGGGCAGATTGTCAGTAGCTTGACTGGATTCTGGGAACACTAAGAAATATTTCCCTACACAATTTAGTGTTTGAGGTGTGTGTTCTTAAATATTTCTCCACCAACCCTCAGATGTGCAAGTGTGTTGCTAATTTAGTTGTGATTACTTACACAAGTATGGTGCAGTTAATTGAGATTCCACTCAGCCCTCAGACAAAGATCCATAGTTCTATCAAAGTGCTATCTTAGAATGGCAGTGTCACAGAGAAGAGCAGAATTAGGGAAGGCAGAAACCTATTTGACCCACTGACACACAGCCACATTTACAGACAATGTACAATCATGTTATTACCAGTGGGAGTAGAGCTTTTGGGGCAGATATGATCCTGTTGTAATCCTTCCTTAATTTTTTTATACATATCCAAGTAATTTTCAGTGAGAGTTCTGATAAAGTAGGAAGCAATTAAGCATTTTCTTCTCCTTTCAGCCTAGACTGTGATATTTTATTTCTCAGTGCTTTACTATGGAGAAATATGATTGACTCACTACCTCTCTCTCTCTCTATATATATATATTTACACATACATTCTTTGTAAATATTTCAGTAACAGTAATGGAGGGTTTCCTGATTCTGTCACTAAGGTTACCAGCTCTGTCTAGGAGTAAATTACAGTGAACTCATTGCTCCTATTACTAGGTCTAGTTGCAATTCTGTGATATGGTTTCCAGACCTGTGACCTTGCTGCTTCACAATAGGTTTCCCTGCTGAAGAAGTAGAATAACCTGACTGGTTTGATTTGAGCTGGACCCACTAAAGTACTGTGTTCTTAAATATCATAAAGGCACTTGGCATTTCAGGTGGGAAGCAACAAATTCCAGAGTGGAAGAACCTGCTGGAGGTGCTTTGGTTCTGTTTAAGTACTGAATTACAGAAGAAGAAAGAAAACTTCAGTAGAGGCGTCTCTGAGTAGTAATTTGGCTTTAAATATCAAATTCATCAAGCTTTCAAGCCCCCTAAATAATATTCCTTTCAAAACTGGGACCTTGATAAATTCGCAGAAGTAAATTTAAGAGCTAAGCTGTAATTGCATCTGAGCAGCCCACGGCCAGAAAAAGATTTTTAGGAAGTGCTTTGTATGAGAAGCCTATTAAAGGGAGCCTAAGCAGTTTATCTGATTGTGGCTAGAGCAGAATAAACAAGTGAAGGTGGTGTTGAAAATGCTGCTGTGCTGAATGCAAGGGGGAAAAGAATCTTATACTGATTCGTGTGCAACTATGCATGCTTTGTTATTCACAGCTGGCTGGAAAATACAAAGAATTTGAAATAGCCTTGATGCAATTTTCATGCTGCTAACATATGATACCTTTTCAGACAGCAGATAGGGGACAGTTGGAATGTGTTTGCAGTTTCTGACGGCACAGCTTCTGCAGGCAGCCAGCAGCTGGCTTCTTATTTCTGTAAGCACCTGTGCACAGATGAAGGGTCAGCACTTCATAGCCAAGGCAGAGCACATCTGGATTAGAAGTGATTGTGGAGCTGGAAATATTCTAATCTAAGGAACTGGAAGCCAAAAAGTGTTTGAATGAGTGATTCTTGAGTGAGCTATTGCTGAGGAAGGCTGTGCTGTTGGGGAGGAAGTTGCTCCTTGAATGCAGTTGGAAAGGATGGATAAGAACACCTGATGTCTGTATGTGCCATGGGGTGCAGGGCTGGGATCTGCAGCTGCCCAACCATAAATAACATATAATAAATTCAGAACACCACCTTCCCCTTCCCTAGCATCAGCTATGGCTGCCTGTTGTCAGAACTCAGGGAAATGTAGGTTTGGGAATCCCTGAAACAATCAATATCTAACCATGGCACTGTGTGTTTTTTGTTTGGAAAAAACAAACAAAAGCAAGTAGCACTACCAGATTATTTCCATAGTTCATGCTTTTTAATGCCATTTCTTGTGCTGGAGCTTTCTCCTTGAATTCCTGCTTTTTTCCTGATGTTTTCATTTTAAGCACACCTATGTGCCCACTCCTGTGTGTGGAGTTAGCTGCTTGGGAAGCTGTGCTTTTCTCTCCCAGTTAGCTCTTGCTCTGGTATTGCCATGGTGCTCTATCTTTAATGGGAGCATCTATTATTTTCTTTATCTCGCTCCATAAAGGAGCTTAATTGTTTTGTTTCAGGCTTTTTATTTAGCCTGAGTGATGAGCATACTGAGTACCCTGCATTCCCAAGGCCAGTGGCTGCCCATAGATCAGAGGCACTTGTGATGCCACCGATGCTTTCAGAGAGCTTGTTCAGCTGGCTGCACCCTGATGCTGCTTGGCAGGGACATGTGGGGCACACCAGCATGGTGAGAGGCCTGGCAGACCCCCCTGTGTCCCCCAAACCATGTGTTTGGGGGGATTCCACTGCATCAACCAGCCTGGCTTCCAGTGGGTGGTGAAATCCTAAGCAATCCCTGCCTTTGGGTGCTGCTGTTTTGTGCCTCTCCTACAGACAGGTAAACAGGAATGCTGCTGCATCCCATCATATAACCTGTCAAAATCACAACAGAAACAATTTTCTGCACTTGTTATAACTGGAAATAAACTGTATTGCAGATAAATTGTATTGCTTTTCCTGGGGAGTATTGTCCATAAGGTGATTTTTATTCATGCAATTTCTATGATCCCTTCTGTAATAATTTAGATGTAGGAACATGGATCTAAGTAACTTTTAATTTGGACAAAATTAGCAGGGACGTGTCCTGCTAGGAAAAGAAAAAAATGTATCACCTTTCTAGTCAAGATTTTCTCTTGGTGCTAAAAGAAATCAGAGAGCTCTGCCAAAATTAAAACATGTCCGTGTAGCTCTGACTTCAGTGCTGCTCTCTAAAAATTGTTTTTAAAAAAACCTAACTGAACAACAAACAAAAACCCCAACCAGCCATGGGGGAAAAAATAGAACAAAGCTTGCAAAGCACTCTGAGCAGTGTTTTTGGAAAGAGGCTGGAAACAGTGAAGCATAATCTTAGCCTGTAAACTTGCAACTCAGTTTAGAGGTTTCAGTAAAGCTATTGTGAAAACTGGCAATTTTTTTTCCTAGAAAGAAATTGATTTTTAATCTGGCAAGAGCCTTTTTTATGTGGCAGTGATTTAAAATTGATAATAATGCTGGGAAGAAGGCAGGAAAAAAAAGATTGCAAATAGCTCAAATAAGTCAAATGTATCAAAAAGCCCCATTCACTTATTTTCCTGCCAGGTACACGAGAAGCATTAATGTAGAAAATCCTTTTTTCTATTTTTTTTTTCAAATGGATGTATAAAAAGGCCTCAAGGTGGAAAAAACAGAACCTGTAAAGAATTAAAGGGAAAAGAATATGGAATATACAAATACATCAGAATATACGATATACATCAGAAGAATCATCCAGTGCAATGCAATATCCTCTTTCTGAATAGATGGGCTTTTTTACTAATAAAAATGTGGCCACATTTGAGCAGGGAGTTGTAGAATGAGCAGCCTGCAGTGGTTTGAGGACTGTAAGTGCAGTCTGATGTTTCAATCGAAGGTTAGTGCAAATGTTCTAAATGGATTTCCATAGAGGAAAAGGGGATGATGAGAAACTGACTCCTTCCTGTCATGGAAAGGTGTATTTCATGTTCCTGATAGAAACATGCAGACTTAGCAGCAGCACAAACTTTTTTGAAATGTGAAGAGAACAGTCTAAATTTTGCATATGAAAGTTTATTCACCAGCATATTTTCTTCTAGATAGAAATGCAGCACACATACATGCATTTCCCTCGGTGTAAGGATGTAGCTCAGGGATGGAAATTCCAGCACCAATATCAGAAATGATACTACAAAAGTTCTTTTTTTCTAGTGTAGTATAAATGGCTTAGCTTTTGCAAAACAAATCATTAAATCTTTTTTGGATTGCATGGCATGGTTATTTTTATTCTCTTCCTTCCTTTCTGCCATCTGTCTATAAACCTATTGATTGTCCCAGTATTCTCTGGTTTTGCTGCTGATGCTGTGTATCAGTTTCCTTTTTATTACAGGGACTTTTTCCCCCTGATCTTTGGAGGACATTTATGTAAACTGAAACAAAGCTTAGTTATAATGGTGAAGTAAGCAAAGGGATAAAACTGCATTGATCCAACATTGACTGTAATCAAGAGTAATAAATCACAACTTAGAAAAAGGGATGGAGTCAATAGTTTTGAACCATTTGTTCATTTCATATGATTTTGATATATTAAAGTCTGGTTAATTTTTTGCCCTATGTTGTTGTTGTGTTTACCAGAAATGCTCTTGACAAGCTTAAATTAATTTTGTCAAAAGCCTGTTGAGCATTTTTAGAGAGATACTTCGAATATTCTATTTTACTGCTTCAGGTAGTTAACTGTAGTTAAAAGAATTTGTTACAGGGAGAAGCAGGAAATAAAAAATGCTAGTAAATAACATTGCAAACAACTTTGCATGATCACACTTCAGTAGTTTTGAGTTGGTAAACAGCACAATGATATCAAATTGAACTACTTAATCATTAAATAAAGAGTTGTGACCTATACAAGGTAATTCTAATTAAAATCCAGTGTCTGTGCACTGCAATTTATTGCATCCATTGCAAGTTCTTTGCTTTCAAAACCAATTAGAGTGATACAAAGAGAACATATTTTAATATTGGGGACCTCATTGCCATAAATTTGTGGTACCTAATGCCTGTTTCATCCTCATGTCTTGTCTAATTTATCCTCAATAAGTATGTTTGCTTGAAAACTACTTTAACCTCCCTTATCTGCTGCATACCTTAGTTGTGATCTTTTCAGAATTTTCTCTTTAAGTATGTTTTGTTTCTTCAGGGTTTTCTGGGGAGATTTTTTTGTTGTTGTTCTCTTATTTGTTTGTTTTGGTTGGGTTTTGGTTTGTGCCTCAGTTTGGTTTGTGGTTTGTTTGGGTTGGTTTTGGTTTTTTTTTTGTAATGTGAATATATTAATAAAATATTTCTTGGCTTACCATAAGCCTTTTGTGGTAACATGTTCTTGTCAATGAACTAATAGCAGCTGATCTTGGTCATCATGTGTCTGCTTTGAGGTTTGAAATCTGGATGAAAAAGACATTTTATCATCAAGTAACATTATAGATTATTTCAGTAATGGTTTTACATTCTGGTTATTCTTTTTTTTTTTATTCTTTTTTTTTTTCTTATTTTTTAAATAAGGTGAACAATGTACTGTACTTGAGAGAGATTAAAATTAAAGTTTTTCCACTTTTTGGAATTTTATTGTAATAGAACAAGACTCCTGCCTACTTCTTAATCATAGGAAGATGCTGTTTATTCAGATTTGGATGTACGTCCATATGAAATTCTCATATTAATAAAAGCAAAGTTGTTTGTGTTCCAGCACAAAGTAATTTCTGATTCAAGTGAAATGATCTTCAAAAAGCAGAACTCCGTTTCAAATTCTGAAACTTGGAAACAGCAGAGCAGAGTGCACAAGTGTTAACTTTTAAATTCCTATTGATTTAGTGTTTGAAATTGGTTTTCTTCAAATTAATGATTTGTGCTATTCCTCAGAAGTAGTGGAAATTTCTGAAAATTGTTAGATTTCTGGGTCAGTTTGATATTTTTTGAGAATCCTGGTATAACACTGGAAGGATCTCCTGGTTATTTCACTGAATTTTGCTGTTGGAAGTAAACTGTGCCCTGTTTATAAACCAATGATTATGTAGACATCTTTCATTTTAGAGCCAAGCCTTGGTTAAACAACAATTAATCATTCCTCCTCTAAAGTGGCTTCACTCCCTTCCATTTTTTCTCTCCTCTGCTTCCAGGACAAGAAAAAACTGGACACCAGATCTAATCCTTTCTTTTATTCCTGGTGAATGATCATCCTGAGTGGATGGGAGCTTTGTGTTTTTCTGAACTAGTCTAGAGTGTCAAATGAAGTCATTGATACAGAGTGTGCAGGAAATGAGGATAAAAGGAGAGGATTGTGATAAGATTGAGGCTTGGAATAGATTTAGCTGGTTTTGTACAATGAATAAAGCAAGTGTGAAAGATAACTCTGAGAACGTTAAATATGCCAAATACTAGAAAATTTTGACAAACATTATTCAAATTTGTATTTCAAGTTCCCTGTTGAGGGAGAAATGACAGAGCATCCTGTCTTGTTGAGAAGCATGAGGGATACTGAAGTCTCATTCTTGTTTCTCTAAATTTTACCATACCTCTGAAAGGAGGAAGTATAAAATATCAGCAATCAAATGAATATTGAACATCACTAGCAAGGCAGATTTGATGTTTTCCAGAAAGAAACATCTTGTTTGAGTAGAAAATATCCATTCTCCAGTTTCTAGTCTAATGTGTTGGTTTCTTGCTGTCAGAAAGTGCTGTGGCACTGCTGTATTTCAGCATCCATCTCGTGCTGTCACACTGCTGCTGTTGGCTGTCATGGCTGCACATCTCAATTGCCAGAGTTATCTGTCTGCAGCAGGATTAGACACAAATATGTCTCCTTCACATCCTGCTCCAGCCTTGGGCTGCACCAGCCTCAGGAAACTTCAGAGAAACTCTCTGCATCCTCTTCTGACAGCACATTTTACTAAGTACCCTCCAATCTATTCCTCAAGCTGTTTTCTGTCTCTTTATTATTTGCACTTTGTATTGAATTAATACTTTGTTGCTTGTCTCTGGCAGTTCTGTAATGGAAATTTTTAGACCATTCCTTTTATAAGTTTACCTTAGTTATGTGCCAATATATTTCCAGTGCAAAGGGGTCCTATACTTGGAGCAGAAGAAATACACAAATGACAGGCCAAGACAGTGCTTGTTAAAGGCTGTCCCCAAATTCCCACTGTATCCTGACATGTACAGTTTTCCTCAAACAGCTACTATGCTTTTTTTGGTGGAGAGAACAAGAAATATTGTGACTATACCATCTGAGGAGCTTTTGTCATCAGCCTATTTAGGCCTCACTTCTATTATTGCTATCTTATATTGAAACATAACTTCAAAACATAGTTATTTTCATGCTTCTGTGCACATGCACTCCATAGCCACACTCATGGTATGTGTATATACACTCACTAATAACTGCACATCTGTAACCTCCAATGAACATTTCATTTTTTAGGAAATAGTGTCCCACTGAGCAGCCCTAGTTTGCCTGTAAAATATTAGGCTATAAATTGTGTTTATTCTCTCTGGGTTAAGCTGTGTCAGTCTCCAATAGCCTGGTGCTACACATTATAGCATTTAGTGCCTCTGAAAGCTACTTGTTATCAGAGAATGCAGCTTATAAATTGCATATTCTTAGTAATAACATAGTCTGCCTTGTATTTTATGTCACTCCAATTCACACATACCTCAGCAATACTATGTCCCACCCAGGCCATGATAAGTAAAGGAATGATCCTTCCTTCTAGGCTTTTTGTTGCTGTTGGGGTTTCTTTGGAAAATAGAGACTCTAAGTATTTAGGTTATTAATTATGTTCAGTTATTAATAAGATTTCAATTCACAATAGACATGAAGTTACAAGACACCATGTGTTTTCAAATGTGTCCTTTAACCACTACTATCATTTTTCTTTAAAACCCATACTTTTATGGCTAAAAACTTGTAAATCCAATCAAAAAGATGGGTATTATAGAGGTTGTACAGAGAGCACCTACTTTCAAAAACTTTAATTCTTGGAGAACAATACACAGTAAGTGTGTCCAGGATAATTTGAGCTGAATTATTATTATGAGGAAAGTTTGTAGCATTTTTTGTTTTGTGGGTTTGGGGCTTTTTTTTGTTTGTTTGTTGGTTTGGTTTGTTGGGGTTTTGTTTGTTTGTTTTGCCTTTTGGAACACACTAGATTAACAGGCAGCAAGTTTTTTTCAGGGATGCACCTACAAACTTTTCTGTTCAGAAAAGGTCTATGTTTGTCTGAGATAAGCTTTGCAATTCACCCCTGCCCATTCAGGTTGTGCTCAGACTTTGCAGCTAATATGCAGCAGCTCAGGACAGAATGTGACATTCTGAATAACTGCAGGGCTTAGATGGTTTCAGTCATGCTGGGCTTGATTTGAGGGCAGGAAGCTTTGTTGCTGTTCTGTTGTCAGTGCTAAATAGCAAGTCAAAAGGAGGATGTACCTGCCAGATTTTAAGGCAGAGTACAGAAATTGCACAGGGGCTGATGGTGTTTGCTAAGTTAAAAGGTGTGGTGGGCAGAAAGGTATCAAAGGAATCAAATTGTGGGGTGTGGAGAAGCTAGAAACCTGCTAAGATGGGAGGAAAAGAAGATGCACATGGTGGGGAAGTGGAGGAGAGCAAGCCCAATTTAGCTTTTAGAACACTGATTCAGGTATTTTAACAATGCTAGAAGAAGCTGCTTTGGCCTGAAGAAGTTTTATGGGGTGCAGATATAATGTTGGAAGAGCTGTGTAAATGGAGGCTTTATCACTGCAAAGGGAAGCTCAGCTGCTCTGTGTCTACAATGCAATTTATATGAAAGTGTAGCTATCCTGGGGAGTTTCACAGTATGGGAGCTGGGCACTTAATTACTTATTCTACAGAATGTCACTAATGAGGGGTGTGGCTTTAACTCAAGGTTTTTCATACATAGTAATTAAGCCATTTTCCTACCCATGTCAGTCCTTTATTCTTCAGCTCCTGTGAATAATCTTGTTTTCTCCAGTGCTTGTCTGGAGCTGTGTGTGAGCTGCATGGTTTGCCATTTCCAGGGTGAAGATTAGTCAGCCACTAGCTGCAAGCTGGAGATGAGCCTACCTGCTTTCCCATCTGTGGCAACACTAATTAGAGTTTTCTTTCTCTTTCAGGCACAATTTTTTTTCCCTGAAACTTTCAGGAACTTAATTATCTCTGAGAATTTTTCTGTCCCCTATCCTGTGTCAATTGGACAAATTAAACAGCAGAATTTCTCAGTCATTAATGTAAAAATGGTGAAACAGGCAGTGCAGTCACGTAAGTTTCCTTGCTCTGGAAATCAGGATAAAAAAGATTATTTCTATTATGGCAACATTTTATTGATAGAGCTACACTAGTCCTAATAAATCCATTCTGGTCATGGGAATTTTTCCTTCTGCCATGGATGCATTTTCATAATACAATGGCTCAAAGATGAGGTTCTTCCCACAGTCAACAGCAGTGACAGAGCTGCACACACTGGCAGGTAGGATGGAGCAGAGATGGCTCAGGTGTTCATTCTCTCTGACTTCACTGGGTTGTTTTTAAAATATCCTTTCACTAAAAGTTACATAGGGAAGATGGGTTTGAATGGCTTACTCTTTTGCTTAAACTTCATAAAGGGACTGAGCAATGAGGTTTGCCTAAATGTGTGTTCTGTGCTGCTGTGGAAACCAGCTGCTACAATGTTAACCAGTCCTTCATTTGTCCTTTTTCCTACGTTAACATTCCTAATGCTCCGATTTTGTGACTACAATATAGCTCTCTAGGGAGTAATTTGCCCCAGTTAGACCATCTGAAAACAGTTACTTCATGTTCATTATCCCTCAGTAATTCAGCTATTCCTTCAGTAATTAATACTATTTTAATTAAAGTTTTAGTATATCTCCCTGTATGTACTTAGGCATAACCTAAAGGTATCCCAAAATTTTTATGTTCCCTGCTTTTTATTACAACTTTCTCCACAGATGTCCCTGATTATTAAGATAGTAAAATAATGAAATGGAAGCTGCACAAATGAAGGGCTCATTATTGTTTATTGCACAGGGTAGAGTATGTGCCTAGGACCATTCAGGCCACATTTTTATTTCTTCAAGTAAATATCTAAACCGCAGTTAATATCAAATTCTGTACATCTGCTGGTATGGGATGGACTCTTTGGTTGTTGGGGTTTTTTGCCTTTTTTTTTTGCTTTTTGTTTTGCTTTTTTTTTTTTTTTTTTTAACTCTGACAGGACTTTCTATTCCAAAAGTATGTACAAATAGCCAGGAAAACCTTAGAGCAAGGAGTGTGCAGTGCAATAAAAGAAACCTTTTTCTCAGCATGATGTTGAAGCCACTATCAGATTGCAGCTAAACAAGCACTTTAGTGTTTAAATATTTGAATTAAGTGTATAGTTGTGGCCATTTCTGATTATAAAACTTACAGAAATGCATCATTTCTGATGGTTTCAACTTTCTGCTATATGGAACTCACTTAATTTGAATTATCTATGAACTATCATCAGGGTAAAAGTTTTCTTCCCTACACAAAGACATGCTCTCTCATATGAGGCATGTCTTAATAGTAGTGCTGCTTCTGGTGAAAAAAAGATGTTGAGCATGTTTTCTTTATTCTGGTAGGGAAACTGCACTTAAGGGAGGATGCCCATGATAGAAAAAACTGTTGGAAAAGAAGGGACCTGAGGAGGGAGAGCCAGCTGGAGAGAAACACATCTGCTAAAACCCTTCTGAGTTATGTCCCACCCAGAGTCCTTGAAAAGACACAGCCTTCCACAAATTCCTTTAACTCATTTATTTTCTTGAGGATCAATCTGAACACTTTTGTCTCATCTCCCATTCAAAGCTTACACCAACAGGGCAGAAAGCTTTGATATGACTTTGCTGACCAGTTTTTTTGTATCCTACAACACACCATGCCCACATGGCAGTCACTTGCTGGCTGAATAATCTTTTATTCATTAATCCAAGTGAAATAAAAGTGGTTTTACTGTGCTGGCAAGAAAGAAATGCTTGTGTTACCCCAGCTATAGCAGTTTAAGAATTGCAGCCCAGAAATAAGTTTTCTTGTCTAAGCATGCCTGAATAGTGCCAGCCAGCTGAGGATTAGGGGTGCCAAGATGTAAGGCTGTACTAGTGAGCTGTCTTGGTGAGAAACAAGTAGGAAGTGCAAGGCTGGCCATGCTCCCTGCCAGTAATTCCAAGGTGTCTGCCTTGCCTCACAGAACATACAAATGCAGTTTGCAGCTTCTGACAGTCCCACCTGCCTGGTTGCACCCTGTCCCATGTGTTGGGCATGGGTCTCTGACAGTTTCCTTTGAATCCAGCTTCTCCTGCTTCTGTCTTGGTTGGATGATACTCTTTCTGCAGTATTTCTCCATATCCTATCACTTGTACAGGAAATTTTGCATTTCTTTTTACTTCTCCTCAGCCAAGAGAAGAAACATGAGTGTTGAAGGAGAAGTCTGCAGTGGGAGATGACCTTGAGATTCATTGTTTTTTAACAGCAGCACAGATCTTATTTGTTAGATGCTACTGAATACGTGAACTGTAGGTGAAGAGCAGGCAGTGTCCCACTTAGAGCTACTGTGAGCACTGCAAGCTCATGTTCCTGTAGGAGCAGTGAAAACATCAAGATAACCTTAAGAGATCTCTTTCAGAGTTTCCCTCTTTTCAAAATTCGAGTTACCTCTTAGCCCACTCTGTTTATTGCTTAAAATGCCTTGACTCATATTTGTGAGGGATGCTTTGTGCTTGGTGTGAACAACCAAACAGCCCTCTAGCTGATTTTGCACTGCTGCCAGTGCAGGGAGGAAAAGATTCCCTCCTGATATTGTCAGAAATCCTGTTTTGAAACCTCCTCCTTTTTCCTGTTAGAAATAAGCTGAAGTCACAATCCCTGGTGGTATTTAAGAAAAGATTGGACATGACGCTTCATGCCATGGTCTAAGTGACATGGTGTTGGTCAAACTTTGTACTTGGTGATATCAGAGGCCTTTTCCAACCTTGTAGATTCTGGGATATCATCCCAAGTGTTACCAGGATGACCCATCTTGTAGAAATCAGTCACAGATGTTGAAACCCCCTGAAATTCTCCCCGTTGAGGTAAGTCCTCCCATCAGTTTGCCTCTTTGTACACATTTCAGTGTTAGCAGATTTTGCTTAATTGTTTCCTCAGTTATTTTGTGAGAGAGCTGCTTCTCTCCAAGTGCTTGAGCAGCTCTTTCTGAGGTCAGTGTAACACTGGAGCTCTCGTTCATGCAGTGGAAAGGCAATCTGCACAAACCAGGAAGGAATCTGGGCAGTGACACTGATCTGATGCATTTCTTGTTGGCACTAATTCCCTGAACACTCTTTGAAATAGTTTCTCTGCTATAAAAGCAGCACTGCTGTTTTCATTGACAAACTTCTTGATGTGTCTTGCTCTGAGGGAACTTTTAGTATCTATACATTATGTACACGTCTGTGCATAGGAATATAGTCACTGGATTTATGGCAAGAGCTATTACAGCTTTCCTTTTAAGTGCTCACAAACAGGACTATGAAAATATAAAAGCAGCTACAGTGGAGCTGTTGATTGACTAATATAGAATTACTCAATCTATGTCTAACCATCTTGATCCATACTAACAAGACCAAGATGAAAGGTTAGTTTCTGCTCTTCTCATAAATAGCCCTGCAAATGCCTTTTTAAAATTCTGTCATGCTGAATTACATGGCTCTTATCATTTGCAGATCTCTTTTGAAAGCAGCCCCAGGTTGCATGCATATTGGATTACTGTGCATCAAAGAGATTAAAATAGGTGTGCTATGAAGATAAGGACATTTTCGTATTCTACTTGAAAAAAAAATATATTAAAAAGACCCTTTAGAGAAAACAAAAAAGTACTCAGAGGAACCACACTGAAAAAAGCAGCTTATGGAAAACTGCAGAATGGCTGACAGATTCCTAACAATATTCACTGGTACTTTGTTTCTGGTTTTAATGTGTTTCATATTCTCATGAAGAAGCATAAATTTGAGCACTAACATGTGAAAAAAGTAGCTGCTTACACATTATTGACTCATTTTATGGTCTTTCAAAGTTATAAAGAAAAACAGTTACTTTGGGATGGTAATTTTCTTAGGCACTCCTCACTGACGGAACCAACAAGAATTTCCAGGTAACCAAATTTAAAGTAGCAACATGTGAAATTATTTAGGAATTTTAGAGGAAGAGTTGAGAATTTCTTTCTTTGTCTTGAGGTATGGAAATTTGAAAGTTTCATTTGATCCCATTATCTATTACTAATAAGTCCACAACATGAAATGGTGAAGAAATTACATGTTTCAACTCACAAAAGCATTTCAAAGAGCTGCCTGTACACAGAAGGACCAAAACCAATTAAATCATTGAAAATGCAATTAAAATGTGAAAGAACAGTAAGTTCTCAAGGGAAATGTGTTTTGAAAATGTCACATACATGTGCTTGCCTCTTGCTTGTGTTGGTTGAAGGAAAATCCAAGCTCTGAGAAAGGCTCTTGCACTTGAAACAAATAATTGTGTTCTTGACAGCTGACAGATCCCTGGGGTTAATTTGGGGAGCCTTGGAGTACAATGTGTTTGGTGGGAAGGTCTGGGGCACTGAGTACCTCAACTTGCAAGATAAACAAAAGCATGGAACTGTGTGAGCTGTATCCAGATAACCCAAAAGAGGTTATCTGCAATTCATTATGTTCTCTACACAATCCAACAACCAGCTGGTTTTGGGGGGTTGGAGGCTGTGTTATACCATCTGATCTTACTGAGATTAAGTTGACTAATAGTTATTATTAAGACTAATAGTTATTTTTAAAACACAGGAGCCTCCAGATGATTTGAATATTTTTATTTAGAACATTATGAAAATCAAGTGTGTTGGTCTATTTTGCCATTGTCATAAGCTACTAAACCAAAGCAGTACTAGAAGGAAATAGAATAAAGCCAAGATGCTGGAAAGGGAAGGGGGATGCAGTGTGGGGGTGGAGTTCATTTGGGGAGAACTGCATATGTAATTCACCAGATTTTTTTGGGGAAAAAAAAGGAATATGTAGTTTTAATATTAAAATATTAAAAAGTATTAAAAATATTAATATTAAAAGTGAAAGAGAGTGGGAAGCTATGCACTCTGGTGGTCTGTCCATGAATACATGAGAGGGAGAGAAGGAATTGGCCCCATCCCTCCTGGTCACAGGGGCAGGAAGAGCTCCCAGCCCAGTTCCTCTTGGTAAAACACATACTGGGGAGAGAGGAAAGTGGGAAAGTGTTCTTCCCCTGTGTGCACACCAGGGAGGTCTGTGAACTTTACAGGGCTCTGCTCTGTGCCCCCCTGGCTTTGTTAGAGTGTGCTGGCTGCCTCCTTTCCCCCACCTGTGCTTTGCTCCTGGATGCATCCATGGTTCATGCTATGCCTCTTCTTGTGGGTGTTTCCAGCTCATCCTCGAGCTCATCTATGTAATTAAAATATTCAGATTGCCCTTTGAGCACCTTATTGTGCTAGCAGTGATTAATCACTGAGAATTCCCAGTACCAATCCATCAGCTCTCTGAAATCAATGGATTTAGTGAAGATTATCATATTGACTAGTCAGCTTTTCTAATGTACCACATAATTTCAAAAATGGTCAGTGGCTCCCACGTGTCTGACCCTGTGTTATAACTCAGCAAAGGCAAAAAAAAAACCATTTGACTGTCCTGAAGCCTACCATAGCCATCTCAGCCTGCAGCTGGCACCCCTGGGCCATCTCTCAGGGACTGTGCTCTGAGCCCAGCTGGCTCTGAAATGATTTCTGACAGATTTACCCTTTCCTGGGGAACTGTCCTGCCCATGGGTAGAACTGGAATTTGTGCATTTCTGCTGCTTTGGGTGGGGCCATTCTCAGAGGAGTTTACAGGGGAACAGTTATGTATCAGCTAAATTCTACATTAATTACTTTGCCCTCACAAACCAATAGTTAATACAACTCTTACACAGAAAATACTTCACTATCTTTGCATGTAACAATTTCTTGCAACTTCATCACCTGCAGTATTCACAAGATAGTTATTTTAAAATTGTTAGGTAGCAGATAATTTTGAAATAATGATCTTATGATAACTTTTGCCTCCTTACTAGATGTGGTAAATTAACCTCTGCAGGAACGTTTTACATTCAATTTGACACCATTTTTGTAAAATAAAAACAAAATTAATTTGATAAGGAGAACGAAGGATTTTAAAACTCTCAAAACATAATCTTCACATTGATATTTTGGGCAAGCAGAGATCTCAGCCATGATTCTTCATGTCAGGAAATCCATTAAAATGTGAGCTATTGTTAGATTTCATATTAATACAATACAGTATTTTACACACATAAATGAATGTCATTAATATTTCCATTAACAGCAAACTAATTATAAAAAGAAAAGCAGGTGTTGTGGCTGTGTTTAATGCCTAAAGAGTTGCAGGTTTGGCAGTAAAAGAGAGGACCTTTGTCTCAATACTGAGGGTAAAGCTCTGCTTTGATAAATGATTACAAGCATACTGAAATTCACATTGCTTAAAGCATCTGTGGTTCAGCAGCATTTTTTAGAGCATTATAGCAAGGGATTAAAGCAAAAGAAAGGAATTTTTATCATATGATAATAACTCCTTAGGCATTAATGCTTATTCCATTCAGGAAAAACACTGAAGCTGATTTTTCATCTTCACTTTTCTCAGATGACTGTTGTCCTTATGGGCCTGAATTGCATATTCTCCTGAATAAATTCTGAATGGCTGGTTAGCAGGAAAATAAGGCAAATCTGAGCATTTTATAACCGTTTATTAAGGACAAATTACTTGGATATTTTTGAGAATGCTATCTGTAGTAGATTTTAGTAAAACAAATTGCACTGTGGAAGTGTGAAAACTTTGATTAAGAATTAATCTTTTGGAGTTCAGATGGCATTAAGTTATAACTTATTACTGAAGAAACTGGCTCAATCTAATCTTCTGAATGGTGATGGTTTTCTTCTCAACCAAGAAAAAAATCTCAGTAGATAATTAATTAATGGTAGATTTTGAGCTTCTCTGATTGGAAGACCAGGGTAAAAAGGTGTTTTGGAAAAAAAGAAAACAGCAGAACAAAATGTAGCTTTTTCTCATTTAGATTTGTCTGACATAAAATGGATTTTCAAAAAGCAGACACCAACAATAGAAATGAAATGTCTAAACAGGTACAGGGAGGTGCAAGTTTTGATTAGCAAACAAATCATCAGCTTCCTTACAAATTTCAAATAAATTCTAAAATTACAAAACTAGAAATCCAATTCTTTATTTTAATTTAAATCTGTCATTCTGACAATGAACACAAACTGTAAACTCCAATCTTAGCTGTGATGTGGTTTAGTAGAAGGAGAAATTATGGACTGCAGTGCAGTATTCAATAATGAGTAATAACCAGCTTTTTCACTGTGTTAAAAACTATTCCATGTTGGCTGCAGAACACAGATATTGTGTCAGAAAATATCTTTGGTTCCTCAGTCCTTAAGATTTTTTGACCAGCCTTGAAATGCCAGCAAAGTTTTATGTCATAAAATGATAGTGAGGTCACTGAATTTACTTGAAAGGTAGTAAATTTTAGGCTGCAGAACTGCTGAAACATTGACACTCAAGTAAGGCTTGATCTGGGGCTTTTTTATTTTTTCACAGCTTTTGAAAGGAAACAATTGTGTGCAAATGAAATCTATTGACAACATGATTTGTTAGGCCTGAAAAGCAACAAATGAGCTATAACATGCAGAGTGCAGACCTATGCACTTAAGTAAAAACAAAAAATTCAGCAATAAGCCACAAATTCCTCAGCTGAGGAGGGCAGAGAACAGAAGGCCCTTGGAGCATTAATTAATTGGAGATTGGCTAGGGGCCAGCTGTAAATTGCAACTGTGAAAAACACAGATGTACCAGCTGAACTTCTTTCAACTGAGCTGAAGCCAAATCTTCTCCAGAACAGTAGAGACTCAAATAGTTAAGCACATTTGAAAGTTATGGAACAGGTGAAACAAAGTTTTGAGAGTGATGTAAATGAGGGTCTGGAGAGTCCCTGCTGGACTGCAGAAAGGAAAGGAGGAAACTGCAGAAAGGAAAGGAGGAAAAAAAATACTTTTTTGGATTATAAATCTGCTTGTGAGGATTTCCTCAAGCAACAGTGCAGTACTTTCACAGAATCACAGAATGAACTGAGTTGAAAAAGATCTTTTTGAGATCAAGTCCAACCCATGGCCTAACACTTCTCATCAACCAAACAATGGCTCTCAGTGCCACGTCCACTCTTCCTTTAAACACATCCAGGGATGGTGACTCCACCACCTCCCTGGGCAGATGATTCCATTCCCCAAGCACTCTTCCAGTGAAGATTTTTTTTTTTTTTTCTGAAGTCTTCCTAAGCAACAGGAATAGTTTTGTTGGGATTACTGTGTGGAAATTGCTTCCAGCTTCTTGTACTGTTTGAGCTGGGGTAGAGGGACTGTATCTTTTCTCATCATGTGAATTCCATCTGCCAGGAAAGAAAAGTTCTGCCTCCATGTTAATATCTGTGCAGTATCTGCCTTGCAATAGATATTTAAGATCCTTATGGGGATATTAAACAAAGCAAGGACTGAGCATAGATCAGTGATCAAACCAGAAGTATAAACCATAGTCCAGTGACCAAACCAGAAGACTAAAAAGGCAGGGAAGAAATAACTTCAGATAAAACAAAAAAATTACCTCAACCAAAAAATACCCAAAGCCCAAAACTGTATTAGTGCACTGTACATTTTCACTTATATAACTGTTTTATGTATATGCTTACATGCTAAACCTGTCTGAAAATCTGAATTTTCTGAGCCTCTAATCTGATACACATATGAGGGATGACATGATATGCTATGGTAGGAGTTTGCACTGAACAGTATTCAAGTCTTTTGAGTCATGTAGACATAAAGTACTGGAATTTAAAAGTTTGTATCACATGTACAAGCATTTGATTTTTTTCTGTAATATTAAAAAAAAAAAACCAAAACATAAGCAATGCCTGAAATGCCTTGTGATAGGCACACTTCAGTTTTATAACAAAGTTACTGTAAGCTTTATGCAAAATGGTAATTCCAAGCAGCTCCAAGTCTCAGATTAAGTGATGTCTGGTAATTAACTACCATCTTTGTTGGACTATCTTTGGATATATTTTTCAGAATGAGTCAAAAAGCTGGAAATGTTTTCTTCCATGGTTGTGTTCAATAAGGTATCTAAACTGTTGATGTTAGTGCTTCAGTAGAGCAAAATAGATAATTGATTTGCTGAGCTATAAAAAATTCATGGATTATACACTACAGTAGTGATAAAGATTTGTAAAGTACAGATAAAAAAATCTGTTGCCTTCAGAATCAAATACAGACTATAATGCATAGAAATAGTCCTCAGTGGAGCAAAGAATATAAAAAATGCTGAAAGTCAAATTTCTATAAAGTACTTGGGACAGGGACCTTTTTCCCCCCATCCTTTCCTTCCATTCTTTGAACAACCAAGTTCTGAAATTTAATTTTTAGATCAGTGGAAATCTATTATAGATGTCAAACTGTGTAGGACATTTAATCAGATAACTTTTGCAATCCTATTACAAGTTGCTCTATGCCAGATGCTGCATTTTCTCTTTGAGTGAGAAGTAGAAAATGTCCCTGTTGGATGACAGACACACTGAGAGTTTCAGAGTTCCGAAGTCCCAACAGTCCTATAGCAATGTTTGTGGCATTCAAGTGCCTTGCACTTCAGCACTCAAGTTAATTATGGAAAAAGTTATATCACCAGGAATCTTTTTCTTTTTTTTTCTTTTTTTTTTTTTTTTTGGTGGGGGGAGGAAGGGTGGATATATCCATATGAGAAGATGGTGGTGGTAGCAAATTATATAGAATCTCCATCTGAAAAACCCCAAGCAGGTATCATTTGCCTTTTTTGCTAATCTACTCTTGGGTCTTTTCAGGAGAGGAATGTTAGGAATATTAGAATTATACATTGCCATTTTCAGGGGAGAATATTTTTCATTATTTTTGAAGCCTTATTTTAATGCAGTTGTGGAGACACCCCACACTAGAGACAGAAAGTTGTATTTGTCCCACCTCCCCAAAGGTGAGGTCAGCTGGGGAGCTTCAATTCAAGCACTGTCCTCCGCTCCCAAATCTGTAAAGTGATTGCTGACAGCAATAGGAGTGTGATGTTGATTATAAGCATTTCTGGTTTATTTCATCCTGGGATACTTGAGAGGCTTGTTCCGTGTATTTGTCTCTCCAGAAACTTCATTATTGTAGGATGTTCTTGGTCCATTTTAGTGTGTGCACAGAACACTGGGAAAAGTAGATTTTAAGGATGGAGGTATTGCAAATGCTTCACCAGGTTACCTTCAGCTATTCCATCAAACCCAACTAAACACTTTGGGTGGTGTCCCCTCCAGGACTAATTGCTTGCACCCTGAATAAGACCTGAAAGTATTGGCATGCAGAATATGATGGTAATACAGTGGTACTTCCTAATCCTTTATTTTGAGATGGGGAATTGGGTGTGTGGGCGTGTTTCTACTTGTTCAAGGGTTTTGAAATGGTTTGGTTTATTTTTGGAATGTGTAGTAAAATTCCCACTGGGTAACCTATGTTGTGACTGACTGGTTCTGTTATAAAATCTTTTACTTTCTAAGTAAACATTTTCTGCCATGAGAGAGCAGCCCATGCCTCCCTACTGTACAGATTTCTTGCATTTCATGTAAGGAAGGTGCTGTGCCTTGGTAGTTGCTGTGAAATAAATGTCTCACTTCAAGTCATTCTGTACAAGTGTCCTTCCGTGGGGAAGTCCAAAAATAGATGTTCTTTGTTTTTCTTTAAAATAATTTTACCTGCCTGTCCATCAACTATCTGATTTTACCAATTTCTTTGTTTTGTATAGTGCAAAACAGTGACTTTTATCTATAAAACCCCACTCTCTGGGGATTCAGGTTGTTTTGATGTCTCTCATTCTCTGTCTGCCTGTTTTCCAAAGAGCTTTTGTTTTATTTATGTGTATGCACTTGGAGGCATTTTTGAAGTAGCATATCATAGATAAAATCATAAACATTTTATAGATTGATATATTAAAACACAGTAAATGTGTGCAAATCTAAGCTTGCTGCTTATTTTCATAATCAGTCTTGATTTCTCCACTGACCCTCATTTTCTCCCAGTAATGTGTCAAGAAGGGACAGCAATTTTTCAAACCATATGATTACTGGTGTGAATTACTGTCAGAATTTCTAACTGTAAAAGAAATATTTATATAACAGATTGTAAAATGCTCAGTAGTGCTGAGTATTGCCATGTTGTCTTGTATGCATAGTTTTCTTTATTGCCACAATATCTTTCCATTATTAGCATTCTTTATATATTTATATTCTTTATATATTTATGTATAAAGATATCTATATATATATTCTTTATATATTTATATATTTATATTCTTATGCTATTTATAGTTAAATTACAATATTCTCATGAAGCCTGAATTATTCTGAGATTATAGTCCCTGCCAATGATGACTTTTTATTTCTTCCTTTGTCTTTTCCTTGATCTTTTTGAACAGTACAATTGAAATTACCCTCTTTAATTTTGGCACAATAAATCATGAGAGTTCAAATTACCTAAGGTCAAAAACCTTTTTCCAGGAGGACTTGCATATTAAATGTATCAAGAAACACATTGTAACTCTTAAAAGGCAAAGTGATGAATAAGTTATCAAAGGAAGTTTTAACAGAAGTGGAAGTAATATATATCCCAAAGGAAGCTATTATGAGCCCATTAATATCACAAGCCAAAGTTTTACTTACTGAATATAATCTAAATTGTATTGAACTCCCCAACCATCAAGGGAAATACTCCGTTTCTGTGGTCTTGTGGTTGATTCATTCCTTTGATTCCTTCAAATATCTTTATTCCTCCCCTCTTTGTTTACATGAGCAGTTCAAATTGAATTAAATAAACCACAGTGATTTGGAAAGTCGTTGTTCAGAACAGGGTGATGCTCGTTGATGCTTGTGCGTAATTGAGAAAATTTCCTTATTATCCCAACGTGACACCTCCAAACCTTATGGCACAGGGATTGAGCCCTGTGTTGCTGTGCACAGGCTCCCAGCTCCAGAGCTGCATGTGCAGCATCTCCAGAGCCTCTGCTAGGGCTGTGGCTGCTGGTGGGTGTGCTGGTGGCACTGCTCATCCCACGTGTGCTGCACCATCCACCACCCCCTGGCCAGTAATGCAGCCTCACCCCTGGCCCTGTGCTGACACTTCATCTCCCAGCCCCACACATCTCCTGGCTGATGTGGCTGTGCTCTGCTGCCCTGTCCTGGCAGCTAGATGATGCCCCAGCTGAGCAGGGCTCTTCTCCTTCCCTGCCTCCCCAAGGCCCACAGCTGTGTTCTCAGGATCAGCCTCCTGTGAGCACAGCCCTGCCATGGGGGTTTATGGCACACAGCCGTTCTTTCTCATCCCTTTTGGTAGAGAGGTTAGCTCATCCTCCAGGCTTAAATGCATTCCCAGAATAGATATTGTGCTGCAGATAACTACTAACAGCATGGATTTAACCTTGAAATAGCTAACTGTCTGTTCTCACAAAACCACAAAAAGGAGTGCTGTTTAAGGACAAGATTTCTTTCTGTTTGGGAGAGTGAGACGTAGTTCTGGGTATATTTAAGAAAAATGCCTAGGTCAGAGAAAAAGAAGTTTGTCTTTGGACTGAAGTGTCTCCAGAAGGCAGCAGAACAGGGGATGCCTGCACTTCCCTCTGCCAGGGGGTTAAAAGTTCTGGCACTTGGCACAAATTTGCCTCTAAAGCAGGTCTCCTGTAGTCTTCTCCCTCAGGATTTTTTTTGCAAAAGAAGAGAATGTTAGGTAACTTGGCCTGTGAATGTATTCTTTCCATTATTTCTTATTTCTGTATTTCTTGTTTGTGTGCACTTTATGCTGCTGAAGGTGTCCAGTCCCTGCCTCCTCCTGGCTGGGAGCTGAGTCAGAGGATGGGCTCATTGCAGAGTTCAGCAGTGCCCTTTTGATCAGTACCAAATATCCTTCACTCACAGCTTCTTTTATAAAAAAGGGATGAGCATGGACTAAATATGAAGCAAAGAAATTTGAACCTTTATGCTTTGCTTAGGCCAAATCCCAGCACCCAGGAGGTATCTTGGGATAGGAGATAATGATCACTAAATTGTGTTATCTCCTAGCAGGGAAGCAAGTTGATGCCATTTCTCCTCAGTGAGGGAAGGTTTGAAGTTACTTGGGTTTTTTTCATCATACAGAGCCAAATATAGAGAATATATTTTATCTTACTAGATTTTTAACCAACTTCACCTGAAATATTTATTAGTGTCTAAATTACATTTTGGTTGGCCATCAACCCCACTTCCCCATTCCTGCTCGCCAATTAAAACATTATCCTAAAATACATAAGAAAAAAATCAATTAAATAGGATGAGCTCGGAGATAATCCCACCCCTACAATGGAACAACAAAGCTGAGTACTGAGACAATTTTGTAACAACTTGTAACTCACTCAGACAAAAGCTTTTGAAGGTTTCTACTTTTTTATTTATTCGTTCTGCTATGGCTTTTTAGAGTGGTGCATTCAGCAATCGATTGTACAGTACATACCAAATAGCCAAGCATCCCTAGCAGGTACTTATTATGTATGCCCTTCACATTTTCTGGCAGCTTCAGTTCTATGACTCATTTTATCATGAGCTTCCACTTTGATGGCCTTTAAACTGCCTATCCAAGACTGTTAAAATGACTGCAAAGTTTGAAATCCTTTCCTGGAACGACTTAATTCTATAACCCAATTAAATCAGATGGTGTGAGCTGTTTCTTGAGCATTTTTGCTTGTGTTGCTTATTGCTCTACCATCAGCTTTTCAAATCCTGGAGTTTGAGGACTGCTAAAGTTTCTCTTTCCTTTGTTATTACAGAATGCAGCTGAAGCCACTTTGTTGTGAAAGTGACTTTGATGAGCACTAAATAGTTAAAAGACTTAAAATAGAGTTTTTAATTTGTCAAGGGAAAACATTGAATGTATTTTGGAATATGCATCAGATTCTTATGAGCATGTCTAGATTAGATTAGCATACCCTGCTGGGTCAGATATGGGCTCTGAAATGCCTGTTTTCTCCTGCCTGTCCTGAGTACCACCAAGCTGACTGGTTGTTCTGAAGGGTTTCTGACTCACAGATTTGATTTATTCAGTATTTGATCTAGACGTTAGGAGAAGTATCTTTGACATAATTTTGATAATTGTTCTTATTATGTTTTGATAACCTCAAGCAATGTGTATTTCAGTACTAAGAGAAGTTGCAAATCTATTTGATGGTTCTGAGAAGATATCAATCCAAGATTGGCATTAACTCCTTTTTTTTTTTTTTCCTTCAAGAACTGGGTAGTGACATCAGGTTGAATTATACCAGCTGAAAAAAGAGCTAGTGTCAGAGCCAAAGTATCATTATTAATAATCCCAGGCTCTCATACATTTAATTGGAGCACAGCTCTTTCTTGTTCAGTCGTTAGTGCTAGGGAAAATAATTATTTTTTGGAATACTTGTCTTCCTTGATTGTGTTTGAGTATCATCTCAGATTATAAAATTTTAAACTCTTCAGGAGTTATGATGTATTTCTCTGTTCAACCACCAGGAACTGTGGAGTTTTTAATTGACAATATTGGACAGAATCAGAGTGCTGAAGAGAGATTTGAGGGATGTCACCCTTCACAGTATTTTCTATTAGCTCAGTTTCTAATGTGTAACACTTATTGGAAGAGTTACTAATGAAATATTAGTGTGGAGGCCAAATTGTCACCTTATTCTCCTGCTGACTTCAGGCTATTCAGAGGAATCAGGATGTGTTAGTGTTTTCTATACTTCCAGACTTGAATTTATAGAAGATAAACCGTTTAGAAGTCAACCCAGTTTATGTAACAAACGAAACTTTTCTGAAACAAAAACTGCCTTATGCTAAAAGCTTTTTTTTTTCTTTTGGTAAAATAAAGTTACAATTATTTGTGATCAGGACTCTATAAAATGTGACTTAGGAACACGAACATTTGAAATGAGAGAGGATGTACTTGTAGTTTTAAATGTACAATGTATTTTATAATTTAAACTAGAGAAGCCTGGAGGAGGTAAAATACTGGTTATTTAAAAATGATCACATAACCATATTTTGAAACCTCTGTATGCTTAGGATTTTCATATAAATAGGGTTTGTGGAGTTTTTCATTAACAAGCAAGGAATTTGTGCAGATTCTGCCAGTTAGCATTTATCAAGAACACCCAAATAATTCTCCTATTGAATTGAGGGAATCTCATGGAGTATAAACCATCAATGGCATTTTTATACAAGTGGAAATGCAAAAATATCTTTTTACAGACCTGAAGATTTAAAGAGAGAACACTGCATTAGGTGTTTATGGTGCATAGCCAATAATGAATTTAAGGTACAGCTTTCTCTGAAAAGCTGATGATATATGGCAGTTCTCTTTTCTGTTATTCTAATTGCAAGTAAATATAATACTATAAATGCAAGAAATAAACACTAGTCATTTATGAAATTATCTAGTTGCAAATTAATTTGTTTTGTACTTAATACATTTTGAGGAAAAGTGCATACATTCTCTGAGTAAATGAAGCAAGACTTTTTATTGTCTCCTTAAGGCTGATATGAGCCACTGGAAAAAGTGAGGGCTTGTCTTTGGTCATGCACTGTGCAAATAAATGTATAAAATATCCTCTCCTAAATATGTATGAGTAACATAGTGCCTTGCTTGATAGGATAATGAACATAAAGATGTCAAAGAACAGCTAAGGCTAACAGAGAAAAATCACTAAAAATTACAAGAAAGCATTAGTGCCAAAAATGCAACTTGGGCCTTCTGTGGGTTTTTGAAGAGGAGTTTTTAATGTTCCAGTGAACACTTGTGCAATAAGGCAGCAATGATGGCCCAAGTAAGTCTGGCAAGTGCCTTATCTAAACCCAGCTCTGGGTGAGTTATCTAAACCCAGCTCCAGAGTGAATTATCTAAACCCAGCTCCAGAGTGAATTATCTAAACCCAGCTCTGGGTGAGTTAACTAAACCCAGCTCCAGAGTGAATTATCTAAACCCAGCTCCAGAGTGAATTATCTAAGCCCAGCTCCAAGAGTGAATTATCTAAACCCAGCTCCAGAGTGAATTATCTAAACCCAGCTCTGGGTGCCCTATCTAAACCCAGCTCCAGAGTGAATTATCTAAGCCCAGCTCCAGAGTGAATTATCTAAGCCCAGCTCCTGGTGCTTCCCTGCCAGGCTCTTGGGCACAGCTCCTTCAGGTCCAGCTCTGCCATGCTGAGCACCTTCCTGCCTTCCACTCCCAGATGCACCTGGTGGCTTTAAGAAACAGAGAACTATTATTCATTCAACAGTAAATCTGCAGGCTTGGGCTAAGATCCAGGTCCACAGTTTTGGGCAGGTCTGGGCACAGGATGGGGACATGATCAAGATGTGGAGCAGAGGGACCTGTGAAGCATTTTTACCTCAGGGTTGCCAGGTATTTCAGTTTTTATGGCCTTTTCATCCTGTTGCATAAAAGGCTGATCATAAGGAAATTATGATGTTATTTTATAAGTATTAGGACAGTTAAGCTGTTAGAAGTTTGGCTGTAGTAAAATTACTATTCATCTAAAATGAATATATTTTTTCTTCCTGGTTTAATTAAAAGCCCTCTGTACAGGACTGCTAGTTACCCTACAATTAAATTCCTTTCAGTTTGATCTCTCTCATTTGGGGACTTCTTATCCAAACTCCAGATTTCTGTATGCCTTCAGAATACATTTAATACTAAATATAGAACAAGGTCATGATCAGACTTGGCTAGTCTTTAACATTTTCAAAAAGATTTTTCAGAAGGCTGGAATTGTTAGATGTAGCTTGATAATTCTGCTTTTTCTCTGAGATGAATAAAGCTAGCTCTTAAAAAGTATGACACAATCTAATCTTTTGATGTCCCTTAACTCCAAAGAAAATGAAATCTTTCCGGAGGGAGGTCCAAAGAAACTCCAGAAAGAATTTGGAAGACCTTTGAAAATGATAACCAGCTGGTTGTGAAGCAGCAGGCTGCTACTACATAAAAGTGCTGCAAAGCTAATAATAACCTGGAAATAATGGCTAGTGAGCTTATGCTTTCAGAATATCTGGCTGAGTACATCCCCTTCATCTGATATCCAAGTGTTTCAGCTCAGAGACCACCTGTGCAAATCACCTAGAATGGGAGGTAGAGAGACTCACCATGCAGTGTGCTCCTCACACTAAATAACCCCAGCTACCACATCTCTGGGTCAGTGGCTTTTGACATAAAGTAGATAAGATTATGTTATTCTTGTTTAAAAAAAACTCTGTGCATACACAGAGGAAGTTATTTCTCTCTTTTCTCTAAAAGATGGAAAGATATATAGCTTATAAAATGACATTTTGAGTGAGTATGGTTAGAAAAGTGTGTGTTTTATTTAAATGTCTGTTCTAGTGGTACTTTGGCTAAGATGGGACACACATGTGTAGGAAAATGTATTTAAGACTTCAAAGCTTACATCAATGCTGAATAATTAAATATTTGTTGCATTACCCATGTGAAATAGGTTACTGCTAAGTGTTATTGCATAGACTGGCTCTTCCAGCCTCAGAGACAGGTTATGTGTGCACTGTGTAACATTTGTACTATGGAGGGAGAAAGATCTGCCTGGAATTAGGTCAGAAAGCTGTATGGTACAGACATTGTTAGGGCTTACCTATCCAACACAGAATATTGATAAATTCTAGAAAGAGGGAGCTGCTTCCATTTTTAATTAATCCTTTTTACTTTAAAACAGGTTTGTCTTTGCACAGTGCTCAGCTGTATCACATAGCCCAATACACCTGTAAGATCTTGCTTGTTAGTTTGCCCCAGTGATGGCCTAATAAATACGAAGGAAACCCCAGAGTAATTAATACAAATGGATTTGGCTTTAATGTGCATCTTCACAATTAATGCATTGTGTCACTTAATTTTTCTGGCTGCACTAAAATTCCCATTCTGTTCTGAAATGCTTTGAATGACAGGCAGTGTCCTTGTAAAGGGGCCAGAAGTCTTGGCTTCAACATCTCAGCTCTTTCACCTTATAAATGGTGCCACAAAAGCTGCTGGGCTGAGTGCTTGAAAACCAAACAGGTATTGTGGTAAATGTAAGTTGTAAGGAGAAAAGGTTTCCTGATGTGACTACTCAGCACTGAGAAAATGTGAGCAGACTTGCATGCATTGTAAAATGCTTTGAAATAAGCAACTAAATAATAAATGGCTAAGGAACTAAAGAGACATAGGAGAAAGGGGGAAAAATAAAATGAGCAACTGAATAATAACTGAGAAACAGAAGAGACCTAAAGGTAAAGAAAAGTGAACACAAGCAAAGAAATGAATTTGTGAGCCAGGGTGCAGAAAGAAGAGTGAGAACTGATTTCTCACAGAATTAGAGTACATCAGAGCCAGAATTTCAAACCAAGGTACCCAGAATCTGACATGTAAACCTAAATTTCAACAGTAAAATCAGTGGTCTGATTTCCAAAGCAATACAGACCATGCTGCTGTGAGTTGATACAGCCCTGAGGTCAGGGGAGACTTTATTTCTCCTTACTACTACTGGCAAGAAGATGGCAGCAAGGTGGAGGTAGGGCTCTTCTCCCAGGGAGGAGGAGAAAGGAGAAGAGGGAATGGCCTCAAGCTGTGCCAGGGGAGGCTCAGGTTGGACATCAGGAAGAATTTCTTCCCAAAAGTTGGTTCATCATTGGAATGGACAGCTCAGGGGCATGGTGCAGTCACTGTCCCTGGAGCACAGTGCCGTGGGCTGGTGACAAAGGGACATTCCCTCACAGGCTGGACTTCATCTTGGAGGTCTTTTCCAACCTTGATTATTCTATGATTTTGGTAAGCAAATACTTCTGTATGTTTGAAAGGAAATGAAAAAATGAAAATATGTAAAGTGATTTAACCACTCAAATGAAAATTAGCACTTTGGAACAGGAGCACAAGGACTGCTTTGTTAAACTTAAATGGCCTCCTACTTCCAAAGGAATTTATCCTTTCTTTTGAAAAGCAACATTAGTCAGACCTCTTTTAATAATATGATATCTGCAAATGCAAGGTAGATTTTTTTAGGCATATTGAATGCCTCTGAAATCCATCACTATTGAATTAGAAGAGCTAAAAGCAATCAGTATTAGGATCACTAATCCTGCTTTTAGAACAGTAAAAGGAAGTATTTCCACATATGCATATTGTATAAATTGTCAGCCTTACTAGGGGAGTTCAAACATAGTGGTAAATATGTTTAGTCCCTGTGCCAATACTCTGGCAGGAGAAGGCATAATTGTTTTAAGAAATATTTGTTTATTTCTTCGATAAATATGAGACAAAACATTAATTGAGGTTTCACTAAATTGAACTCAGGTTTACCACGTGTATTTTCTGTATTTACAAATGTGCAAGCAGAAATATAAGATGGATGTGGCAGAAAGCCAGACAGGAATAAAGCTGCAGAAAACTTGAGAAAAGTATTAGGATTAGGCAGCTTTAATTATAGCACTATTTGCTTTGTTCCACTAGGATCCTTAATCAAAACAAAACACTTTTTCCCCTTGATCCTTCATCGTTATTGCATGCACATATATATGTGCAACAGTTAATTAGTGAAAAAGCACAGAGCCTGTTTCCTGCCAGACTAATCTTTGATTGTGATTAATGAAGAATATAAAATAATGTGCCTGTTAAAGTAGGAAACATCTTTATATTTAAAGGAAAATCAAAGTTGCATGTATGTGCTTTATAGCACATCTTCAGCGCCTTCTCTTTGGGAAGCAATCTCTCTGCAGCAAAGTTTTTTTACCAGCTTGGAATGTACTCAATGCAACAAAAGCTTGAAAGAAATGCTTCTGGACTTCAGTAAGGCTTTTAATATGCTATCACCTGGGAAATCATGCTCATGGAATGAAATGAGGAGCAGGAGCAATCTAATGTGCCTGAAGAGCTGCTTGGAGAGGAGGTGATGAGGTGCATGGAGGGGTGCTTTCCAAAGGTGATGAGTTCCCTAAAGATCTCTACTGGACTGGTCCAGAGTAATAAAATAGTATGGTGAGGAAAGTGCCTGGGGGGAAAAAAGAAAGCTGGAAGGCTTCATTAAGATAATACACATGAAATAACACTAGTAATTAATGCACATCCAAGGTTTAATCACAAGCTCTTCAACTATGCAACAAAGAGTTCTATAGACATGGTTTGATGAGCAGTAGTTTATCCGAATGAATAGTTATGCATCCCAGATAATTTGGAATCATGAGCTGCCAAGGGCTGAACGAACACCCTGTGGCCTTATTGTGTATCTGACAATCTGGTCAGAGTAGGTGTGCACAGAGCTGGAACTATCCATGCCCAAAGCACCACTGACTTGTACCTGAAGTGCTGTATTTAGTTCCTGAGCACTGAGCTCAGGCTGGAGTGTTCCTAGCAGTGTCTGCAGGAGTTCTGGCAGGAGTGGGGCTCCAGAGGGAGCACACAGAGGGTGCAGCCCTGGCAGCTCAGCCCTGGCAGCTGTGCAGTGCCTGCCAGCAGTGCTGCACACACACAGGCTGTGCTTCACTCACCCTCAGATTGTAGGGGACAGACAAGATGGTGCTGACTAGCAGAGTAACTAACTGGATTTGTTAGCCTCTGATAGATCCTTGCCCTGAGGTTTAGTGCTCTGCTGTGTGGGTGGCTCAAGGGTTCCTCCACCCTTTGATTTGCCCTAGAAGGGGCTCTATGGCCCCAAAAACCAGCCCATTCCCTGCCACCCTGGTGTCTGTGCAGGGGGATCAGCAGTAAAAATGTCCTGTCAGACACATCTGTGCTCTGCTGTGCCTGACATATATTCAGCTCAGCTCAATGCTTTACCTAAAGAGGGTTAAATATAAAGAATATTTGATATTGTGTTTATATTAATGGCTTTGGTGTTGCAATGAGCAGGGACTCCTTGGGCAGCACATCTTTGTTTCAGATCATTTTTGCTGTAGTTTTGGCTAGCAGTGCTTATCTGCTAGTGCAGTGCTCTTTCACCTTTCAGGATTGAATCTGTCATGCCTATTAACTGTCCCTTGATACAGTTTTGTGTGTCATAAAGAGCCTTGAAACTGAATTTAATGTACTTGAGGATAATCTTGATTCTTTCAACCCCCTTGTGTGCAATTTAAGGAAACAATAGTATCTGTTAAAAATTTAGAGGAGAAAAGCAGTGGATTTACAATCCCTGGGAGGAGGTTGTAAACTCTTACTGGGGTGCTTATAAAAGGACATTATCACATTTGAAAAGCAGAGGCAGTAGAAAACAACTGTCAGAGCTGTAACCTTCAGGCTGCATTTTCTCCTTGAGGAAACCAGTTTTGAATTACCTATATTTTTAATGCAAGAAACTTCTTTTTCTTTCTTGTTTGACTTTTTAAAATTACCATTTCAGATGTGGTGGTGGTGCAGTAGAGCAAACACTAATAGCTTTGCAAATGGTAATCCTAACCCTGCACTGATTGGCACCCAGTGATATTGAGTTTTTGATAGCTAGAGAGAGAGAGCTAGAAATACTTTTAACAGCATGTGAAAGCTTTATGGTTTTAGGCTAGGATAGTTGAATATGTGTGAGCCTCAGCTAGTTCTGCCATGGCTGGAAGGCAGCATAATTGCATTGCAAAACCTTTCCTAAGATAAATTAATTGTCAATCTCCAGCAAGTTTTTGTTGCCCTCACTTCTGCATTGCAAAAATGGAAATCATCACATTTCCCACTTGTTTTTTTTGGTGACATTAGAAGAAAAACTAAACAGGAATGAGGCAGGAAGCCTGAGCCATCCAGAGATGTTCAGGCTGTGGTAATCAGGCCCAAATCAAGCACCAGAGAGGGGTGGTTGGTAGAAATGTAGTATCTATAATAAATAGAGAGAACTGCTACCAATTTTTATGCAAAATATATTCTTATGAAGGACAGAAATACATCTCATTTGTGTACCTACCAGTTACCAAATTTTAGTGGCCATTACTCTTCTCTCTTTTCTCTGAGCAGCTTAACTACTCATTTTTAGGCATTCATGTCGTTGGCATTATGGAGTATTTTATGTTTTATTTGCAAAATATATTGGAAAGACAGCTGACAGTAAATAGAGGATAATGGTGAGGATAATCAGATGTAATTGAAATCCATCTCTGTTACAGTATTAAGAAAGTAGTTGCAGCTTCAAAACTGTTAGGAGCTTGTAGAGCTGCCTATGATTCCAATTTAGAAGACAAAAGGGATTCTATGAAAAATAAGATATAATTTTTAAATTGCTTAATTATGCTGCAGTATAGTTGTAAATAACCTGAAATGTGTATAGAGTTACTAAGTGAAAATTAAATAATACAAATATTTGCCAATATTTTACTTATAATTATACAGGGAAATAAAGGGTGACTGCCCAGATACCTCATTATCTGTGTAATAGGGCATCAGTCAATTATTTGACTAAAACAATCAATGTGACAACAGAAAATATTCTCATTATATCCTTTCTATCATATTTAGGAAAAATCCTGAGATTAAAAATTTTATGTGTGAGCCAGAAAAGGTTTGTAGTCTCACCAGTAATTAAAATATCTCTTCAGGTTTTCTGGTCTTCTAATGGTCTAACACTGAAATTCCAGCTGTGTGAAAGGCTTGTATCACTTTGCAACTCTGACTTGAAAGAGCTGAACATTTTTAATGTTCAAAAAATAATAGGCTTTCTCTGAAGAAGCCATTAAGTACCTTTCTTCTGTGTGTTTTTCCCCTCTAGTGTTTCAGTTCTTTCTAATTTTCAATTCTGTAAAAGTTAATATTGTCCATTAGTTTAATTTATGTCAGATAAAGGGTGACTTTCATACAGCAAATGTAACTGAAGGTATTACTTCTTGGAAGAGCTTGAAGTTAACAACCCATCCTGTACCTGAGATGAAAAGTCTGTAATTGACCCTCACAAACATTTATGTTCATCAGAAAATTATAATTACAAGTATAGTCTACTTAAAACCAAAGGAAATATAAATACTTAGACATCAGTAAAAGTTTGTAATTGACTTCCTGATAGAGAAAATTTACTGTGCTAAATTTATCCTTTTTCAAGAGAATTGACCCCTCCTTTACTTTGAATTGTTTGCACAAGGATTTTTAAAAATTATTCGTTGCATTCCTCCAACTTTTTTGAGTAGAAGGCAGAATCCCTTTCCTCATGCAGCTGGCCCTGAGTGCTCTGCTGCAGCTCAGCACATGGTTGGCTTGCTGGGCTGCAGGAAGAGATTTCTGGGTCTTGTTTAGCTTCTTGTGCTGCTGCTTCTCCTTGTGGATCTTCTTTGCTGCTTTGGTGTAAATCTATGGCATAGACTAGCCCTGAGTTTTCCTGGAACATGCATCCTCTACTTTCTTCATCTCTGGCATCTTTTGTAGCAAGGCCTCTGTAATATTTTTTGTGACATAATTTCTATCAGCCCAGAACTTTTCAAACTATAGGAATCTTTAGACTGAGACTTTTAGATTTTATGTTTATGAAATCTACTTAAAATAAAAATAGCTTCTGTAGTCCTCATGTTCTTACCTGGTGGAAGCTGTATCTTATTTCAGGGAAGATGCAGCCCGTGTTCAGATGAGTTTCCCAAAACATATGAGATGCACATTAAGTTCCCTCTCTGGATTTGCATGAGTAATTCCAGATGCACTGCATTTATGCACTTGCTGTGTAAGACAGTCTTCCAGAGAATACTGATTGGTACACCCTAGAAATGCCTTAAGGAGTCAACTGGAATAATAAGGAAAAAGGTGATTTCTAATAGGTATCACACACATTAAATTGTATTTGACCACTAAAGAACTAACATACAGAAAAGCTGCAAATAAAATTATTAGGCAGTATCTATTTTTCTTTATAGACAGAAACATCAGAAAGTTTTTTCTGCAAGTTGGTTTTTATTGTGTGGCATAAAGAAGCTCTTCAGCAAGAAAAAATGTATTATTATGCATTCAAGTATCCCTTTTGACAGAAACAGCTGAAGCTTGACATATATGTGCTCTTGAATCATGATCATGCACAGTAAAGCTCTCTGCTGGAATACCTGCAACACTTATGGCTGCTGCAAATAATTCCATTTTTCAGTATGATGAACCCTCTATTCTGATCCTCAGAATCCTCTATTCCAAGCATGTATCACACATAAAGAAGAATCAGTTTGGTTGTAAACATGTCTGAGTCTCAACACAAATGCACTGTAAAAATGGTTACCCCAGGTAACGAGTCAATAACAGCCTGAGCCATTTTATGTCTTTATTAATATATTTCCTATTTTTGGTATATAAAAAATTGCCTTTTCAGGGACTGATATTTTCAATAAGTTTGCACTCTCTAACTATTTGTTTGAGATAGACTCAAAGTAGGACACTGACCTGGACACCAGACCTGCAGTGATGGTCCAAATCTCAACCTCATAAATGTTTTTAGATTAGCTATAAAGTGAACTGAGTGAAAATCTGGATCTGAGCTCATTGTGGTTTTGAGATTGTTGAAATTGAAGAGGATTTTATTGTGGCTTTAACTTAGGACTCCTGATCTTTTATTTCTGTAATGTTCTTTTAATTAAAAATCTGAATCATTCTCCAAAATGTTGAGTATCCTTTATACAAAAATGCTCCATGAGTGACTTCCTGTAATAAGATTGATGTGGGAGAATGCATCATGATCTATTCCCTTAAACTGCAATATTTCCCACATTTATATGAGATATGACTAAATAGCTATATTTGAGCAGTTGAAAATGCAAGCACAAATAGGTATTTCATTGTAGAAAAGAATCAAAATGTAATTTAATTCATAGGGTTTGCTTTTAACAAGCACTGAAATAATTGTAACTTATGCTACTTTTGTTTGCATTGCATACATATGTGATAAGTATGGACAGCATAACTTTTTCAGGAGAAATGTGACTTGACTGGAATAATGGCTCCATGTTAACATTCTGGTGAAAGGTATGGTTGTCTTCAGAGTTTCATGGTTTTACACCTGTTTAAAGATAGAACCATGAAAAACATTTAGTAGGAGCAAGTAACATGCACTTATCAATGAGGTGACCTTTCCTTGTGTCTGAACACAGCTGCCATTGTCAGGGCCTTTTTCTATCAAAAATTATCTGTCTTGTAAAGAATAATGACTATTTTTTTTTTCTTTTAATGTGTGTATTCTTCTCTACCTGTATAAACAGTAAAAAAATAGAAGCGATCTAGAACTGAAATCAAACTTCAACTCATTAAAAAGAAGATTATATTCACAATCCCCGAAATTGTGGCTTTCTTTTCATAACAAAATATAGGATATTCCTTCCTTACCACTGGATTCCTTGATATACTTCACATATATCTTACTGTACCTTGTGGCATACCTTGACTCCCTGGGATATTGTGGTTCAGACTTTAGTCATCTCAGATGTCCAGAGTCACTCTTTTCTATCTCCTTGTCTGTAATATCTTCCCTTTTGAAGTGTCAACTGTCCTGACTTATTTGATTTGTTATTCTAAGTACTTTTTCTTCTTTTATTCCGTTATTTTCATCACCACTGTATTATATCCCTCTAGGGAACACCTGATGCTTTGGGCACAGTGCTTTGCATGTGAATTAGACTATCCTGCTCTGTATGAATTTTTGTAATGTGTTTATTACCTCAGGATCTGGGCACCTCCCAGTGGTACATTAAGTAACCAAATCTGTCACAGCTTATTTGCTTCCTTATACTCTTCTTAGACTTGCTGGGGAATATTTTCCTTTGGTATGGCTTTCTGTTGCTGTTTTTGAAATATGAGATGTGTTTACTTGTGCTACAGAGAGAGATGAAATAATTGTCTCTTGCACTTGGGGGAAAAGTGTTGAGTTCTTGGATCCCAGGGATATTCATCCCAAAGTAAATTTCCAAATAAATAGGAGTCTCTGCCCAGCTTTCCCAAAGGCAAAGATGTGACTTTTTTTAGTAAAAGGGTGATAATTGCCACTACACTAAATAAAGAACTATAGAATATACTAAATATAGAAATACTAATAGAAATACTAATGGAAATATTATAGGAATATGTTAGAAACAATAGAGAAATAGTTCTTAGCTACTCAGAGAGTGCTTTTAACCACAAAACTCAAGTAAGATTTTACTGATTATCTCTAATTAAAACAAAAAGAAGACCAAACTACTAACTTCCCATGTAGCAATATGTCTGCTAAAAATGTTTCCTAAATGTCAAATCTAATTTCTTTTACAGATAATGCGACCAACTATATTGGTCAGAAAAAAAGATGAGTTTTGTTTCTTAATACACTTTTTTTTTTCATGACTCCTCTAATAAATTTAGTAGTGATTATGTTTTGCAAATGAAATTTTATATGCAAGTTACAGCTTATTTGCTGTGTCATCTTCAGATCTACTGTATTGGCTTCAATATTATCATGTATTTTTGTGCAGTGGTACCATCAAATGTGACATACTCAAAATGGGGAATGCCTATAACAAAAACACAGAGGAATTCTGGTAACTAATTTTTTTTTTTCTTTTCATGAACATGGATGCATTATTTGTTTTATAGATTTTTAAGTTAAAATATTATGAGGGAACCAATCAATTCATAGCTCTCAGAGGATTGAGTCAGGGCTGGGTTTGCAATTGTTATCTGATAAGGACTGTTGATGCTATCATCTCTCTCCATCCCCTGAATAGTGAACACGAAGGCTCTTCCTGCTCAGCAAGGCTTATTACTGTTAGATTGCCTTCTAAACCAACCTAATGCAGGTCACAAAGTGTAGTAAATTGGCAGCTGCTCTAACTGATGAAAAAAATAATTGCAGTGTGAGGCAGGGGAAGTTCTAAACTAATTTTTTTCTTAGCAGAAAATAGGTATTATCAAATGCAGAGAAAGCTATGTTAAAGTAACCTTGAATTTTTGCCTTGAAGTCAAAAGCAGCTGGAATTTTCAGTCATGGTAATGGGTTCATCTGAACAGTTGCATAATGAAGCTCCAACATCTAAAGAAGTCTCATGCACATCCCCCACCCAATTCAAAGGTAATATTTTCCCAGGAAGGAAGCCTGTATAGCTGGGACTTTCATTTACACCCTTCAGAATGATGTCCTTGGGACCTTTTCAATGCTTTGATGTGGACCAGAATGGTAAAGCTGTCTATCTGAAATTGGCACATGAGGTTCAACTTTAGGAACTTGAAATCAGGGCATTGCAATGTCAGAGCAGCTAACATGGAGATCTCAGCATTAACCATGAGAATAGCCAGGAAATGAAAAAAAGCAGGCAATTTTGAATATTTTCTTTCTCAGATTCCAGGATGCAAAGAAAATATGTCAATTGCTAATTGGACAATGTATGCAAGTTAGAGTACAAAACATGAAGAAATAGTGAATTAATTATTCATACTGCTTTATGTCTTGAAGATCAGAGGCTGTTGGTGGGAAAGTAAATGTGAATTGTGTCAGAAGGGCTTAAACAGAATCACAGAATCACTTAGGATGGAAAAGACCTCCAAGATCAAGTGCAACATTTGGCTGACCCTTGTCAACTAAACCAAAGCATTAAGTGCCACATCCAGTTGTTTCTTGAATACCTCCAAGAATGTTGACTCCACCAGCTCCCTGGGCTTCCCTTCCTTCACCCTTTTAGAGAAGAAATCCAACCTGATGTCCAACCTGAACTTCCCCTGGTGCAGCTTGAATCCAACCCTCTTATCCTGTCACAGTTTGCCTGAGAGAGGCCAACCCCTCCTGGCTACAGCCACTTTTTGGGTAGTTTTAGAGAGCAAAAACATCTCCCCAGGGTCTCCTTTTCTTCAGGCTGAACACCCCCAGCTCCCTCAGACTCTCCTGATATGAGTTGCTCTCCAAACCCTTCCCCGGTTCCATTGTCCTCTGGACACTTTCTAGCAGCTCTAAGGAGCAAAATTCCTTGGTTTCTTTCATCTCTTGGTTTTCAGTGACCCAATATGAATTGTAAATACGTAGAACATTGCTAGGCAACAAAATCTCATTGTGTATTCTTCCCCAATCCCAGTGATAATGCCTTTTAAAACGCCTGCAGATTGTTTTATCACAAACTTCAGTATAATTTCCTTTCTACAAGACAACATTTTGGTCTAGCAGAAGAAATTCTTTCAGAAACTGAGGTAAATATCTGATGCAGCTTAAGGATACACCCTGAAGCAGAACATAATATTTGCATAGGAAATGACTGACTTATCACATAAATTTTCCTGTGTAATTTGCTAGTTTGCCTCCAAGGGGCATGTAAACCTGAAAAAGAGAGAAGCCAAATGTAAAAGAGGTATTTCTGCTTTTAAGAAGCAGTCTTATCTGCAGGCTTAGTATGTTGTATCCTGATAGGAAGGGGTTTGTCTCTCTGGGATACATGGAAAATTTTGTAGGCAACTTATGCAACTTCTTAGTTGATGCATTGAAGATGTATTCCCTGCATGTTATGCTGCAGCAGGCTGATATCATTATGTCCTCTTGCTTCTTAGAAACTGAATTTCAGCATCAAGGATATTAAAGATGACAAAAGTCTTTCTATACAGTTGAATTCCCAGGAACTGGTAATGGTTTATCAGAAAATTTTATCCTGTTTTAATGTAGTGTAACAAAGACTTTTCTATTTTTAAAAAGATGAAGAACTTACACACAAGAGGTAAAAATGTGAAGTAACTACAGTCATCCATATCATCAAGTGTATACAGCAAAAAATTGAAGAAGAATGGTGACTGCATGACACTGATCATGTATATGGATTACTTGGAGCTGAAAATGCAGCTCTAAATTAATAACAGCAATGAAAAGAAGTGTAAAAGGGATAGGCTGGTATAGCTTGATACAAAACATCACTGCTTTAAATATTTATTGTTTTAAACACTGCTGGTTGGTGGCCAGGAAAATTGCAATCTTTGCACTCAGGATGTTGTATTAATCACATGAGCTGTTTGAGAAGAACATTGCTGGGTGCCATGGGTGAACTGGGAATGTGGTGCCTCTCCTGCTCTTGACAAGTGAGGGGCTTTGTGTGTGTAAGCCAATATCCCTCTGAAATCATTAAAAAGGACTTTAAGTTCAGTGGCCAGCAGATCAGATTCCTCCTCATTGACTGTCAGAGATGTTTTTATCATTGATTCTCATTTCCTTCTCTCAGTCAATAAACTACACACAGCACTATCTAAAACAGCCCTCTCTGCTGAGGTCAAGCCTCTTCCACAGGTCATCAAGTTCATGACATGAAAGGGTCAGAGGTCGTCACTGGAGAATGGCAATGATCACCTGGGATTAATTTAAGGAGTCTTGATTTTACAAAGCACAAAGAAGGGTTTCCTTAGGAATTAATTTTTAAATTGATACTCATTAAATTCAGTGAAGCAAAACCAGACTGCATCACTGATCTATTTCCCTGTGCAGTGTGCATATTTATTCCCATTAATTTAAACCACCAAAAACCAGAAAGATGCTATTTCTGTAGGATTGCCTGTAGCCATACACTGGAGAAAACTTATACAGCTGTCAGCATCTATTTTTTGGCTATTTGTAAGAGGCAGACTGTGTTTTTCCTTAGTTGTGCAAACTCAGTGTATAGATATGTAGACTCAACATGTTCCCAGTAGAACCTTGGGTTTGCCTCAACACCACAGAAGGGAAAATGTAGCTCTTGAAGTATTTTCAAAATAGTATTGTCTTTGTGACTTATCACAGTCTGGGCTTGTGCATTTGTTGTGCTCAAACCAAAGTGCTCAATAAAGAGTGGTTCTGTTGAATAACTGGAATAACTTTCAGGCCAGGCTTTTGAGAACCATGCCGTGCTGGTCTCTGCTGGAAGCCACATTTTGCATATCTTACAATAGCAGCATTTTCTGTCAGTGCCAGAACTGTTGCAGTCAGCCATCATTCATGGGAGCATAATATCTTTGCAATGCCAAGTGCAAGAAGGACAATGACACCAGACTCTGCACTGCCTGAAACATGCATATCCTAAACACATGGAAATATCTGTGCCTGCAGATGCCATCTCCAGCCCATTGCAAAGCAAGCACTTGACCATTTGTACATCAGAATGTGTTTCACTAGACCATGACACTGTGAGATGGTACAATAAAATATTCTTTCTGTCATTAAGTTGGCCATGAAATCTCAGTGCTACCAACACATATTAAGAGGCAAATGACCCACCAAAGAACAGACTTCACCTTATCAAATGAATGATAAAATTGAGCAATACCATTAAAAAAAACAAGTATGAGCAAACCAGGTAAAGGTTGTGAATACTGCTCTAATTTAGCTGTAATAACAATATAAGCCATAAATTTAGCTTTTGGAGAGGTGTGAGTGAAATTACAGTGCAGTACTGCAGATGTCAGTTTACATGTCAGCCTTGTTCTTGTGATTAAAAGGAATGTCTGCAAAACCTGAAGCAGCAGTATTATTCATATGAACGTTGGGAAAACAGATTGAATGCAGCTGAAACCAGCTCAGGCAGAAACAGAAGCTTTGTTGTTTCAGGCAGAATATACAAGCAGAGATTACAAAGTTGTAGCTGGAAAGATCACACTGATGCCACAGCAATATGTACTTTATAGTATCAAAGCAGAACTCACATCTGGCTGGCATGCCAAAGGTTGCTTTGCTTTGCTTTGTTTCAAAAGCTTCTTTTTTTTTTTTTCCCCTTTGCTGCATGAGGTGGTGGCATTGCTTATCTGGGAGAGGATCTATCAGCTCTGTGGAGTGCAGTGTTCTCATGCATTAGGACAATCCTCTCTCTGCCTGTTGTGAACAGACTGTCTGCTTTGCAATGTGCAGGTGATGTAAAGAAACCAGACCATGAAAAAAAAAACTCTGTTTCTGAAGGCCTGCCCTCACATTTCTCTCCCAGTGGTTTTTGTTCAGAAATTCAATCTGCACTGACAACTGGTAACACAGAGCCAGAGTTTGAAAAGTTTCTGTTAATTAACATGCAGATGGATGGGCTTCTGAGGATGCCTGGGCACAAACTCCCATGGAAGCTTGATCAGGAATAAGCTTTTGATTGTGATTCATTAAAATTTCCTTCAAAATAAGAAGTAAAGTCAGAGAAGGGCCTTATATAATGGGACAAAAGAAAGAAAGTGTATGTATCCCCTGGTTTTCTCCCAGTGCAGTGCTGGGAGCCAAGCCATCTCTGGCATGGCTATAGTCTGCATCCATTGCCTGCTTTAATGTTGACTGTTCATCTTTTCAACATCTGCTTCTTTCTGTTTCCTCTCATCATCTTCTTTTTGCTCCCATCCTTTCACCATGAAAGGATTAGTGTAGGTGAACATCTTTTAAGCACATCCCATTCAGATTCACTTGAAACTTACCATTTTAGAAGCCTTTTTGAGCCTTCACTTAAATCTTTTAAATCATCTCTATACTGATCTCTGCTAGAGACCAAGCATATGATAAAAACTGTGTGCTAGGAAAAAATTCCTAATGCCACAGCAAAGCCAGCAGGGATGGTGCAGATCACAAACCTGTTTCCTTCTGTAAGTGCAATGATTGAAATGCCAATCCCTGCCATTCAAAGTGGCTGAAATTGGAGAATTGTGATGAGCACTTGCACTGACTTTACTTGGTTTGCTTCCTGGCTGGGTTTACTCTCATTTTTCTAGTTGAACTGAGAAAGGAAGGAAATTAGTTGGCTGGTTTTACATCAGGGAGAGATGGTTGGAAAATATATGATTTTTCTTTTTTTTTAATGTAAATTTTCTATATTGCAGTCCTCAAAATTTATGTTGTTGAAAGTACTGTTCAAATACATCACTGAAATTCTGCAGGAACACTTAGAGTTCTGTGCAAAGCTAAATTTTATCAGTTTCCTCTACAAAGAAAAGTACTCTTCCTGGGGTGTATAGCTCCTACCAAGCCAGAGCTGCAAAAAAGAATGTGGGTGGCACACTTTTTCTATTCTTGTACCCTCATGCTTTGTATTGCCTGAATTTATTCATCTACATTTTCCTCTGGTTTAAAACCTGGTTCCAAATTTTCATGACACTTTGAGAAGATCCAGAAATAAGCTTTTCTCTGGTCCTTTTAATAATCTTTGCAGACTATTCAAATTCTCTAAGCTCAGTCTTGCAGAATTTTTTATTAAATTCTTTTGTTCAGTAAAATATTTGTATCTTTCCCCAGTCAAGGCAAGATGTCCATCCGAGGTGTTTTCTTTCAGTAGTTTTCTTTGGACAGTTATTTATTTGAATGTAACTGCATCATTTCAATTCTTACCAATACCCTCCACAGATTATTAGTAGTGAATCCCTTTCCTAAATTGACACACAGTGATTCACTGATAGCAGAAGTGTTTTTCCTGCTAAAAATTAAGCCAGAAAAACTTTCTTGCTTAGTCTCATTGGAATATTGAATTGATTAATAGAAATGTACTTTGCAGAACATCTGCCCCTGACAACTGGGCTGCAAAGGGATGCCATCTCCATGCAGAGAGTACAGCTGGGAGTGCTGATGTCAGCTGCTACACTGGCCAATAACATTTTTGTAATATAATCATTTTTCTTCAATTATGTGTGGCTACATTGTGGTCACTATTCTGCCTGCATGGATTAGGAGGTACTTTCTATGCTGAGAGGCATTGCAGATCATGTGCTTTCCTCCAGCTAACCTTCACTTTCCACACAGGTGAAGTCACTTATGAACTACTGTATTATGCTGAAAGTACAAGCTTCCCTGGTTGACATCTCTCAGAAAACAGCAAAGCAGTTATAAGCAATATAAAGGAATATAAAACTAACAGTGGAAGAAAACTCTAGAATGAGGCACCCTTTTATGTATTCTGAAGTGATTTTTGCTATTTCACTATTGCTATTTTGGTTTGCCTGTCCTGTGACCCACTACAGATAACCCAGGTAATTATTACTGTGCACCTCAGCACCCAGGGAGGTCCCCTGGAGCTGAGGGTGGGGGGAAGGTTTCCTAGCTGTGTGTAATAAAATAATGGAACAGGAATATCTGGCTCATGGGCAGAGTTATCTGGAATATAGACAGCCAACTCAGTCCTCCTATAAATTTTTAAGTTCGATCCTCTCAGGTGGGAAGAGAGAGAAACAATTCCTACCCACTATCCAATTATCAGGAAATGAGACTGCAGCCTGAGAAAAGGAAAGCCATTCTAACAAGCTTGAGAAAAGGCTTTTACCCCACCTTTATCATTAACTCTTTTTTATTTCTTTCATGACTGCCTCTTTCTATTATTCTTTTGGTTTTCACCACACTGTGACAATGATAGCTGTGTATAAATGCTATATCATAAACATCAAGAAGGCATTTTCTACTAGAAATTATATCCTGTCTATGGCTGGCAAATTAGTATATTAATTCTTATATGGGCATCAAAGGTATCATAGAATATCTTGGGTTGGAAGGGACTTAAAAATCAACTAATTATATGAAAAAGGAAAACTTTATGAAGAGTTGTCACAAATATTTCCTTATATAAAAGAGGGTTTCTTGCAATCATGGTAGTCTAACATGAGAAAAATATTTCTCTTCCCATTTATTGTGTATCCAAGCATCTCATTCTCAGACCATTTGAAATGGAGTCATGCCAGATACACAGAATTCAAAATTTTGCTGAGTGCAAGTAAAATAAGTTTATTGCCTGAAGCTGATATGAAGAGAATCTGAACAGGAGGTACAGTTATACCCATTGGGAGGTACACTTATAAAATTGCACATTTCAAATAGAAGAGAAATACTCTCAGGACCACTTTCTCAAAAAATCCTCATTTTTTTCAATATTTCGGTGCACAATAGTGAACAAAATAATAAACCAAGTAGGACCAGAAGATTTCCTTTGCAACATAGGAAATTAACCACAGTGCAAAAGAGGTTTGGGTTGATTCCAGTAATATAATGAAATGTGTGTTTTTAACCATCACTTTTTACATTTTCCTTTTTGACCTAATACTGAGGTAGAGAATTTAATTAAAATGGATTATTGTCAGTGAGCCCAAGCACGGGGACAGAAAGATTAGGAAGCAGCAGGCAACCAAGAAAGAGCATAATAACCAGAGACAGACTCAGATTTCAGAGAGAAAAATGTACCATAGCTACCACCTTAAATTCTCCTGTAGCAGCTTTCCATTGAATAAATAAAGAAGGGTATATTATAAAAGGCTACACAGGTCAAAATATGAGTTTACTTTTAATTGGAAGACTTTATCATCTTCTGCAAAGATTTAATTGCTTAAACTTTTTCTGGCTTAAAATCTTTATTAAATAAGACCTGGGAAAATGAAGGGAATACATAAAAGAAGAAGTCAGGTATATGGATTGGAAAAATGTGGTTTTCCTAATTTTGGAAGTGGCATAATATCATTAAACAAAGCAGATTAATAATTCATATATTAATTTATTAACTGATTTGTAGCATGAAACCAAACAAACTAGATCTCAAAGCAAAAAATAAGCCATACCTATCAATAGGAAAAGTGTTAATGAAATGAAGGATTTTTATTTAGAAAGGATGAGTTTTAATTCTTTGTCCTGTGATCTGACATCTCTAGAACATTAGGAGTTCTGCAATAGTTTTGCAAATAGTCCTATTTGCAATAGAAAGAGTGGTTTTCACCCCTCAAATAGCTTCACAGCCTTTGAGGGTAATTTCTTCCTCTCATGAGATGTGCAGAGGCACAGCTCTGCTCATGTCCAGTGTCACCTGCTCAGAACAGGAGCCTACAATTCTCCTGTCAGTGCAACCACTAGGACTGGTTAGTGGGGCTGTCAGTGCAGTTACACAGAAGGTTTGTGTTCTACAGTTTCTCTAGAAACCCCACTCATTGTTTCCTACTCCTGGGTCTTTGGACACATTATTTTAAAAGGAATAATGCAAATCATTGCTGCCTCACCAGAGTTTCTTTCATTAGCTCTCTGAAAAGGAACTGTAGTTCTCTATAGCCCATGTTTGTCATAATCTGGGTCTAATAAACTCATGTCCTGTTTTACAACATGCTCTGATGCCATGTAGTATGTCTTAAGCTTAGACTGGAGCACAAAATCTGACTGATAATTCATTAATAATTTACTAGATTTATAAAATTGATGAAGAGGTGACAGCAGCAACAGAGTCTACATAACTACTGTGTGAATCCCTGAAATTAAAATATATCAGTTCAAACCTGCACAAAATAAACCATGTAATCCTGCAGCGCTGGACAAACAGTCAAACCAAAAATCTTTGCATTGGCACATCAGAAATTTGATTTATTGTAGTTTTTCTTAAATTTATGTTCAGGTTGTTGAGTGTGGAGAGAGTGAGAGAAATCTTTTCAGTGGCCATAGGGATTCTTCAGTGACACAACACTGAATATAGTAACTATTTCTTCAGTTTCTTGTAGGTTTGAAAAGTCATCCCATTTTTCCATGTAGCCACTAATGAAGATCAGAGTCAACATTCAGTTCTCTCAATGTGAGTGGCTATTTGTGATAGAAAACCAAATTCAGTTGACTTTATTACAATTATTAATATAGAGCTACCCATTTTTCTTAACTGGGGTGACATTATATTCATTCATATTTCAGAAATTGCAATATTTTATAAAAGGATTACATAGCTAACAATGTTCAGTGGTATATTTAGAACTATCACTGGGCTTGACAGCTGAAATTAAAGGAATGGTGAGATTTACATCTTGTAAAGAAAAGCAGCTCTTTGTGAATACCCCTGGTGCCGGGGTTCCACCACCAGCCTTCTGGTGTGTCAGTGAAACTCTGAACTCTGCACAGTAAGTATCTTAAATACTTGCAATTTTATTTGCTACAGATTTTAATATTTGTGATGACTGTATTACAGCAGAGTGGCTGAAAAGCTGACTCAGAGCTCAGGGCATTTCTGGCTTCTCTGCCTGACTGATTTTGCTGCTCTGTTTTGGAAAAAGCAGTGGCACCATAGAGCATAATTGTACAAATTCCTGGAGCTATCAACACATGTTATATGCTGTTGGAAAGTGTGAAATCCACACTTTTCAGTGCTAATAGTTATTTGTTTATTTTTAATTTCCTGGTTCATGAAGTGCAACTCCCCTTCAGACTGTACTGCTGCCTGCTTGCTGTGGCCTGTGGTTGTCCAGATTTCTAATTGTGCTCTCTTACATTGGGGGAAAACTCAAGGGGAAATGGTTCAGAAGTACTGATTCCAATGCTGCCATTTCCATTTTTGAATTTTTCCTTCCATTGGATTCCTTGCTAGCTAGAAACGTAAGAGGATGTCACAATATTAAAATAAAAACAGAATTAGGTTGATTCCCTTCAAGAGTCTTCTGTTCTTAATGTCCAGGTTAAGACTCATCTTGTTTTCACAGAGACCATGATCCAACCATTTTTTCCTTCAGTTAATCTGCCTTTCCATTAGCTCCTTAGAGTATAACAGTAACATACTAATATTCTTTTGGCTTCATGGCCAAATATGGATATTTCTCCAGGCTCATTCATTACTATTCATCTAATAGCTGCTTTAAGGTTTATGAGGAAAAAGTAAAACCTACCATAGGGATAATCTCAAATATGGCAAGCAGCTTTTGCCAAATGGTTCACAGCAGCTCTGCAATTATCTTATTGCTTTATATCTCAGAAGGGAAACACTCTTTCCTCAAGCTTTTGCTGTAAAGACTCTGGAATCCTAAAAAAAACTTACTTCTATTTTAAAGGTCTGATTTCACATGAAAATTATATGCATTGCAAATGTTTTCTTGGCAATTTGCTTGTCATAAATGCCTATTGTACTGAAAAACTCTACAGGGAATTGGGTGTATTTATTCTGCATGTGCTTAGGAATTTGTAAAAAAAGACACAATGACAATAAAAACAGAAATATTATGACTCTCTGAAAACCCCAAGCTACAGAGATTGTTTTCTACTCAAATGTAGCTTTCTGGGGTCTGTGTAAACCAGGCTTCCTAGCAGGGATTAGGTACATGCCATTGTACTTTCTTAATGAGGAGAGCACCAAACCAAACAAAAATACTGTGCAGTATTGGCAAAAGACATTCAGAGCTGATACACATAAAATAATGCAGCAAATAGCACATCAGGCTCACAAAGCACTGCTGTGTTTGGGCCATTATTACCCTGAATGCAAAGCTTAGCTCTGTTGTTTAAAATGTAGTCTAACAAAAGCTGGAATGACCCAAGCTCTGCTCCAGCCCAAAGCCCAGAGAGCAGCCCTTGGAAAGTCCTTCCAGCTTTGTACACAAATGTGCCCAAGGGGAGGTGGCTCCAGTGTAAAATCTGAGCTTGATTTTCAAGTTTTTGCTGAAGTGAGCCTGAATCCACCCTCAGCCTTGCTCACCAGTCAGTATTTCCAGTTGCCTGGGGGAAGCACAGCAGGCTTTGAAGTGGAGAGTCCTTCCAAGCACTAGCAGGACAGACATACAAATATTTTCACCCAGGCTGGTGAAATCTCTTCCAGTGGGGTTGTTTTCAGCTGTCTGTCACTGAAAGGCTCTTCATTTTTAATTGTAAAATTATTAGCTGGGTGGAATGGGCTGCCTGGGAAAGCAGTGAGGTCAGCATTCCTGCAGTGTTTAAATGACATATAGATGTGAGATGTAGTGACAGGGTCACCTGTGGCCTAGGCAGGGCTGGGTTAATGACTGGATTTGATGATCTTACAGGTTTTTTTCAATCTAAATGAGTCTGTGATTTCCCTTCAATGCAGTTGCTGCACTGCTGTGTGGCCAAATGCAGAGTGGGAGTGGTTGCTTGTGCACCCACAGGAGTGCAATGGTTTCTATTATGCTTCCTTTTCCAAATGCTAAAAATTATGGGGGCCTTTTCTCCCTATAATCTTGGGAGCATTCCATTTATTTAGGAGAAAGTAAAGGCACAGAAATAGAGCTCAGAAGTGGTATTGCTATTATTTGATTAAAATTGCTTGGGAATTTTTCAGAAAAAGAAAATGCTAGAAGCTGTTTGTTCACTAAAACTAATCATTTTTCCCCAGAAAACAGTCCTCTGGGTAATCTATTGTAATAAATTATTTCATTTAAATGTATAATTCTGGCATTTTCTGCATGGAATTTACTAAGAGGTTTAAGGCAAAATCTAAGCATTTAGTTAGGAAGTAATTTCAAGGGTTTTGTTTGTTCAGGCTTTTTGGAATTGTGGATTTCCACTTTCAACACAAAAGCACCTAGGACTGGAAAACCTTTACCTGTCCAACCTGATTTGCTGCATATATTTGGACAGAAATATGTAATTAGAAGCAAATTGTGTAAAATATTCCTTACCCAAAAGGTCTGCGTCACATGTACCTGAAAGAAAGCTGTGTTTCATTAAACCTCCAGCAAGGGGGGGATCATAGTGTGGCCAGACTGGTCCAAAAGTCCCTAATGGTGTCAGAAGTAGCCCAGCTATTGCTGGTGTGTCAGAGCTGGGTGTCACCACTGGCAGTGGCTGAGCTCAGTCAGCTGGTGGCTCTGGTTTGTTCTCTCACATGCACAGTGTCATTAGAGAACTTCTTGGGAAAACTTTGGTGCAGGCAGGGAGTCAGGAGAGACAGGTGAGGACTCTGCACAGCTGAGTGCTGGGTCAGTGTAAGCCTGACCTGCTGAGCTGAGCTCTGCCTTGGGGAGCTGCTATCAGTGCTGGGAGAGCCCCCAAAGAGAAAAGGACTGCATCAACATCTTCCTGGCACAGGAACTGTGCTGTACTCTGGACCTGAGTTTTGGTTCCTGAAGGTGAGGATTAAATATGAGTCATTTCCTCTTCATCCTTGGGGCAGCAGCACTTGCTGGGAAGCTGAGCCAGGTGCTGGGTGGATGTGAGCTGTGAACCTTCCCTGCACTTCTCACATGAGTGCTGTGGGATTTATTTGTGTACACTGGGGATGGGATGAGTAAAAGCACTAAAAACCCAGGCTTGCCAATGTCTGCAGTGGGATCACACCTGGGTTGTTTTGTATTACAGTAGGGAATGCCCAGCTGCATGAAGGATTTGGCATAAAGATCTTCAGCTAATTTCATGATACAGGATGACTTTAAAGCTTCCACGGAGTTCAAGGAGTGCTGAGTTTGAGGTGGCTCCAGATTGGTCTCTAATTAATTAACATAGCTGAGGCCATTGCTTAGCCCCCTTCAGTTCTGATGCTATACCAGGAGTCCTGAGACAGCACAAAAATTAGATAGCCCCAGAGAGGCTTCTTAGCCCCTCTATTTGGCAACCATGAAACAAGTGAGCTGGCAATGGGTCTGCTCTCTATTCCTCTCTGCTTAAACAGGCCTGAGTGAAGCAATACCTGGATCTAATAAACCGTGTGAGTGTTGCTATGTGAAGGCTCTTTCCAGAAAGGGATGATGTGCAGTGCCATGCAGCAGCAGGCTCGTGCCTAAGCCTCATGGAGGAGACCCAAATTAAATCATATCTCCAGAAGCTGCTGTTCCCTAGATACCAATATGAAAATAATCCGTTTCTAAAGATAAATTCTCCCCATACATCAAAAGTAGAGTACATCAAATGCTGCAAGGAGGAAAAAAACAGTAGCTGTAGGGATGGTTTCAGAAATTTCAGAGTGTGTAGAGGAAACCCAGAGCTGTTAGCATATTTTTTTACCTTTTTGACAGCGAGTAAATGTTCTGTGGCAGACAAATCTGCAGGAAATAAAATTTTATGATGTGCTGTAACCATACTGGTTATATATCTATACACTACTGGCAGGCTTTCAAAAGACGCACATTTTCAGCGTTTCTGAATGTGACTTGAAAGCAGCTTGACTTCTGTAATCATAAACACTGACAAGTGTACTCTGCCTACATGGACCAGATGATGTCTCTCTTCATATTAGCATGGTGGTGTTGTACAAGCAGTCCAGTGAGATCAAAATTAACTGAGAAGCAAAGGGAAATTTCTGTCTTGCCTAAATATTGATCATAAACCAATTTGCCTATAAAAGGAAACTGCAGCTCCTTCTGTTTCCTATCCTCTTGAGTTACTGCTGAAAATAACAGTAACTAGTGCTGGCAATTATTCCCTTTTCATTCTGTAGGTCTTAGTAATATGAAGCCAAATTCTTTTTTCATTTATCATAAGATGATCCCTAATGGCGGGTGCTACTGACCATGGAAGCAATGATAGCTAATTTCAGACACAAAATACCTTTTTTCATGTGTGTACATATTATAAGTAGAACTCTGATGAATCTATATGGCACACAGCTGCACTGTCTCCTCTCCAGGCCAGCATTGTCACACACAAGCACATAACCCAGGTGTTCAAAAACACCTCCCCTTTTCAGCTCCTATTCCTGCCTTCTAGAAATTACTCATGTGGTTTCTAGCTCAGTTGAAAACCAGGAGTAATTAATGATTTTTTTTTATGCAAAGGTAATAGTTACCATAATGAGTGCATGATGAGAAATAATAACAAGCATATAACTTAACAAAGGCCATTGGGCTCTGTTCTTTTATAAAGGCATACATTGCTGTGTGTGTACCTCATTACCACACTGAAGAGCAGAATCTAAAGCAGGTGAAACTAAATGTAAACAATTTGGCTCTAATGTTGTTGTCAGGACCTTCATTAATGTAAAATGTTCTTGTTCTGGCTGCTGTTGCCTGGTCTGATGAAAAGCAGTTCTGTCGGTGTCACATGCAAAAATTGCTTTGTGTAGCAACCTGGGGGTCATTGGTAAAAGAAGATGAAAAAGCAGTATGAAGCTGGAAAAATAATTATTTTATTGAAAATATTCTTTATACTATACAAGGCTGAGGTAGAACAAAATTAAATCCCCAGGGAAAAAACACAAATTACAGTAATATGGAGTAAATTAAAGGAAAATACACAACTTAATGGAAATGACCATTCAATCAAAGGATTTGACAGTGGTGCATGGTTCTGGTGTTTTACTTTCAGGCATTTGGACTTTCACATTTTTAGTCTGTGCTTTTTAGTTTGCTCTTAATGTAAAAATGTGTTGGGTAATCCTCTCTAATGCTTGCAAATCAAGGAAAGTTTCAAAGATGAAAGTAGAGCTCTTCCTGGGCAGCTTTTGTCCAAATGTTCTTAGCAGTAGAGGTTCTTAGCTATAATATACTGCCCATGAATCAAAGAGAATAATTTCACTACAACCAGAGGAAAGGCTTGTGAATGTCTGTTATTTAAGAGGCAACAAATAATGGATGATGTGGAAAATATTGAACGTTAAATGCTCTCTTGCTGCTGACTTACAGAATGCTTTAATGTTACTAGATGTTTGATAGTGCTAAAACTAAGAAGAAAGGATCACAAGGATATTCCAAAGCTAAGGAAAGAATAGACTTCAGGATAATTTTAGAGAAATCAGAGGTAAAAAAAAAAAAAAAAAGTCAGCCAGAAAAAAAAAAGCAAACTTGCAGCAGAGTCCTCAAGGAGCTAGCTGAGGTATCTTGAGGGTAGAAGAAATGAAGTAGAGAAAAGCACATCTGTATTTAAAGGAATTGACTACTTCCTTGTGTTGTGCAGCTTGTCACCTGGCTTGGATATCTAAAAAGATATCACAACATTAAATAGCAGCATTGCAAGCATCAGGAGACCTACAACATTGTGGGGACACCCTAGAGTGATGCCAGCACAAGCCCAGTCTAATTTACAAGCAAACTGGTTTGATGGTGAGAGGCCATAGACAAGACATATCTTGATTCTTCCCCAAACTAATAGAAATGAGAAGTGTTCAGCTGTCACCCCCAAAACGTGTTTCAGAAAGATGCTTGCTCTCTGTGCCAGTGCTGCTCAGGGAGCTCCTTCCCTGCTGCTGTGCAGGGACAGCACTGCATTCAGAGCCCCACTGCCTGAGCACTCACCTGGGGCTGCTGCTGCAGCCACTCCCTCAGATTGCCCTCCAGTGTGGGAAACAGAGAAGGTATACAACTCTCAGAAAGCTGTGTGAAAGCAAATCTCAGGATAGAGAAATGCAAGAATGCTGAAGATGCAAGGACAAGAAACAATAGGGCTGTGAACTGTGTAAAGATAGGTCTCAGGAAAACATGTTAAGCAAGACAATAGAAATATGTAAGTTTAATAATGAAGCTTATCTATTGGTTTAGGCTATTACAAGCAAGCATTGTTCAAAGCAAGATGTGCATGCAGCTTTATTAATTGGCCTAAGCAAATTCTTGTCAGCTTTTTATATTATGCTATTGGCCAAAAAGTTGTTAAAAGACTTTGTAACATAGAGAACTTCCTCTGCTGTTGTAAGGGCTGAAGCTGTTCCATCTCCCTTGCTTGGCTCTGTAAAATGAGACTGATGGAAAGGCTTTGAGTGAGCTGCTCCACCTTTCCCATCTCATTGTTTGAATATAAATATAAATATAAATATAAATATAAATATAAATATAAATATAAATATAAATATAAATATAAGTATAAATATAAATATAAATGAAAAAAATATGCCAGAACCAAAAGTTTGGGATCTTGGCCATGTCAGCCTTGCCATGGGCAGAGTTTGCAGGAAGGAATCAGGGTTGGGGCTCTGCTGACATCACTGCTCTGGAGCCTGGAGCAGAGCCACAGACCAAAAGCCCAACTCAGGATTGTATCAGGCTCCCTGTGACATCCCCAGAGGGTCCTGTGGCTGTGGGAATGAAGCCTCCCTGTGGAAAGCCCAATCTCCATAGTGGATACCTAGGGAAGGGTTTGGTGGGATCATTACTGGGAAATTTCTCCTCCTGATACTGAAAACAGCTTGGTGAAATAAACACAATGCTTTTCAGAGAGAAAAATACAGGGTGCACCAAGACATTCAGTGTACCAATTTTCAGCATCCTCTCTGCATAATTAGCATGCTATTAGAAAAAATAACTACAAGGCACATTTAGAAATCTTTTTTGCTTGGGGCTCTTCAGTATACAAAGCTGAAATACCATGACAGATTTTAAACAGCAATAGCTATTTATACTGGTACTAAAAAACCTCCTGAAGTGAATTTTTCTTTAAGCTTCTCAGCTTAAACCTCAACTACACATTTTCCCCATGATATACCTGTGGATGCCTAGCATTAACCTAGCCAGGGGATGCTGTGCTTAGCTTTTCCTCAAAGTCAAGGCAAAATCTGCCATGAAAAACTCTGTGCAGTTGAATGCATTAGTATTCCATAGGTGAAGTCTGTATATACCTGTACACTGACTTCTATTTTGAATCAATTTTATAGCCTTAAATGATTAGTGCCTGAAATAAATGATTGAATATGCCTTGAGAGAAAATGTGTGATGAATAAAAAGATGACAAATGCTTTGTTTTGTGGAAAGACCTGGAGCAGATTTATCTTTAAAAAAAAAAACAAAAACCAACAGCTAGAGGAACAACGAGGTAAAAATCTGAATTTTCATTTTCTATTAACAGATTTTCTAAGACAGGTTTCCTGGAATGTTTAAGATATTTTCCAGCATAGTGGTATATCTTGTACCTCCTGTCCACTCCTCCTTTTATCTGTAAAATGTTGCACATGTATACTGGAGCTGCTTACTCTTAACAAAAAATTATGACAAATGTTCCCTGTTGAAAAGGGACTGCATTGACTTACCCATGGCCAACTCTTACAGTGTAAAATCATTCCACTCACCTGTGATTTGAAAAGATGACCTAGGAATGGATCTCACATGCTGGGGAGGGACAGCAGCAGACAACATGCATGATGGACAAATGCTGCAAGATGTAACAACAAATGGATGAAACAACAAATCTCCCATCTGTAATTTTCCTTAAAAATCACACAGCTGAAGCTCATCCTCTCTCTTTCTTACTAAAGTAGGTGTTTTGTATAAAGCACAAATTAATTCACTCCTTATTAGTAGTTTTCAAAGGACTTTGCCTTTTCCTGTAAAAGCAAATCCTGTACTTTATCCCCTTAGACTACTGATACTTGCAGCCTTTCACATATGCTGTTAGCTGCTCATTTATCTTGCACTAGTGATAGTCTTTTTAGCTGACCTGTGGTGTGACTTTAGCTGAATAGAATGTAAAACAGGAGCTGATAAAGAGCATTTTTACATCTGAAGGTCATAAATATTGAACATATTCCCCATCATGCTTGTAAAGAAGAGTGTCACTCCTCCTTTGGTTTTGCAGTCAGTCTTTGAAAAGCAAAGGCCTAACAAGAGTACTGGGGTATATATAGAATACTTCTTCACACTTCTAAAGGAGTACAGAACCACTTCTATAAATTTAATAATAAATACAAACAGTTTGTGCTTCAAAATGGTACATTAATGCAGTGCTAGCACTGTAATATCAGACACTCAAAATCAGAATATTTTAAAAGGTTGTGCTGTTCTAATTGTAATGTGGCTAAGCTGCAGATCCCAAATTATATATGGCATATTTTAATAGTAAGAATGCACTAAAACTTACATTTTAAAATCCACTTTCTTTTTCAATATGTGAAGCTTATGTTAATGAGGAGTGAGTGACAAAGGCAGATTTGAAGGTGATCTCTTCAGTGGTTAGAAATTTTCAAACTCCACAGTTTCACATCTCCTTTTTTGACCATCAGTCAATTTTAAAATCATGCTGGCTGAAATAACCAATTCTCTCCTCAGAGGTAATTAGTTTGCTCTTTAAATTGTCTCAAATTCTGAACTATAGTTTTAGTTTTATTTTTCCAAATGGGGTTAAATATATAGGGTTTGCATATTTTTAAAAACAGGTAGACATGGAGAATTTAGAGAGCGTGAGCAACTCCACAGCCTTCCTCACCAAAGTGTCTACTGGGAAAGAGAAAAAGCTGAGGGATAATTCATACTTTTGTTGAGACTAACTGAAAATTCCATGTCAAATTGATTTGTTTCATGGGTACTTTGCTGTTACCAGTTTGTAATTTGTTATCCAGACTTATTAAAATGTGTGAGGTATCTTTGCTTCTGTGTCTCTTGATACAGAAAGCAGCCTTAGTGAGCACTTCAGAATTATTTTGGGGAGCTGAGTATCAGACAATGTTTTCCTGATGTGGTCTTTAAACAACATACTATGGTGAGGGTTAACCTTGGCACCCAATTTTAAAAACCAGTTGAACTTCAGTAACTTACTGTGGGCTTTGGCTGCATTTGAAGGAATTTGCCTGGGAAAATGGCATGGCAGAGATCTGGCTGAGTACAGATTTTGTGCCTGTGCATGCACTGTGCCATTGGGGACCTCCCTGACCCACAGGGATTGGCATGGGATTGGGGCACCCCTGCCCCACAGCTCACCCTAAGACTCTGACTTGGCATCTCTACTAAGTACCTGGACCCCCTCTTTTAATCTGTAAGTATGATTTGTGTCTCTTTTGGAGGCTGAATTCAGCACAATTTTAAAGGTGCTATTTCAACTACTACTCACTGCATTATCTAAGTACATCATGTTTAGATTTCACTTTTTAAGAAGTGCATGCTTTGTTGTAGATGGAAAAGTGGAAAAGCTGGAGCCTATTGAACTCCTATCTGTTTCATCTGCTAAAGAGCTGTAATTAAAATGGGGATCTCATTAGCAGAGACATTAATCTATAATTTATTGTTTCATTTTTCCAAATGATTCCTAAAGCATAATAACTTATCATGTAACATGTCCAAACAATTGATAAAACCAGTCTGTAGTCTGATGCAGGATGAGTTTTTTTAACAGACTTATCAAAAGTCTTTGACATTTTAAAAAATTTCTGCCTGTTAGAAAGAGTAACATTCTTCCCCATTAGAGTGACTTTTTCATCAATGGCAATGATTGATAGGGAAAGTCTGTTCCTGCTAGAAAATAACCCCATTCCCATGCTGAATCTAAATCAGACCCTGGAGTTGGAGTTGCACAGATGTCTGTCTTTGCCCACCCTGCACACAAAGTGTTGACCCACAGCTGTGGGATTTTGCTTGCTCTGCCTGTCTGACCCACAGCTCACTTCTGCATCCACACACTCCTGGACTTTAGACAGCCACTCTGCACATTGTGCTGCTATTGAGCAGTCATATAAATTTAACAGTAACCAAAATCTCTCCATATCTCTATGAGGGTGTGCCGTGTCTTGGCCTCAGAGTGTTTTCATCAGTTAAGGGGTTTTTCCTGCTGAGGATATCAGTTGTTCCACTCCCAGAACCATCAACCATCAGGGCAAATATGGACTTTCTCATTCTTGAAGCTTGCAGAAGAAATAAGTGATGGAAATAAAACTGAACTTGTAAGTGCTTCTCTTTTTCCCCTATTAGAAGCAAATTCAGCAAGGTAAATGAGCTATAAAAACATATTTTGTTATTCAGTGAGCAACAAACTCCAATTTGGTTATCTGCACCAGACTGTTCTAAGTTACACATCTTGTCCAATATCATCTAAGCCTCATGAAGCTAAAGGGTCAGTTTTACTGAGGGCCATTCATCCTTTATTTGATGAACAATACAATATCAAGCAAAACCACAAGCTCTTTTGTGTTTCTGAGGCATGGAAGTGTTTGAGGCTCCTGAGACAAAAGGAAAATTGGAGTGAGTGCTGCTGATGTGGTTAGGATGAGGATGAGGAGTTGTGAAGACCTGGAAATGCTGTGAGGCCAGGGTGTTTAGAAAGTGACTCCTCAGTGGGCAAAGTTCCCAGGGCTTGTTGGAATGCTAGGGCAGTTTTCCAGCAGTGGGGTTTAAAATTCATGCCATGGGAGTCGTGTGTGACACAGGAGATTTTTCTGGTCAGAAACTTCTGAATTGAACTCCTGCTTCCCAGCTTGTCATGCTCTGTGCCCATGGCTGAGCCTTGAGGACACTGTCTGCTCTGACTGCAGCAGGGCAGGAAGATGCTCCTCACACACTTTGTGTCTGGCTCCCAGACTGGAAGGGCAAGTAGAAAATGAACCACAAGGCCTGGCCTGAAAGGTTCACTCAGCTGCTGCTTCAAGAACAAAACTTTGCCTTAATGTATGCTAAGAGGTTAAGAGGGAAGTGGAAATTATTCTTTCAGGAAAATGAAATGGCTAAACAGTCTTAGCTGAAACCTGCTAAAAACCATTTGCCCCCAAGCAGCCACAAAGCAGGAAAATATCACCAGAGGAGAATGTTTCAAAAAGTTATCTGAATGAAAGAAACAGAAAGTTATAATGGCACTCCTGATTTAACCTTAGCAGCTGCTGCTACTGGAGCTTACTATAATACTGTATCTTATCTGACCCAAATCCTAAGCCAAATAGTTTTGTTCTGTGTTTCTTTATATTTTGCTGCTGGCTACAGATAAAATTGAGCATGTTTCATTCAAAGAATATTAGTGTCTAGATACCAATTGTTCATCCACTCATAGACACAAAAGAAACAGTAAAGGGTATTTGCCTCAACATAATGACTTCATCAAACAAATGGAACACAAGTAGCTCAGTATTGCAGAAAGAAAGAGAGTTTTGATAAACCAAAGAACAGGAGGATAGGGATGACTATTCCACATTCAGGGAACAAAACTGGTGATTCCTTTGATAAACAGCATCATAAAACAAAGCTGGGTCTTATTAAAATGTGTCTTGTCCCTGTAATTTTGTAAAAGATTTGTATAAGTCTTTGGAGCTATTTTGCTTATATCCTTCAAAATGAAAGGACTCTGAATTCATAATTTATAAGCACAGCCACTCCAGTGAGGGTTCCTGCAGGCTACTCTGACTACCTTAGCAGCCACCAGAGAATGCTGAGCAGGAACAGCAGTCACCCTTCTGGACATAAATAGGGTTTTTATCACGTCACTTGATAATCTTTTTTTTCTTTGGCCTGTTAAGTCCTTTGTCCTTTACTACCCAGGATGTCAGCTGGTCATCTCCACAGTGCTGTAAGGATGAAAAGAGTGGAGATAGCACAGAGACATCGTGATGCTGGCAGGGCAGGGGCATCGATCCCCACGTCTGCTGGTAATGGGAATGTAAACCCAGCCTTGTGCTGCTTTCCATCAAAGCACAGCAAGCCAAGCTCTCCTTTTGCACAGACCTGCATTCATTTCTCCAGTTGTCAATATGTCCTGATAGAGCTTTTAGAGACTTATCAATATTTAACTGCACTTCTATTGACTCAGCGATTACACAGTAATTGATTTAAGATTGATTATCATCATGTTAACGTTTTAATGGTCAAAGAGTAATATAACTAACTGAACATGATATCATTTTAGGCTTTTATTACCTTTGTCCTTGTGTATTATTGTTCCTTGTCACCAGATTTTAAGTTTTACTTTATGTTGTATTATCCAGCAAAAATAACTGACGATATTGTTTATAGATTTGCTCTTTGCCAGAATTAATTCTTATTTTTACAGCATAAAGTTTTTATTATAATTAAAACATTCAAGTGGATCTCTTCAGAATATTTTGTTACTAGTTAAAACATATGAAAAGTGTGAGTAGTGGCAAACAATCTATTAATCCCCCTGTGCCACACATGAGGCAGTTAGCTAAAGGATAAGACAACTAAAGTTATTTTATCAACTGCAGTGCTGTATCCAAGAGCTGGGTTTGATGAATGATGCTTTTCATTAATCAGTTTTATTGATTTCTTGCATGGAGAGCTCTGAGACCTAGCTGGAACTACAGCAGGTTTGAGCTCTGCCAGCTGTGGAGATATTTATATCAGCCAAGAAAAATAACCAAAAATTAAAACCAGGAATGTGGAAAGATGGAATTTTTTTTCCCAGTCCAAGTGATTAATTCAGTCCTATTGGTGCTGCTAGCTCTTTGTTTCTGCTGGTGTGTGAGGTGTAGTGAGGGCTGTGTGTGATCTGTTGTGTACCAGAGCAGTGGGATGTGAGGACAGGACCAGGTTGGGATTTCACCTGTTAGGCAGTAGACAAAATCACAGATACAGGGCTACTTTTTTTTTTTTCCTTTTTTTTTGTTTTTTCTTTTTTGTTTTTTAATTTGCAACAGTAAGCTAAATAAGTAGAACTACAACAGAAAAATGAGAAGAGAAATTGGATTACAGGTGTTCAGAGACTGTCACTATAAACCATTTTCCACCCAGTCTTTTCTGAGATGATCAGAGATTAATTCAAGAAAATCTAACACTATATTTTTACCTTTTGTCATGACTTATCTTGCTGGGGCCCTTTCCAAGAACCCACTTCTGAGGTTTTTCTCAAGATACAGAGGCCAGTTGCTCTCACAAATAGACCTTGGGAGACTGAGTGTTAGATCTGGGCCTTAATCAAAGGGAAAAAAAGAGTAAAGGAATCTTCAAAGGATGTCTCACTATGCAAACGAAGGGGTCTGTGAGCATTTCGTTGCAGAGCCAACTTGTTCACCAGTAACAACTGGAAAATGATATTTTCTGCAATGAAGCAGAGAGTAGTTTGAGAGTAGTAGAGGCTGCAGCTACCTCCATTTCCTCAAAATTATGTCTGAGATACCTCAAAATACATATCTGGAGTTACTTGTCCCTGAGAAAAAATTGGTCCTGAAGTTCTGGGTCTTTGTTTGCTGTATGCATCCAGAGGCTCTTTGTTTCTCCCCTGACATCCCCTGCAGGCCTGGAGGAATGCATTTTATTTCTTTGCTTCTTTTATTTGCCTTTTGTTTCTCATGAACTTTGGGTGAGATTTGGATATATCTGTGCTCTCCCTGGCTGGCAGTCAGAGCCCAAAAGAAGCTGCTGAGCTCCCTCAGTTCTTTTCTTCTCTCAGACGTATTATATACATTTATTATAATGTGGCTCTGTGGAGGTAATAGTGTTCAAAAAGCTCGAGAGACAAGGCAGTAAGGGCAGGACTGAACTTTTACAGTGCCTCTCTTACTTTAGCTTCATCTCTTTTGGGACAATATTAAAATAAAAAGGAAAAACCCTTAGATTATCCCCTGGCTCCAAACGTCGCCCAAACCCAATTCCTTCACTTCTTTGTAACAGCAGGTCCAGAAATAGTTGTTTTGCATGACAAATTACACTGTTACAGCCACTCTTGTAATTAGTATGGAAGGCAGATATGTTAGATTCAGGGGAAAAAATGTACAAAAGATTAATTGCAGTCTATTAAAATTCTAAATTCGTCATCAGTGGAAATTCTCGTCATTTTATATCAGAGCAGAAAAACTTCAATGCATTCATGAAATGAATCCAGTATGTGCTAATCTGCCATGCCAGCCTCATTCCAACTTGAGGGCCCAAATGTGTCATAAAGCATAATTACTCCAGAGGTAAAATCTTAAGGAAGGCTTTGAGGGCAGTGTCTGTGAAACACAAATTGAAACTGCCACGGTTCATCTATAAACAGAGAACTTAATCTAGTAGAACCCGTAAAAGCAAGACCTTCTTAAATTGCCCCAGGTATCAAAACAGAAGAAGAGTTATTAGAATGTCCATATTTCATAATGGTTTGAACACTGCTCATTTTAAAATGCACTGAAGGATCTCCAAAGCAGTGAAGATTTCCATATGTTTTAAATTAAGCAGTTTTATTATCTTTTATATTGGCTAGCAATAGCCACAGTAGAGTTATTTTTTTAACATAATTATGTCTGCAAACATGCTGTATTTAGGTAGGTTATCATGAGTCCATATATTCCTTCTTTTTTTCTGCTCAGTTGTATCATAGAATATAAGAGATTTTTGATAATGTATTGTCAGCCACTGAACTATCATAGAAGAGGGGATGGTCTTTCTTCATTAGCCTTTTCCAGGGTAGCAGTGACTTCTGAGAATACCACTCTGGGCCATTTAAATCAGTACATCATTTCTTTCTTAAGGTAATCATTGAAGCCTTCTGTCAAAAGGTAACCTGATGAAGACAAGTGGGGTCAAAGCTGACAAAAACAAATTGTTCTCCACCACTGAAAATCCCATTTGGTAATGAAAAGTTCAGTTCAAACCAGGATTTTTGTTCTGAGCTTTGAGAAACTTGTATTTGCTTAGTACAAGTGATCAGAGATTAAGTGCAAAACAAACCTCTTCTGACCTTCTTGTCTGACTTCAACATTCCAAAAAAACCTAGAAAATCCCTGCCACTAACACTTCTTTACTTTTCCATGATATCCATATCTTAATTTATCTTAAAATTATTATGGCTTGATGATCAGCTAACTAGGAACACTCCTCATCATTTCCACTGGCTGTTTGCAAAACATTACATCTGGGTAATTTGATGCAAGTTACTTTTGTGAACACTTGCTTAAAATAAAACACACAGACAACATGAGCAGATGAGACATCTCATGATAGGGCTGGAAAGAACACTTTGTGTCTGACCATGTAACTGCTTACAGGAACAAGCTAAAATCACAGGAAATTCATAATGGAGAGTCCTAATGGGCTAAAAAACGTTATCTTTGTTTCTGTATAGAGTGTTCTCTCTCAGTAAACCTTTACCCACATTTTTCCCTGCTGGGATAGATGATGGTTGAAATATTTTCTTCTATTTCATCTGCATAAAATTACACGATGAGTCATTTTATATAAGCTTAAGTTTACTGTTAGTGTTTACCCTGTGTGACTCATGACCTAATGGGCCTTATGTGCACTTAAACAATGAGTGGAGGGTATTAAATGTCCTGAAATCATTAGAATGCCTTTGATATTTATTTCAGTGTAGATGCTGTTCAGTCATTTAATAATGATAAACATTTTAGAGATAAAATGGCTGAAAAATGGGGATGTCTTTGTCATTGCCCAGAGAGTGACTCACATCCAGGATAATACCCCAGAAAGCATTTTGATAAACAGTTTTCATAGCTGGCCACAAACATTAGGGCACAGGATTTCGTTCCTTCTAATGCCATTCCTTCTACCTCCGTTCTGGACCAGAATTCACTTCTCCTACTCTGTATTCTCTGATGGCCTGAACCCCTGGTCAAAAAGGTGAGGGAGATAGTGATGAGAGACAACTTTTTTTTTTTTTTTTTTTTTATGCATAGAATAAAAAAGCACATTGAGTTGTAAATTAAATTCAAAATAAATGTTTAGTAGCAGTATTTATATAAATATGTCCAAAAGTAAAAAAAATAACTCTTTGCAACAGGAGCTATTTTTGGTACCATAGAGCCAAAACAGGCTGCAGGTATAATATTAAACCAAATGAAACAAAGAAAAAAAAAAACCAACAAAACAATTTACTCGTGTAGGATATAAGGACATACTGAATTTTCATCATTTCTACACTGAGTTCATTATTCCATAAATTTGATTTTTATGTCTGTATAAAAAAAAATTTAGTGACATTTTCAGTTTGTGAAATGAGAATTTGATAAATTCAGAAGAAAGAGATGCTGGTGTATGGAAACCAAGCTGGTAAACACTGGTTTAAAGGACTTGTGAAAGTTCTAATTAGAAACATCTTTTGATCTTTGAAGTTTTGCTGCTGTCAACATCATCCATAACTTTGACTGTCTTTTCTATTCTGAAATAGCTGGCTAAGTCATAAAATATATAATAGAGATGTTGACCAAAGGTTACTTTAATTATGGATATTGACCCAACAGTAAACCAAGGATGGAAAAGTTTCTTAGGAATAAATTTCTAATCTCAGGGTTTTCCTTCTCACAGTAGCCACAGAATTTGCTGCATTGGAGAGTAACCAAATCAGCCAGGAGCTGCTGTTGAATCACATCTGCTCTCTGGCTACCCTAGAGGAGCAGGTATGGTTTTATTCCTTATTATTGCCTGAGGTTGCAGTGAAAAAAAAAACAAAAAAACCCAAAAAAACAAACAAACAAAAAAACCCCAAAAAAAAAAAAAAAAAAAAAAAAAAAAACAGATCTAATCAAAGGCTAGGAAGAAATGAAACATTTTTCCAAATAAATTTGCAAGGCTAGTTCTGTCATCACTGTTCACTGACCCTTCCTTTCAAAGCTTTCTGCATTTGCACTCCATTTTTGCACTGTCTAAACCCATCCCAGTGAACTGAAACAGGTTCAAAGGAATTAAAAATCATGTATTATTTGCATTGAACTTTTGCTTGTAAAATCCTTGACCAAAAGGTGTAACATGACCATGTATCTCTACATTTACAGAGAAGAGGAAAAAAAAAAAAAAAAAAAAAAGATTGTAAGTGGTAGAAAAAAACTTATAAATGCACTTGATTCCAAACCCATTCAGTCTCTGAGTGTTTTTCAAATAGGCCCTCAAACTCCCTTCCTAAAATTATGCCTAATTGCAAATGTTTATACAGGAACTGACCCTACAGGTTAGAAGAGCTCAGCCCCCAGGTGCTTATGCAGTGTTTGCATTGCTCCCCCAATGCTTATGATAAATAATACCTTTTCTAAAGCACTGCTTATTTCCTTCAAGTATTTGTGAGCAGCTGTCATGCACCCTGATCTCCTGTGTGCGTATTACCCTTCTAAACAGTCTTCAGAAGTGAAACAATACCAAATTTCCCTTTCCTGCTGTGCTTGGCATGTTTTGTGCCTGCTGGTGAAGGTGCTGCTCTCTGTGTGATCAGCAGAGCCAAGGGACAGGAGCTGAAGGAGCATTGCCTTCACCCAGCTCTTTGGGAAGGGAACAGCCAACAAGGAAAATAGAGGAGATTGTCAACACTGGTGTGGTTTTGTCTCCACTCACCAAAATGAATTCAGCCCTGGAGGAGATAATTATGGACCTTTCTGTGGAACTGGTCAGTAAATTAAAGAGACTAATGACAATAATTGTGCTCCTTGCCTTGATTCTGCTCCTTAATCCTAGAAATGAGACCATTCTGCAAGCCTTCCTCCATCAGACTGGACCTCACATTTCCCATTGTAGTCCCCTGGGAAAATGTATAGGCAGTAGCACTGTTCCTAAATCCTGAGGGAATCAAACACTTGGAGTCAAGTGCAACTAGAGCATGATTATATAAATCTTGTAAGAATAGACTTTAATTCTAGAAGAAAAAATAGACATTCTTTAATTACTTTTGCTTGCCTTTCTTCACTTTAGATTTGCTCTAAGTGGTGAATTGCAAATATGATAATGTTATCCTCCTTAGAAAATGATTGTTGAATTGGAGAAGCAGGGATATGGCTGCTCCTTTGAAATTCTGCCCTTAGGATAGAGAAAAAAGTTGGGCTGACTCAGAAATTGTCCCTTTTAGTGTGTTTCATTTTTATCTCAAAGGCAAGCTCTTGTTAAAGTACAAGAGCTGGAAACCTGTCACTGCAATGGGTGAGCTTCAGGTACAACCTAAAACTGAAGGCAGAAGGAAAAGGCAGAAGTCTCATGATGAGGCAAAATAATTGCTAAAATTGACATTTTGACAAAAAGTAAATTTAAAAAACCTCGTTCAAGCATGGATGAGTGAATCTGTGTTTTTTTACTGTTCCACTAATGAGAATAATAGTGGTTCAAACAGATGTCATAATGACTGAATTAATTTGTGGAGGATTAATGCCAGGTAGATTGAATATGGTGTAGGACACATCTTCTTCTCTGACACACGAAGTACAAGCTTTCCAGACAGTAAAAGTTCTTTTTACCTGCCTGCTCAGGGTCTGACAGTGACTCATCAGGCTGGGTTCAGCTGAATTAAGTAAATAACTACAGCAAACAGAACACAAGATGCAGTAAAAAGTTGGCTAAGGTAGAATGAAACAACTGTAACAGAGAAGTGTGTGGTGACCATGATGGGTAAAGGGATTGCCACCACTATGAAAGGAATATAATAGAAATAGGAATAGAATAGAATAGAATAGAATAGAATAGAATAGAATAGAATAGAATAGAATAGAATAGAATAGAATAGAATAGAATAGAATAGAATAGAATAGAATAGGATTAATATAATAGCAGAATTACACTCATCAAAGTGGCAGAAGAACTTCCCAGCACATTCCAGCTCTGGCAGCCAGCACGGATTTGATTTGCCTCTCAGGTTGCCTCAGAGCCCAGGTGTCCTGTTCAAACAGGGTGTCCTTGTTCCCACTGGAAGCTGCAGAAACTCATGTTCCAGCTGCACCATGGTGCCTGGCTCTGTTTTCCCTTAATTCCAAAATACTATGGGCAGCTTTTTTTTTTTTTTTTTTTTTTTTTTTTTTGCCTTGTTTTTGGAGAAAAATAGAAAATGGCAGAAATGTTCAGATATGGAGCTACACTTAGAGAATCATAAGTGCCCTGTTTGATACTTCAAAGTGCCTTCTTTCATTTTAATTTGGGATAGAGTTTTTAAGGAATTGTCAGAGAGTCTGTAATTTCATGTAGAATATTAAAATAATTGCTTTCTATAGCTGCATGCATTTTAAGTCAATTCACTGTCTAGAAAGCTACAATACATTTCAGTGCCATTTTTTTTCAGCTACAACATTTTAAAACACAAAAATTCTCTATTTCAGGTCAGTGCAGACAGAATGCACTGAGTAAGAATCTGCCAATTTCCTTTCAGGTTTGATCTTTGCTTCCTTGATCATTTCCGTAATCTCTATCACTTTGGCTGTCTATGCCTCCACTTGTAGCATTAACCTTGATGTTTTGTAATAGATGTCTCACATGGCCTTTGCTCTTTCCTCTTCTCTCCCTTAATTTCCTTGGCTATCCACACTAGTGGTTTTCTTTTATAGCCTATTTATTTCCCAGTGTTATGTTCTTTCCTTGGACTCCCATTTAATTAAAGCTGTACTGTCAACTTGAAAATCACATTTCCATCTGAAAATGTTGTGTCTTCTCTTGTTACAAGAAGCCCTTGAGATGACTCTGGCTGAAACCCAGGGTGGGCTGGGGGGTGTGGGGTGTGTGCTTTGCCTTTTGTCATTTCACTTCACTCGTGTAACATCCCAGCATTATTTCAGTCTGGCATTTCTGCTGCCTTAGACAGTTCTGCCACTGGCTGTTTGCAGGAGGAGGAGAGAAATAACCCTTCCAGCCTCCCATCATTTCCCATGTGGCCTTACAGGAATATGTGAGTCAGGATCAAGTCAGTTCTGAATGAATTAAGGTGTATTACTGTGCTGCCCTAAAAGAAAATTAAACTTCAGACCTCTTGTCCCCCTATTGTTAGGGAAGGACCAGGATGTGAATGGGCAGTTCTGGGATGTTTTCATTAGCTTTTCATCACTTCTGAATGTACAGTCACTCCTGTTTATTCTGTACTTTTCCTTGCCCTATTATTATGCACCAATCACAGAGTAAATACGGCCTTCTCAAATAAACAAATGTCAAATAAAGAAAAGCTCTTTTTGTTATCTCATTAAGAGAGAAATCACTCCTGCTGCACCAAAACTCTGTATTCTGGGACAGTATCTACTTTTTAAATTTCTAGTTTTAAAAACTCACCCAAAAGAACTTTATAATACTATTGCCATCCCTTAATTCAGCACAAATACTCACAGCAAACAAAAGACATTGTGCTGCATAGGTCAAGCCCGTTTGAAAATAGACACTGAAAATAGTAACAGTAACCCCTATGAATTATGAATATGGAGATATTTATGTGCTAGTGTAAAACAGAGAGATAACACACAGAACAGAATTAGGAAATGTGCTGATTTGAGTGACTTATGGCCTTCACAAGTTAGGTGGCTGGGAAGATTCACCACAGCAACAACATAATTAAGACACTCAAGTTCACCAGGACCATTTTTTTTTTTTTCTTCTTTTCCTTTTTTTTCTTTTTAGTACTTTGTAGTAGTGCTGGTGATGAATGCAGAATGTTAGAGTTGTTGTGACAGTTAAGATGACTTTGAAAGGATGAGACAGGGAAGGGGTACAGAATAAGGGGTTATCTCTTTGTATGAAAGGAAAAACAGAATTTTCATAATAGAATTACAGGGGTTTCTTTTAAGGTTTCGTAGCACTCATTATTTTCTTGCTAACATGCTTGGTCACGTAATTTCCTGTCTCTTTTACTCAAAGCTAGTGAATTTTAAAGATTTTTGCACAAGAGTGAAGGAGTTTTTCTAAGAACCCAGTCCACTGAAAGCCCTGTACTGCATAACCATCTTACCCACTGGGTTATCCCATGAAAGGAAAATTTCTCCACTCTAATATTATTATTTAAATTGCCTACATCTTTCAGTGGGTATTTAGTCCATTTGAACCATGTTTATCAATATTTTTTTTTCAATAACTGCAATGACAGGTTTTGGCAAAACACCTTTTATCAAAGGAACTTGCACACTTGCTTCAATACAAAATGTTTTATTCCTCCTGGTAAAAGAATAAATGCTGCCTGGCTAGATCTCAGTGTTTTCTAAGTGTATTATACTCTGTATTGAAAAATATTACAGTAAATAGATGTGAATTTACTAAGCTCTGGAAAGCAAAGGCCTGCTCAGTGTGTGGGTGAATTTCTTAATAAAGGCACTGGGTCAGGTTAGATGTGTGTTTACCAGAGAGGGTTATCAGTGCTTTGCCTCATGCATTGTCACAGACCCAGCTTTAGATCAGGGTGTTATTGCCTGGAAGGATTTCTCTTCCTAGTCTGACAGTGCTCAGTCTCAAACATTAAAAAATAAAAAAAGTACAAGCTTCTTTCTTGTTTAGTTCAAGCACATTTTTATTTTCTATAAACTTGATAAGGAAAATTCAATTTTATATTAATTTAAGAAATTATTCCTGATATGTAGAACCCAGATGAATGTATTAGGTTACCCTCTTGTTGGATGGAGGGAGCACTTTGAGGGCACCCCCAGTGTCCCAAACCCAGGAAATGTTTAAAATGTTTATGGAAGAGCTGTACCTGAAGAAAGATTCCAGGGACTGCAGTAAATGTATGATTTGGGCACTTGATGGAGCTTCCTTCCATCTGATAAATGGAAACATTGGATACCCTCATAACTGGGAAAAAGAGTCAGATTTTAGTTTATAGACCACTTTATTCAAATACTGTATTTTAACCCATTATTTTTTCACATACATATATGAGCTGTCCCTCTGATTAAAATGAAATATATTCAATTAGCTGAAATTAGCTGGTGAGAGAAACATAGTGAAGACTTTTAAGCCCTAGAAAGAGAAACAGTGGCTGAAGAGTTAATTTAAGGAAATGTCAAAATTAGAAAATGTGTCTTTTCACATCCAAAAGTCCCTACATTTTATTCTAAAGATTGAAAGAAAAGAATTTTATTCCACAGGGACTTTCAAAGCACTCGTGTCCTCCACAGTCCTGACACTACTTGACTTTCTTTTCCTCTTGGAAAGAAGTTACAAAGCAAAGGTTTCATTAGTTGTTTCAGAATCTTTGGGGCAGACCTTTGGTTCCCGTATTTCCTGAGACTAATGAAAAATTGTATTTTGAGGATACTAAAGATTTTTATTATTTAAATTTGTTGTGAAATCCCATGCAACACTGGTGATGAAATTCTGATTTTCTTGGCATTGCTGATGAGAACTCAGACGTGTTAGCTGGGAAGTGAAACAACTGGGGCAAATAAGAATTCCTTTTAGTAGAATAATTATCTGAACAAACCATCATTTTCTTTAAGAAGCTTGTAGTAAAAGTTTTTGGACACTCATCTGCTTCTGGATGGTGTCATAAAGATGTCAAAAGCACTTTTTGCACCTGCAATTGCCAAAGGGTTTGTGCCTTTTTCTGTCCAGGTCCCTCAGAATGGTTATCCATGGCTTTTTGTTCCCAGCTTAAATTACACTGAACATCTTGCAAGGTTTATTTTCCATTCTCAGTCCAGCAGCACTGTGGGCACAGAGCATATCACCATGTGTTAGGTAGAGTTTATGAACTGTTTCTGTATTCAGTGCAGGTTCTTGGTTTCAGTCTCTTCTTTGGATCTTTCAAATCTGTTCCTCTTGTCATGCTCTGCCCTTGTAACTGAGATGAGCTGAGATAACCCTCTGCAGGTATTTTGGCAGTTGCAAGAAAGACAGTGTCATTGGCAGGGTATAATTCAGCATTTTCTTCTGCTCTTGATCCTTGAAGATTATTGACCTGCAGAATACATAGCTCAGCCTATTAAATATATCTTTCAGTTCTTTCACAGTGCACTTGAGAAGATAGTGAGGTACAAAGGCAGGATTATGATTTTGCCTTCAGTCAAATTAAGTGGAATTCAAGTCAGGGGAAACTTCACAATTAAATTTGGCTCGTACAAGGATCAGTTTTGTCCAAGTCCACTAATAGGATTTTAATTTTTGATTGATCTGATTCTCCCTTCGCACAATATGGATTAAAGGAACCTGAGTGAAATCACTGAACTTTCACAACTGCAAAAAAAAGAGGATAATTTCTGACAATGTAGCCTAACCTTTTTAACATTAACTGCTGGAAAACAGATGCACATGCACATACCTAATGGCATGTGTTCAATTTTTTCATTTCTCATGATAATGTAGAATAGGTAATGTGCTCTCTCTAAAATGCCTGCTACCTTAATGTGTAAGACAGAGCAAAGTAAAATGAGTCTTATTTCTCTTTCATTTCACCAGAAAATTAATTTTGACTATTGCTTTATATAGATTTATGTGATGATTACTTGGGTTAAATAGACTTCTCAGCAATTCTACCTTAATTTAAGATAGGAACAATTCATTGTAAGTCTCATTATCATAATAAAATCAATAAAATGCAATATGATGGAGGAAAAAAACCCAAACAGAAACATTTACAACATTCAAATGCAAGTCTGCTTTAGTGATTGACATCTTTATGGTACCCAGGTGCTCTGCATGTTTCTTTATGAGAATTGAATTACATGACCTGGAAGTTCAGAGTAAATGTTAAAGCTTTACTAGTCCTTGAAAAGCAGTAAGGTGGAGAAGATGTTGCAATACTTGTTAGTAAAACTATTTGGAAATTGAATTACAGATGCTCTCAGGGCCACATCCCATCCTTATATAATTTACAGAAGCAAGTTATCTCCCTGACCCTCAAACCTCCTGTACAACTGCTTTCTTGCTAAATAAAAACAACTAGATCATCTGCTTTGACAAGCCAAAGCCAGGAATCAATTTTTAAAGCCCAAGTCTGGCAGTGTCCCTTGCTGATGGCTGCAGGATGTCCCTTCCTGCTGCAGCTGGGGGAGCTCAGCACTCCCTGATGATGTTTGCTGCCTGTGTGGGCAGTGCCTCCATGGGCTTGCTCTGTTTAGTGGTGCTAAACAGCCTCTGAAAATGCAAAATTCCCTTTGTGTTACCTAAAGTAAGAATATGAAAATGGGATGGCATAAAGAACTATCTTAATGCTGCATTAAAAGAAAATGTCAAAATACATAATACAGTGGTACAATAAGGGTTTTACCAGATTTCCTTAATTTTTTAAATATAGAAGAGTCGTGGTGTATCAAAAGAAACTTAGCTGGGCAAATGAAAAATAACACTCCTGGGCAAACATATGATATTATAGCAATCATATTATGTCACATTAATTTGTGTCATTTATTCTAAAATCTAGTGCAGAGGGAAATTTGTAACACTTAAATATAGGCTATCACAACTGATCCCAAAAGTGTTGGACACTATAGGTTGTTTCCTAGGGGAGAATATTTATACCCTAAATAACATTTTGTAGAAAAAGAAAGAAAATTTGTAAGCGCTAGAACTCCCAGATAAATTGTAAAAATGTGAACTGGATTACAGTAAAATAACACTTTGTTAAGTTGTAGTGGACTGTTCTATCTTGGAATTTATTCCAGCCTCACTGATAGAGGGCTCATTATTTGAATGCCATCATGACTGGTTCAGTTATCTACTCTATCTTGCAAAAAGGCCAGAAAAACAAATTTGTATCAGGGAAGTTAAATAGTTAAATATGCCAGGTTACATAGGTGCATGGGTTACCTGGACCCTTCATCTCACAAGCTTCCAAGATAGGTAATCCTTTAATCTGCTGAGCAAGTCTCGAGGCTCTCTTTTTTAATGCTTTTTTTTTTTTTTTTTTTTTTTTTCTTTTTTGAATCTCCTTGCTGAATCTATTCTGTGTTTATTAGGTGCTACAGATGTGCCTTCAACCTTACTGACAGCAAATGCTCTGGTGAAGTATTTTTTTATATAAAAAGAAGATTTCCCAGGGTATGCACAGGGTCATTACTAATGGCAAGGAAAAGATTTTGAACCTGATCTTGGCTGAATGACAGAAGAGATCAGTGAAAGATAACACAAGGATGTCACAGAAAATGGGATAGGGCAGTAGAAAGGGAATACATATTGGCTGAATGCAATTGTGTCTAGGAGCTGAATTCTCATTCAGATAATTTAATTAAATGCATTGATGTTTATTTATCACCTTCTGGCAAATTATGGAGGTTTTCTGTATTTTATTCTGCCTCTTTCACATTAACAATGCTGCTTGTCTTGCACCACAGAATGGCAGCTAGTGAAGAGCCCACCCACATCACTCAGCCTGGCCAAGGAGCAGCTGAGAGCTTTTATTGTGTTTGGGAAGCTGTGCAATTTCTAGCCCAGTGCTGATGAGATTGAGATGGTGCAGCACCATGAGCAGCCCCAGTGATGAAAACACATTAGTAACAATAACAGGAGGTGTTATGCCATCTTGGCAAAATTACAGCTTTGGAATATCACTTTAACCATGAGCAATTCCATCATAATCTGTATTTCTGTTATTCTGCACTGCCACCTGAATTTACATGATTTAAAATATATTTTGCCAGGTAAATCATCAACTATCCTTTCGATTTCCTTAAAAATGTATTTTTTTCTTTCTATTATGCTAATTAAATGTCTGGTGAATGCCATGGACAAGCAATACTGGGTGAATTCCACTTTCCTGACGCTCACCTTATCTTCAAACTGACTCCAAAATCTGGTTTGAAGGGCCACAGAAAACTAAATCAGTAAAAAGCTTAAACAAGAGACCAATAGCTCATGTTATCATCTAATGTAAAGAGGAAAAGATAGCAGAAATAAGTAATATAGCTAAGTATGAAATGTGAAAATTAGGATGCCTTGCTTAATTTAAAAAGTTCCAAAAACTAGGAAGGGTTTGGTACAGAATACATCCACTACAAAGAGTTGTAAAAATACCTCAGGTGGGCTATATTGAAACAATACGCATATAAGATCTGACTTTTTTTTTCCAAATAATTTTATCTGAAAAGTCCTATAAAACTTTTTATTTGCAGAAAATTGAAAAATCACACTTGGTATGTGAGTTCAAAATACTGTCTCATCATCTCCTATGATGAAGACCAGCATAGCATCCCCATGCTTTTTGTTTCTTTCTGTATTTTCCTATCAAAAATTGACCCTTTGCTGCTTTCTATTGTATTAGTAATTCTGAAATTTTAGAATTTGCATATGTTTTATTCAGCTATGTGTATTTTTATAAAGCTAGTTTACATCTTCATGAAAATTATCTGTCAGCATTGAAAATGAAAGGAGTAAGAATGTCTTGTCAGTGAGCCACTAATTGGATGGAGCTTTCTAGATTTGACTTCAATTTCTGGTGCAATCACCAGTGATCCTGTGTCAGCCTGAACTTAGATCTAGATTTTTACTTAGGGAGTTAGATGTAATAACTCAGAGAGGTCTGAGTTAAACCAACATTCCTCATTTCCCTTATCTGTCAACTGGTGCTGTCCTTCATCTTGCCTCTCCTTATTGCTTTAATTCCATGTGCAACAGTATTTTAAATATACAGTTGAATTTCTAAGACAGGTAAAAAATTATTTTTCAGAACTATACAAAAATCATCATACAAACAGGAGTGGAAAGGTTTTTTGCAACTCGTAAAATTAAATATACCTCCTTTCTCCCTTATGAGAAGAAGGGGTTGAAGCATTTTCTAATTGACAACACAAATAAAGAATTCATGCTTTAAAGAAAAAAAAAATTAAATTAAGAATTTCCAGTTTACACTAGGATGGAGATAATTAGTATAATTATTAATGAGCTCAAATTACCAGTTAGAGTGTCACTGGCTATTTTTAGGAATATGAACTGAGGACCCCTCCTAATCAGTTAAAAAACAGACAAAACAAAACACTTTTTGTGCCACAAGTCTTGTCTACAAGAGAATTTTTTTTCTGCCATTCACATCCACTTCACCTTGTCTCCATTAGAAGTTTAATATATAGGCAGGTTAAGAGCAATATTCTGCAGCACGAGGACTTTTTCTTAGTGCTTTCCATGCACACTCACCTACAGTGGCTGCTACAGGAGGTATCTTTTCACAAATGCATTTGTTAAGAGTTTAAGTGGTGAAAAAAAAAAAAGCAAAGTACAGTTAATACAATTTTGATTTTTTATTACTTGACGTTAGTCAGCTGGAAAACTGGCTGTCTTAAACTATTTTGCTATTTAAATGTGTCAGCATCTGAAAAATCTCTGTGGAATATAACTTTTATTTAACTGAAGAGGAATTATCTGGCTGAAAACTGTCATATTGGTTAGTGTCTTGGGTTGCAATACAGGATGTGACCAAAAGTGTATATTATAACCAACCAGCTGGGGCAGTGATCCTTATCTCTGTGGATATATTCTCTGCTAATGGACCATGTGCTAAACCAGGTGGGATAATCATCTTTATCTTTTCCACAACCCATCCTCCTCCATGCAGATATTGTCTGCTGATAGGGCCATTGAGTCCCAGTGCATGACTGATAACATCATCCCGCTGGGAGATGCTCCAGCCAGAGGAGGAACCAAGCCTTTCCTACCTAGATAAAAACTGAGATTTGGAACACCAAAGCTGTCTTTTCCACTGGATTGCAGTCTTTTCTCAAGGAGTACAGCTCTCCCTAACAGAGAAAAAGGTTGTAAATTCCCTGGTTTGTGCTGCATAGGGAGCTGCCTCCCCCAAGCCTGAGGCAAGGCACAGGCTGAGCTGCTCTGGACCTGGGGGCTGTTTGTCACAGGGGCTGTGGCACATGGGCTGCTGTCAGTCCAGCCAGTGTTCACCTGCATGGAACCACACTGCTGACAGGTAACTTATCTCAGGATGAAAGTACAATTAGGTCATAGTCATGTCCCTGCTCTGCAACTACTGCTCTTTTTTCTCCTTTTTGTATTTTGGCTGTTACAAAGAGAGGGGAATGGTCTGCTTTCCCACTGTTGCCTCTTATATGTTCAAATTAACTTTTGCTGAGGTGGTGCCCAAATTCCCCAGAAATGATCACTTCTTACTTGGAAAAGGTCTAATTGTGAGCATGTCAGGATTCACATTTAACTGGGAAAAAAACTCTCTCCTCTGCAGTGGAAATTCTGTGGCACAGCCCTTCAGCCTGGTATTAAAAGTCTCCTGAGTAGGAAGCAAATTAAGCAAATATTTATTCCCTCACTTTCATTGAGTGAAGCCCTTTGTATCACATCAGGCCTGAGTGATGATGTCCCATCCCAGGCAGGGCAGAGTTCTGCCTCCTCTGCTCTGTGGCTGATTTCATAGCCAGACTGCTGTAAAATAGAGTGGGTAATAGCAATATCACCTATGGCTGCCTCAAGAGATCAGCTCCTTTATTCATGAGTCTTTGTATCTGAAGGAGGCTGCTGAACCAGAAATAAAATACTTAGCTGTCAGATAGGAAAATGGGGTTAGTCTTGGTTTATTCTGCCAAGAATAAGGAACAACAAAGAAGACCAAAAGAACCCAAACTCAAGCCAGTGATTTTCATGCAAAGCTGCTTGTGCAGAGTATCTTTTAAATACAATATGTATTTCTATTCAACACTGTTGCCAGGTCAAATGCTGCTGTTTTCACATCTGACTGTAGAGGTACTCCTCAACTTTTATCCATACATTGTCCTTTAAAGAAAGCTGTGTTTCTGGGGGCAGTCTTTATTTAAGAACAAAATTATCCTAAGTGGGGTTAAGAAAAAGCTCAGCTTTATTAAGTGCTGTGAGAAAACCTTTACGTCTCTCACAAGATTTAGACAAGTGTATGTGCAATTCCTTTGCATGCTTCTAAATGTATTAAACAGGAAATAAATAAAAAATCTAAATGCTAAAATTCATATCATTTTTGTCCAGCCAAAAAAAATTTGAATATCAAGTAGCATCAATACAATATGTCAGTGTTGGTGAGACTTCATAATAGATGCTATTATAAAATATAATATGTATAATACACCATAAATGTGTAATAGATCATACATTTTCGCTGAAAGAGGGACATGTGTGATAGCTGTTCATTAAGATAGTTTAAGCTGACTCCAGAAAACACTCAGATTCAGTCTTCTGTGGATATCTTCTTTTACTGGCAGTCCTGCCTGCATTTTCATTGCTTGCAATGCCCATTTAACTGAAGAAATGCAACTCCCAGCATGAAAGGATTATTTTGCTAATCTTCCTTAAAGCTTACCCCTGAGTATTCTATCAATATGAGGTTGTTGGTAGGAGACAACATAAACCTAATATAAATCCTGTTTTTTGGAACTGTGATTTGAAGTTGCACAGCACTCCACAGTCATGTGGAAGGGTATTTTGTAGAATGCTTGTTATTCATTCTTTCATTCTGCTGTCCCTTAAATCTAAGACCCAACAGGAATAATGTTTTCCTGTAGCTGCCCTGGCAAATATGGCTTTTATTACAGGAGATTCACACAATTTTCAAATCCAATTAGACTCATGACACCCTGCTGAGGCATACATTAAAATTTAGCAAATGAATCTTATAGAATGACCTGCTTCTTCTGCTGCAGTACTTCTTCCTTTTAGTAAAGGATTCTTCAACCTGAAATTTATTTTTTCTGTTTTTTTGCAGTGGGTTCTTTTAGGAAAGGAAAAATATGGAAACACAGAAAATGTATTCAGGGGCAGTGCTGTAAATGGGACAGTATGTTCCATCTGAGATAATAGAGATGACCTGCTGGTTAATAAAAGATAAAACCATTTCCAGGGCCCTGAACTAACTGCAAGAGAACCCAAAAAGAAAATAATTTCTTTCTGTGTATGCTTTTTAGGAAAGTAAAATGAAACAATAAACCCCAGCACCCTTCCACCTCCATCCTACATGTGCATTGGAAATATGTCTCATTAACCAGATGAATCTACTGTCCTAAGGTACATTGCAATGTGAATTCACCAAGAAAAAAGATTTACTGAGATTCTCCTTAGTGAAAGAGACCCTAGCAAAACAACAGATCATTATAGCCAGAGTTGGACCTGACAGATTCTTGCTGTTTGACTGACCCTAAATTTTGTTAAGTGTGAGAAAATTTTGCCTAGCACATCAGAATATGAACTAACACACTAAATATTTTATTCTCTGCTAAATTAAGTATTACAGGTTTTAATTCATCTTCATCAAGCATCCTTATTGAAAATAAAATAGGCACAACTCAGCAAAGCAGGAGAGGAGAGGCATAATAATTAAAGCACAAATAAGCAGAGCATGTGACTCTATTAAAATTTATTATTAAGCTATTCTTTGCAAAATCTGTCATGGCTTTAGAGGTGCTTTGCCATAATGAAGTGTTCTAGCCAAGACCCTGGGGTTTTAGATCCATTAATCCTGCAAAATCCTGGTGAGTGGGAGGGGTAAGTGAGGGTGGTGCTGGTGTTGGGACACAAACCCTGTGCCTGCAGTGCTGTGCCTGGGACTGTTCAGGTGCCAGCTCTGGGGTTTGGGAGCCCAGCATTGGGGTTTAGGAGCCCAACACTGGGATTTAGGAGCCCAGCACTGGGATTTAGGAGCCCAGTATTGGGATTTAGGAGCCCAGCACTGCCTTTGCCTCTGCCCTTCCCTGTGCCAAGCATGAGCACCATCACTCTGAGCTTGGATGTGGCTGCTTTGTTCCTCAATCCAGGACTAGAGACTGAAATCCCACAAGTTCTAAGAAGGGCCAGAAGCATTTGCTTTGGACACTTTGATAAAAACTTTTCTATTCACTGCAAAATTTACAGGATGGCCCAGTGGCTTAACTTTGTTTATCTATTATGTGTTATTTTCACTCCTTTATTTTTCTTTCAATTAATTTTCACTTGTGATGCTCTGAGATTCTTATATTGAGACCATCCTGTTCATGCATGCACTTAATTTGTTCCTGCAGCTGCAGTCTGAAAATCTTTTCTAGCTATGGCTGTAGCAAATTACTAATCTGCACAGATTTCTGGTCATGAGCATATTGTGTCATGATGGTTTTAGTGAATGATCTGGTGTCAGAGTCATTTGTGTTATATATTTTTTTTTTTTGTGAACATGGAGTCTGAATGCATAGGTATTAAGATTGTGTTATTTTTGCTTTTCTGCCTTGTTACCTTGTGATATTGTGGCTCTTACTGCAACTTTGTCAATTCTTCATTGAGTCTATTCAATTTCCAGCAGAATATGCCTGGAGATAATCACCCTTTTTCCCCTCTGCAGTACCTGTACTTTCTTGTCAGTGATTCACTCAGACACTGTTCCTTTCCTGAACATGCAGTTTTAATAGAAATGCCAAAGGTAGTGAGCCTGCTTTAATGACTAAGTGCATTGAATGTCACAGAGTGGATGCATTAAACAAGGAGTTGAGACATTCCCCCAAAAAACTTTTGAAACCCAATAAGAAATATGGCTAATCTTTAAGAGCAATGTGGTGAAACCCATTTCATGCCCAGAGGGAGCTAGTTTGCATCTCTTTCCCAGAGGTAGGGCAGGATCAGGGAATTTGCCAGTTTACACCTTCTGCCAGGGAAGTGGCTGAGCAGGAAGAACAGACAGGAAATTACTACAGCCTTATTTTCTTCCCCTTCCCTCCTAAACGACCTTTGTTTCTGGTTTGGAAAGATAATAATTTACTGTTCACTTTTGCTCAGGGATGGACATGAAGGCAAAATCAACCTTCTGTCAGAAATTATGTGAACTAGCTAGGTTTACAGCCATCAATTCATCAATGGCATTTTTTCTTGTCAAAATAATGGTACTCCAACTAACTGCTCTCAGTTCTTGTTTATGGTTTATTTATATCAGCCTGTCTCCAGAGCCAACAGGGGCCACTGTTAGTGAGAGATTTTTTTTCTCTTCCCAGTTGGAAAGCCTGGGTAAAGCTCCAGGCTGTTAGCAAGGTGTAGGAGCTGGCAGGATGTACCTAGCCAGGCCCCCTTTGCACAGGGCAGCCCCTCAGGAAGCAGGGCTCTCCATAAAAACCCTCCTCCCTCACTTATTGCCAAAGAGAAGAGTCATCTGACCCATAAATATTAGAGTTGAAAGGACCCTGGGGTCCCCAGCTCCAGCCTGTGCAAACAGTGCAGCTCGACGTGGTCCTCAGGGATGAGCATTTGCCTTGAAATCAGTGACCCTCTGCCAGGTTACCTCCCTCCTCTCTCATTTAGTCCTATTTAATCTACATTTTCCCCTTCAGTAATTCTGAGCTATTACTATACTTCTACCTGCTTTCCCCATGCTGCCAACTGTCCTCCCACACCACCCTCCACCTTCTTGTTATTAATTCTTCTTAAGTACTCACAGCCTGTTATCATTTCATCTTTTCTCTAGACAGGGAAAATTCAACAGTTGGCTTTCTTGCCGAACTACTCTTAATACAATAGCTGCTGTCTTCTGAACTTTGAGGATTTTTTTTTTGTTTGCTGCCTGCCCTAGTTAAGTGTTCTTTTTTCTCTAAATCTGACGTGATTTCCTACCAGGGAATGCTCAGAGCATTGCAGATGTAGCCTTACCAGCCAGGACTGTGTAAAACATTTCAATTCAATGTGTAATATCTTACTGCATGTAGCCACAAGGACAATAATCAATGGGATTGCAGAAAACACTGAATTTTATAGAAATCAAAGGAAAAAAATCACTGAGCCCTGTGGAAAACAGTGAAAGATGAATTATGACAGAAAGATTAAGAAATTTATAGAATTATATCTTCTTAAAAATCCACAGACAGTAGATTTAGGTTTATTTTTATTTTTTAGAAAAAAATCTATAAAATCTTTTTTTTAAAAGAAGAATTATATTGTAAATCTTTATTTCTTCTTTTCTGCAGAAAATGCTTTGGGCCAAGCTTCTTTTCTGATTATTAGCCCATGCTGAGTGCACACAGCACTTTGCCCTTGGTCTGCAGGGCACCCCAGTCCTGCCATCACACTGCACAATGCCCAGAACTCTGCCTCTTCTTGCCTGGCTGATGCATCACATTCTAAATCCCAGCATGTACTGAGTGCAGGTGAAATAACTTAGCATAAAGACAAGGTCTGGTTTGAAAGAATCAGCCTCAATTTGGATTTGGAGTTAAGAGCACATTGGTAGTAATACTGTGAAAAGGAATATATAGCCTATCTCTTTTAAAATTGCTTTTAAATTGAGGGCAGGGAAGGGTTGACTTATTATAAAAGGTTTATACTTTTATTATTAAAATCATGGCTTATATATGTTATGTTTGCTTTAATTTTAATTGCAAATAATTTTGCATAATGTATGTTCAAGATCTTCTGAAACAATACACTATACCTTATCATACTTCTCTCTCAATACATTGTGAAAAAATAATGGGGGAGAAGGACATCCACTTAAAACCATAAAATCTTTAATTAAAGGTATCTATATGGGAAGTTTCTTTCTTCAGAACATTATTAAATATTGCCACCTTCAGGTGAAAGTGTATCTAAGCATTTAAGGAGACTTTTCACACATACTCTTACAATTTTTATCTTAACTATTTTTAAAGTATGTTTATGCTTTTTATTCTAACAGTTGAGCACAAAAGGGCAGACAGGGTGGTGTGCAGAATTTGGGGAAATTCAATTCCTTGGGTTCGAAGCAAGCAAAGCAGAGTGGAAGAAAGCACCACAGTTAATACATTAAACCCAGATAGTGTGTGTTTCCTGGAACAAATCATCTCAGAGAACTAAAATCCTGCACTTGACTTTTGTGTGGCTTCACCTCTTGCAAAACTTCTTCCAAGTTTTCCCTTTCTAATATGAAAAAATAAAGATGATTTTTAAAGTGAATAGAATTGGCTTGGTTGTAATTCAGGTCGAAGTTAAGCTTAAATTTATAAGAGAAATTCCCTAAGTTAAGGAGAGACAATTCTGCTGGAAAAGAAAGGAAAATTGCGATTAATTAAACAGTGATATTAATCTATAGCAAAATTCTCAAAGCTATTTGCCTGTACCAAACATTTCAATCTCTCTTTAAGTTTAGTGAAAAAACAATTATAAATACAAGTACCCCTGCTGGAGAGGGCACTTACATTAAGTACCATTCACTTTGTTGCTGCTCTTGCCTCTGCTGGTTTCTCCCAGGGCTAAGTGGGGAGGTTGGTCCATGGCAGTGAGTAATCGATTAACTGATGGCAGGATCCCATTTCCTGTGTATCTAAAGTCAAATTCTTTTGAAACATGGCATTACACAAACAGTGCCTTCCACCCAGAGAAAAATGTCATGCTGCTCAGTAATAGCAATGGCAAACACTCCCTTTGGACTGAGCATAACGCTCCACTTCCCTCTTAAATGGTTTTGCACTGTTGCACTAAAGAGCTGGCACATTGCTCCCCACAGGTGGCTGCATTTCAGTGCCTGGGTGAAGAGAGTCTCTATTTCATCTTTCAGCTGTAGTGAGTGCTAAACATAACGTGGGACTCCTCTATTTCCACAGGCTATTAACCTTCCAAAATATTTATCTCCAGTGCTAAACTGTCCGGGACTCCAGCTTCAATTCCAGCAAATGTCTCTATTCAAAAACAATGCATTGAGAATGAATTAAGTCCCCCTGCAACAAACAGTAACCATATGCCAGAGCTAAAACAGCTTTCTGAACTTACTCCTTCTCAAAATAACATTTTTATTTTGGCAAGTTTGAGCAAAACTTCTTCATCCATTTTATTATGGATAAAAGAGAGTGGCAATAAGACAAATAATATTAGTGAACATCTGTTCATAAAAGCATTTTAAAATATTGTAGTTTACAAAGAGTATTTTCATAGCATTTACAAAATGCAGCAGAAGGTCTGAAATTTTTAGCTAAGTGACAAAAAGGGTGGATGGTGAGTGTATAATCCTTTGGACATAAACCATTGACCAAGTCTGGGACTAAGTCTGGATTCAGCTGCACCTGAACTCTCCTGTGAGGTGTTTAGAATGCAAGGGGGTCCTTTATGAACCTCAGGGTCTTACTGACAGTTTTGTCTGATCCTGTTCTTTAAGCAGTAAATTCTTGTGTACCTTTCCACCAAATCTTGTTAAATCAGTGTTGTTAACTCAGTGTCTTTTCCCAATCAAATATCGTTGCTTCTCTGAGTGAATGTATCACTCCATCCACAACAACTAAACAAGATGCTGCATATGCCATGTATATAAAGTACTGCACAACTCTTGCACAGAAAGTAATAGCTGAGCATTCAATAGCTCATTTTCATTCCCTCTGTCGTTTAGGAAGTGTGGCTGAAGATGAGATATTCTGTGCATTTATGAAATGGAGGATTATAACAAAAATGAAGGGCTGTAGAAGAGGATGGTTAGTCAGAAATACTTTCTACAGTAGAAAGAGGAAATAAAACTGAAATGAGGTACTAAAGGGAGGAAAATGCATCCAACAATAATTCAGCATTCAGTCACTGGCAAAGGGAGCTTAGCAGTCCAAATAAGAGATTTTGAAATATTTAATCTACAGGATCTGTGGAATCACGTATAGGAAGAGATGCCTTGGCTGTTTTCTCAAATTAAATTGATTGAGGTATTTGGATTTTATTACATGGATTTATTCTGATTAGTTCTAAAGCTAGAAGTCTTTCTTCCAAAGGAAGACTCAGAAACTCAAAGAAAATTTTTTTTTTCTAGAGTGTCATGGATTTATCTCAGAAACACTGCAGCATTCTTCCTGCACCCATGGTAGGAAAACTGCTGTTTTTCTGGTTCATTGTGGCTGGATGGGGGTAGTTATGACACAGTCACCACAGTGGTATCAGAACACTGTAATCTCTGGAGTGCTTGAGGATGAATGGCTTATATAAATGTAGAATATTATTACTATATACTCAATTGGGCCATACTGAATAGGGTTAGCTGCTTTATTGGGTCTATCTCCATGGAAACTGGTGACAGTCTGGAGTATTGACTGCTAGTTAATTAAGATAGTATTGGCACATGCTCTGCTTAAGAGGTCTGACTTAGTTTCTGCAAAATAAAGTGCCCTTTAGCCAGGTGACAAATAGGTGTGAAATCCTGAACCGGTTGTTAAATGCACAAGTTGCCAAATCAAGACAAAGCAGCATATTTTCCCAGTGCCTTGGGTAGCTCAGCCAGGAGTGCAATGGTGCAGGTGGGGCAGGAGCAGCCTGCAGCATCTCTGCAAAGCCCTGCAGCACCAATGCTTGCCTGGCACATGGAGAGCTGTGCACCCACAGACAGACACACCCAGACCTGTCACACACCCCAGACCTGTCACACACATTGTTTAAACTATCATTTGATAGATGAAATAATGTTTTTTTCATTATCTAAATACTTTTGAATATTCTGCACAGTGAATCTGGTAACTGCTGGAAGCTGTGTATTATTATAGCTGCTTGAAAGATACATTGTAAACTTAAAATAATTCCAAGTGCATTCTGATTCACAGTTGATGTAAAAATTCAAAATTCTTTTCATGCAGTCAGTAATTTCTGGATTCTGCAAAACTTTTGATTTGCCTCTTATTCTTAACTGAAAAACACAATAAAAACTGAGAACCCTATGATGTTATATTCTTATAACATGGACTACAAATCTGTTATTTGTCAATAAGCTGTGATGCCTTGTATTCTATATTGAATGTATTTGTTGAAACACAACAGCTGCTGAAACCATGTCCACAACTTGTCTCATCTAACTTATACTGTCTGAGAATTAAACTAGTTTCTTCTTCTTCCTCTTCTTCCTCTTCTTCTTCCTCTTCTTCTCCAGCTGTATAATCTAGAGGAGTATCTTCTGATTTAGAGATGTAAGAGCAGAATGCAGCCCTATTAACTTGGCAGTTCCAGGGCTGTGAGAATGTCAGGTATTGATAATTTGGCCCTGGACATTTAGACAACAAACTTTTTTTTTAAACTGCTGTAGGATTTAATTCTTTATGTGCTCTTAATTTATTGTATTTCACAGAGAAGATGAATCAATCTTGTAATTAGTTTTGTTATCTATAAGCCTTTTCAAGACATTGGATGAAATAAAATTATGATCAAGACTAATGATGGACATGGGTCAAGATGCCTTTTCTCTCTGTTATGAAATGGAATGTTATGAAAAGGTTTCCTTCCATTATTAGCTTAGGAAAGAAGAAGCAAGTCAAAAAACAGGACAAAAAATGAAGGAGAGGGTAAAGTCAGCAGCAGGCAGAGAAAGACCATCTCTTCCCAGTTTGCTAGAAAATGCCTTTCCCTCTCTCAGCATCACCTTTCATTACCCCTATTCCCAGATTATGTTAAAATAATTACTGAGGCTGGTCTTTAAACCCACAGCAGCTAAACCACTTTAGCATGGGGTGAATTTAAAACAGGTTTCTTATAATTTGTGCCCAGAGACATCATTATGCAAGTGCCATGCATAACAGTCAGGCTAAATGGTGAAACTAAAAGGAAAAGAAAGGAAATCACTCATGGATATGCCTGGGAATCAAAACAATCCTTTTCTCTGAAGCAATTCAGCCATATTTTGAAAATACATGCTTGGACCATTTTAAATTCTTTTATTATTTACTCAGTAGGCTGTAAAATCTCTGAAACTTACTGCAGTGTTTGCTCAATAGACCAGCTCTGTATTTTTGGTCTGTCATGTCAAAATGCATTTGAGCAATTATGAAAGGGCACGTTTTGCTCAGTGGACCATAGTGGCTCCTCTGGAGCCTGTTATGCTGTACAGCATGCAGCAGTAGGTTGCAATTCCAACATTAATGCAGGCATGCTCATGGTGTGCCCTGTCAGGAAGATCTGAGTAAGGACTGACTCCTTTCTAACCACTCAGGCACCTGCATGGACAGGGAGATTGTTCCAGCAGCACTATGTTATGCCAAGATTCTGTCTCTTTCCTTAAATAAGAATTGCCTTCTGGATGCCAGCAGGCCTGTGGGATTTAATGGTACACTCCAAATTTCACTGGAGGATTGTATGGATAAACTAATCCATAGCTTCCTCCAGTTCTCTGGTAACCCTTGTCTGTTTGCTTGAAAATCTCATTTTTTCTGGTGAAAATCTCCTTGACATTATCTCAAGTCCACAAATTCCATGTTTTTTAAATAACACACACACTTGTCTTTGTGTTGCATCTAATCTTGTCTGTGTTTCCCTGAGAGGAGATCTGTATGTGTGTGGTGAGCCAAAAAGGCAGGTGAGGCAGCAAGCTGGAGTGTCCTGGGAAAGCCTGAAGTGCAAGGTTTACTTCTCAAACCAGAAGCATCTCTCCAGGCTGCAGAGGAGCACTTCTGTAGATAGCAGTCTCTCAAGGCTACAAGTGTTTTCACCTCTGCTTGCTTTCCCTCAGCATGAAAACCCCACTCCTGAGTTATCTACCTCGGACCTTTGACAGGACAGGGACTCTGCATTACCTTTGAAAACACCTCCATAGTTCAACCATGGTCCAGAATCTCAGCTACTGCATGATTGTTTTAGGGCTGGAATTATTTAATATTATCTTCTCTGTATTCCCTTACTTTTGTGAAACAAAACTGATTAATTGTAGGATTTTTTTTTATTTCTGTCTTTTATTGTTTTAGTTCCTTCAAAGCTGCTGGCATTGCTGAGGCATTAACACCAGTAAGAGGGGAGTTTGAATATGCAAATTTTGCTCCCTTAATTAAAAGCAGGAGCACTTGATTACACTGCTGAGCCCCAGAGCTGCAGCAATATGTAAACAAAGGTTACATGCTCAGAAAGGAAAATTGAGCCCTAAGTCACAGTTTTGTGTTAGACTTCTGTTAGTTTTTAGTTAACATGAAGCCCAGTGCTATAATTTAATTCCTTATTCCAAGATTGAAGTGCATGCTCTTCCAGAATCATGCTTTGTGCTCATTTTCTTTGGGTTTGGGATTGTTTTCTTCTCATTTTGTATTTGCTCTTCTGACTTGGAATGTCCTTGTTTCCTGGCTGGTGGCAATAAAGCAATTAAGATCAGGTGTAGCTTGAAGAATGTGATGCTGCATCTAGAAAAAGTGATTAACAGGAAAAATAAGCCACAGGTTTTAATTTGTTTCTCAATTGTCATGCAGGTGTGGCCTTAGTCCTTCAAAATCATTAGGATGCTGAGCTTCTGCTGACTCCAGGAATTAGGAGGACTGACTGCTGGACCTAAGAATAATTTGTTGAGACTTTGTCTCTTGTGCTAACCACCTTCCTCAAAATTGCCTCTGTCTTTGGTCCTTAGTGCCCTCAGTTATCCTGGTATGGCTGTCCTTGGTAAATTGGGTCATACAGATCAACCTGGCCCTCAATTTCAGCTTGTAAATTCCACTGACTTCTTTCACTGAAGGGTGTAATTCAGGCCCCCTCCCCACACACAGCCTGTAACCGATTGGAAGCAATTAAGTGCAAAAGAAAATTTGTAAAATAAATTGCCACAAACTTCACAGGTCCAGTGAAAGCATAGCTGGCAGGACCCAAGGCAGATCACAGCTGCACAAGCACTGATCAGAGTACAGCCTTGGGTGAGATTTATTGTCATTAAGAAAGACAATTTTGATCAAACCTCATTGAATCCAGGCATGTATCCACCCACTCCACATAGTGACCCCAGCATCAACACTGAAATTGCTGCTCTCTGATCTGTGACACATAGACTTCAGATTGCCTGGAAAATGAACTCTGCATTTTGCCTTAATTTGGCATGGTGCTTAGAGCACAGCAAATACACAAACTGGATTATTGGCAGGAAGCAATGCATTTCCTGAAGATGAACTAGAACCCAAACACCAGGGGCAAGTTCCTGTTGTCAAGGTAAAGTGTATTATTTTGTGAGTTCCTGCATCCATCCCATCACCATTGGCAGTTTCAGCCACACACATGTGGATCTTTCATTGCCATAATGGGCAATACATGCACATAGATCTCAGACTAATACTGGAGGGAATTACATGTACCTGCAACACTCATTAGCATTAATGAGGGTTCTCCTGTGGATGCCTAATGATCATTAATGGGAATTACACACGTGTGTTTCTCATTAGCATTAGAGGCACGTGCATCTCTCATTACCATTGATGGGAAAAGCAGGAAGCCATATCTCCCATTAATATCAGGAGGAAAGTTGCAGTCACTGCAAGGAAAAAGCTATTCCTGACACCTCCTCAATGAGGATGTTTGAACTGTTGTTAATTCTGTTCCAAAACAACTTCCCAGTGAATAATCCAAGTCTCCATGACCTTGGCCACCAGGTAGAGGTTTTGTTCCCACGTGAGTGAAGCAGTTCTGCAAAAGCCCAAACATTCTTTTCTTTGGAACCAGACAGTGTGTCATCTCTGTGGGCTTTGTTAAGCAAATATATTTCTGAATTTCTGCTGTTTCAGAGCTAAGTCTGTGTGTGCTTTTCACAGCATAGGGTGGCACACAGCAGCTGCTGAGTTACTGCCATAGGCACACCAAATTTATGATAAGTTCTTGTCATTGTAACTCCATTTTACATCATGCACTAATGCAGTGTTGTGTTAAACTCTGACATGGTTCCTGATGGATGTAGTAAAGACTAAAGGCCACAGCCTCCCCTCACAGTAAAAAACTGTATGGATTTACTGCAGGATGGAGCTTTATATCCTTCCAGTTACAAAGGCATTAAACTTCAGTAGCTTTCAAAAATGTGTTCTCATTCCTGCCAAACAATTTCCATGGGGTTTTCTGTAGGACTGTGGTTTGAGTCTCCTTCAGAACATGTGCCAGGGCTGGTGGCTGCTGTCAGTGCCAGCTCAAGGATCCATGTGGCAGAGCCAAGGGCTCTGTTCTGGGAGGATTTCCCCCCCCCTCTCTTCCAAGGGCCAGCACTGCCTGGGTGGGTGCTGAAGAGCACTGTCCATGTGGTGTGAGCAGTGCTGACCAGGCAGAGCTGAGGGAGGATGCTGATCTCCCTAGCTATGATGTATATGGAGACATGGGAAGGTGATTGCATCAAGACCTGAACTGGGAATCAAGTGATTTACTATCAGTTCTCACCTTCATATCTTACAATTATCATATTTCCAGGACAAATTCTACTTTTTCTATTTTTTAGTATACCTATCACCTTGTACACAGGAATTATAACCTGAAACAGGATCTCTAGATACCACTGTAAGGGCTTAGTTACAGTTAATACAAACAAAAACAACCCCATCAGATATAAGCTATTTAAAACAGAGAGCAATATATTTAGTTTTAAAAGTGCCCTTTGGTAAGATAGCCTTATTGCTTTTCTCATTACTGTGCAGAATTAGAATAACTATTGCCCATGCAAATTAGTTACAAGAAACAATATTTGCAAACAGCAGATGAAAATAAAAGGATTATATTTGGCAAACACGACTGCTAGATCAGATTCCCTGAGGCTGGGGGAGTGCAGATCCCACTTTCTATGCTCACAGGAATACCTCAGTGCAGGGAATGGCAGGCTGTGCCTCTGAGGGTGTTGGGCCATTCCAGGAGAGAGGCAGGGAGTGTGAGAGCAGTTTCCAGGAGCAGACAAAGTGCCCAGTGTGAGCCTTCCACCTGCCCCAGCACGTGGAGCACACTGTTGTCACACCCTGGGGACACAGGGATGGATGGAGGAGGTGGTGTTGCCTTCTTTACAAGCAGATGTTTCATTGCTGGGCTCCTTGACCACAGCCCCTGAATGGGCTCTGTACATAACCAGCTTCAACTCACGTGAAAATCAACAACTAATTCAGAGAGGCAGCATAATGCATAAAACTGTTTCCAGCCCATTCAGACTCAGATGTGTGGTTACACAGGTGAGACACCTCTCCACACCCATATACACCCATCCTGGGAAGTGTAATGCAGGAAAGGTGATTCTAGTGTTAGTCTAGTCTAACAGATGTTAGAAGACATCAAGGAAAATCACAATAATAGTATTCTGTCTGGCTACAGCAGCATTAAAGATTCTAATCTGTAACTACAGCTTTCACTTATAATTCAGACTTTAGCTGCTAAACAAACTAAATAATTTATCAAGTACAATATGTTCTAACTTTGCAGCTTGCACAAACTGCAGCCATACCTTTATTTCAAAGAGTCACCAAATGGTGGAAATGTCAAGCTCTTCCTTAAAGTGCATCTTCCTCAATTCCCTTGGTAGATAGCACTGATTTTTTTTTTTTTCCTGAATATGTTTTATTGTTTTTCTACTTTTCATCAGGGTGGGGTTGCCATGGCAATAAAGTAGGATGTCTTGCTGGATTTCACCTTTGCTGTCTTGCTTCATATGGTTCTCTCTCCTCAGAGCAAACATGGTGGATGCAATGCACATACAGATGTCTGATTTCAGATTTCTTTCTCGAGTGTGCTTGGCAGCTGCTCTCCTGAGACAGGCAAAGCAGCACTTGGCAAGCAGCACTTCACTTTGCATTCATCTTCCCACTCTCTAGTGGCCACCATCACATCTCCCTTGCTTTGTGAGCTCTCTTTTAAGATGGACAAAGCTTTTCATGAAACACTTGCTTCCAGTGTAAACAAAAACTTTTGCTTAAGCATTTCAATTAACCAAATGACCAAATCAATTCTCCTCTCAAAGTTAGTTGAGGTAAAGTGAGAAAAATATGCTGCAATAGATATAAACACCATTACATATCCCAGCATCTGCCCAGGTTAGCCCAGTTACTGGGTTTAAAAGGCTGGTTTTAGGTTGTGATGCTGTGTTGGTGAACAGGGTCACACCTTCCCCTGTATCAGTGTTTACTGCCATACCAGTTTTTCTATTTAGATATCTCCCAGGAAGAAAAAATTCAAAAATTAAATCACTCACTATGTTGAAGAGTTTTCATTTTATATATCTTTCCTGCATCCTTCAAAAATGGATTATAAATCTGTTATCTAGATCTGAATTTCACAGTGGTAGCATCTCAGAAACCCAGATGAAAAGGATGGGAAATGCAGACTTAAGTCACAGTCCCTCAGTGAACATTGCAGATCAGCTCTCCTCTCCTTGTGGAGCACCCTCAGTGGAAACAGCTGAAATTTCAGGACACAATAATCAATAATGCATTCTGTGCCACGAAATTATCACTAATATCACAAGTATTTAAAACTCCATATCCAGCTATATGTCACAAAATATTATTTAAAATACATTTTAATATGATGAGATTCTTTCCCCTTGGTCCTTGGATTCCTCTTTGCAATCCTACCAAAGTAAAAGGGATGTGCTACATGAACTCCTGTGGATTAGCCATGATGTCTTTCTTTGCCACTTCCAATACTCTGCTTGTAATGGCCAAGCTGAGAAAATGTTTCCCAATTTCCAGGTCAAGAGTTTATCTTCTGCTTTCCTCCTTTCTGCCTTACTCACTAGAGTAGCATTAAGTTTCCCTTTGATTTTGCTAGCATTGCCTTGGCAGAACACCAGTGTCATTTTAAAGTATCATTACAATATTTGTTCTTCTGACTCCATTGGTCTCTGCCTGCCAGTCCTAATTTCTTTCTTGGAAAGATACTATTAGCATAATTATTATTCAAACATTATAACACCCCGGAGACACAGGCATTGCCTCACTTTTCCATTTAGCTAATGCCATAGGAAACTTACAATCTGGGTAGAAGACAAAAAATAACACTTGTATATCAAGACAGATAAGAAGAGTGCTTTGAGACTACCTGACTCTGCATGCTGAGCAGCAGCACTGTGACAGTGTCTCTTACTTTTGGTGCATTATAATAAAAGAGAGTGAAGAGGAACCTCCAGTAGCTGTTCCTTCAGAAGCTTTTTCATAGGGTGGAGTGCAGCAAAGAGCACAAAGTTGCTTCTCTGGAAGTCTTGTGCTTGGTGTGAGACCTTGGATCAGATGAATGGGTGGTAGGAATTGATTTCTTGGCCAAGTCACTCAGAAGAGGGAAGAAAATCTTCTGTAATGTCATGAGAAGGTTTAGTGCATGTTATTTTGCTGACCTGTTTCCAACCTGCTAACAACAGGCTCACTGCTGCTCTGATGCCAAGGACACTCTGTATTTTAGAAGACAGACTCTTCTATTTCTGCCCCAAACCAATATTCCTGTGCATAACATATCACAGCTACAGAGACAACCATGGCTGTGGAGCAAGATGTGCTTTGGCTGCTTCTCTCCAGGTTCTTTTTCAGGACAGAGGCTCTTCCTGGTGCTTTGGACAGCACCAAGCCATCAAACAAACCTCAGCCCAGTTTGTCAGTGCACGTGGCACAGCTTCAGCTGGCACCAGGAGGTCTTTCCTCAGGCCAGCTGTGGCAGTGTCTGATTTTAGCGACCTAAAAGCAGGTTCAGCACAAAAAAACCCCTCCAGTGCTCATTCTGTCACCTGAAATGTGTGGCATGTGTAGGTCCCTTGTCCTGGAGAGCTACATCTGCTGACTTGCTGCTATTTTAGGAATGCACCAAACCCCAGGAAATACATGAAAAGAAAAAAATCAGAATGTGTTTAAAGGTATTTGCATTGCTTAGCATTTTTATCGGGAAGATTTCAAAGCATTTTGTGTGAATATTACTATTATCCCCAGATTACAGCTGGCAGGATAACAGATCAGCTATTTCCTCAAATCCATGGGAAAGTTAAATGATTAAATTAGGAAAGGGATCCCCCCTCTTGGCTTTCTATTCCATGTTGTAACTATCACATATCTCCATGTCATGTACATTTCTGATATTTACAATTTAATTCAGTGCCAATATGTGCATTTGTAGCAGTGGGGTGGGAAGCCCTACTTTTTGGGCAGGCCATGTGTGCTGTTTATAGTCTAAAAAGCATGTAGTGTGAAAATCTGATGGCTCTGGAAAATGTCTTCCTGGACATTTTGCTGAGCCTGCCAAGAAAACTGATAATTAACAAAAGTAATTTTTGTGACAGAAACAAAAAGGTTGAGCATATGCTTTGCTTATAGTCCTATACCACTTCTCTGGAAGAAAAATGGAATTTCAACCAGCATTGGGAAACATTAAAACTGAAAATACAGTTCATTACTTACCACGTTTACCTTGAATAAAAAGAAAATTCAGGTTTTTTCTCAACTGCATTATTAGAAACATTTGATTAACAAGTTTTCCTAGGCCCCAAGGACATCTGGCTGAAGCATGTTATGGCTGGTGTTACCTGTATCAGCATATGAGCTCTAGCCATAGTTGATTCAAATAATGTAAAAAAAATAGAGAAGTGCCTCAGATTTTATTATTCTGGAGGGAAAAGTCAACTGAGGATGATTTCTAACTGGTACTAAGAGAAAAAAAATGTCATAAGCTTCAGTGCTGTAGAATCAAGCCAATGCAATGCAACAGTGCAACTGCAATAAGTATAGACTGCACAGAGGGGTTTGATATGTGAACACATTTATGAAAAGTATTTTATTGTAGCACTTCAAAAACTCTTCCAGGCCAGTGAAAAAACTTAGCTTTTTCATGTTTAGCATTTCAGTAATAGCAATGCTAATGGAATATTGACGCATATAATCATTTCTGTGTGTCAAGATGATAAAGTTTTTCACCACTTCCACGTGAACAGCAGATTTCTTTAAGAACTATCTACATTCACTTTGTTTTTACTTGGCAACAGGAGTACAAACAAGTCTTGTGTAGGGTAGGGGAATGACAATTCTCAGTCACCCTTGAGTTCTCTTACTGCTGAGATATTCAGTAAATCTGTTAATTGGCAATGGTCACTTGTGGCAGGAGCAGCAGCAGCCTGGGAAGCAGAGCAAACCCTGTGACCTCCTTTCTCCAGCTGCTGCAAACAGCTGTCTATTGAGGAGGATAACTCCAGCTTCCTTCTGCTGACCTGTGCTGGATTCAAGTTACTGTCCTGAAAGGAAAAGCCTGGCAAGGGTCATGAAAAACTTTGAATGCATTTATTTTTAGGACCCTCAAGCAGAGGGCAAGCAGAGATAAGTAAGACTTTGAATAACAGAAGATCACCACTCTTCAAACAAACAGTGACTATCTGACCTATAATTGAAGATAGCTCATGGTATCTTATTTCTTGAGGGTATTACAGTACCTACATGTAGTGAAAGAGACAAGGGAATTCTGATATCAGCACAATTCATATGATGATGAGCCAGAGCTCTTTTAGTTAAGAACTGAGCTACATTTTGTCTGTGCAGCTGGATGAGAACCACTGAAATACACATGATTGTTATTCTTCAGCTGTATGATGTCCTTAATATTTACCATTGTCTTTATTTCTCCATGTGAGTAGTTTCCAGAAGAGGAATACAATATTAAGAATCTTGAAGAGTTGAGAAATTCTTGACGTGAACATTCTTTAATTGCCTTGCCAAGCAGAATCAGTAAGGAACTATCTGTTGTCATGAAAATGGTTCAGATAAATTGAATAGAGTATTTGTATGTGTTTATGGAACAGTCCAGATCAGAATACTCTTGTTTTCAGAAATTGAATGCAATGTTGCTTAAAATAGCAAGTGAAAAAAAAATTCCTTTCTGATTAAATAATACTATGAAGAACATGTCAGCCAGTGATTTCAATGTTAATTTTAGAAACACTCTGTGTGAATACAACAGTAATACAAATCTGAAGGATTTAAATCCCATTTAGGGTGAGATAAACCCACAGTTCTTAACAACCACACTGCTGAGTCTGAGAGAGAGCAGGATTTTATTGCCACTTTCAGAAAGGCTAGAAGCTTCTTCTGGAAACAGGAACCAGTTGGTGTCATCACAGCAAACTCCAAGAGATATCAGTGAGGGCTGTAACTTCAGCCAAGCACTTCAGAACAAATTCAGAAATACTCTTCACTAAGATTTAGCATTAATGCAAAAGCTTCAGGTTATAAAATAGTGAGAGGGGAAAAAAGACATGCTGTATAGGTGAAATCTCAGTAGACTGATTCAGTTTTTTCCATGAAGCATTAGCAAGGTTTTAAATAGCTGCAACCTGCATATTAAAAATGCCCATGTGTATAATACATGAACAAGGGCACCTTGGCTGAATACATTATGGAGAAGAACTGTCATCTTTACCCCCTTCACCACCACACTTTTGCTTGCTTATGTGAATAGTCAAGAATAGTGATGAGCACTTATCAGAAGTTAAATTAGGCAGTCAATCAATAAATTAAGACTCTCTCTTTTTTTTAAAAATAGGCATTTTTCCACCAGTTCCTTTCTCTCCACCACTTTCTAAAATCAGGCCATTTCTCTGGAGCTCTTTATTTAGACACAAAGCCTGGGAAATGATCATGTTTTATCTACAGACTGACTGAGGCTTTTTTGTGATTCATTCACCTGCTGCTCCAGCAAAGACATAATCCCATCTTCATTTATCTACCTAAGAGACAATTCAGATACAGGAAAGAATGTCTGCTACCAAAAGGAATCTGCTACATCTGCTGTGCTTGATATATGTGAAGTGTGGCAAAAATCTCTCTGCAGCTGTTTATCTTTGTATTTAGCATGAGGCAATGTAATAATGCACTTGTAGGGCAGGAGTGCCAAATATTTTAACAAGATATGCAGATTTTATGCTGTACTATTTGGAAAAAAGAAATAGTGATTTTGACTAGCCCTATATTTCTGACCCATAAGCCCATTTCAAGAGGCACAGAATTTTTTGATCCTCCCCTTAAGTATTGTTTCCCTGTGTAGCCACTCTGCTGCAGCTCTCAGTAGAAGGACTGGCAATTCTGTTTTTTAATGATGCACTGTCTCTAATGATGAAGGGAAAAAAGAGTGCAAGTTTTTTGGTAGAGGGACCTCTTGTCTGTGCTGCTGGTTTTCAGCTCTCAGATGACTGGAACAATGTACAGCTCCAAGAGATGAAGCTTCAGAATTGCTGTTATCAGTGAGAACTTGCTGAGAAAATGAGGTGCATGCCTACACTACTATTTCATAGCCCATGGAAATTAACACCATTTTCAGCCCTGCATGCAGGCCTTTACAGGTACCTGGAATGTACTTTGTCCATCTGACTCATGTCTCTGTGAGTCATTTATTGGACTTTCATATTCAGAGGTATTTTTTAAGCTATTTATGATGATGCTTTGAGTATATTAAAGCCCTCCTTTTTAACATGGGCTCAGCGCACAAGGAAAATAAGTTTCTTATGGACAATAATTTACAATTCTAGAAATTACAATGATGTTCAGAAGATAGAAATCCCTTCCTATTGTAACTACAAACAATTTCCAAGAGCAGACTCTTTTTTACCACATTTCATCATAAGTAAGGAAATCTGGTTTTCCCCTTCTTGTGTGACCTGGACAAGTCATATAATCTGGGCAACCTCAGCATTCCCATGGCCCCAGAGCTGGACAAGAGTCCAGGATGAAGCAGGGACAGAGCTGGCAGCAGGACAGAGCCACAGAGGCCATCAGCAAAAAACCTTGGCAATCTACCCCATACCTGGGAACAAACATCAGTGTTGCAGGGAAAAAACAAAAGATGCAAGAGCACTACAATGGCAGAGCTGAAAGAAAGAAAAAAAAAAACAAAACAAAAAACAAAAAAAACCCCAGCACACAAAGGCATTGACAAATAAAGGACTTGGGGTTTATTGCTACCTCCAGTAGAGATTTCACTGGTTTTGTGTTGTGCACCATCTTACTACACTAAGCGCATGAAATTAAATTTCCTTTCTTCTCCAAGACTGTTTGCAAGTTGCTTCCCCATCAATACTATTCCTTGAAAATGGCTGCCAAACCTTGAAGGCGATGAAACAAAGCAATCAATTCCTTTTTAAAATATCAGATAATAGTTAGCCAAAAAAAAATTCTTTCTGTCTGCCTTTTCAAACTCCTGTTGAGATAAAAGGGGTTTGTGTGAGAACAAATCAGCACTTTTGTGGGAAGGTTGAGATGGTACTTTCAGGGCTTTCTCTTTATTTTGAACATTTTTAGAGATATAGATTTAAACAGACCAAAGAAAGGGATGAGACACCCTAAAAGAAAAGGATGAAACAATATTTAAATGATGTGTGATTTCATTCTTGCCTGGGGGCGTGCTGAATTCATCAGGAGGGTCCCTGAGGATATTTCACAGTGTGGTGGTACATAGGCTGCTTCCCTGCCAGGTCATTGCTGCACATCCTGCTGGGATCTGCTGCACCTGCCTTTGCAGGTAGTCCCTGTAAACAGAGGTCAGGGGCTCTGCCTTTGGCATCCCAGATGTCCAAGCAGACCCTCAAGATGAGTGATTGATTTCCACTACAGGACAGAGCTGTGGGGAAAAGTCATCTTCAATTCAGAAGGTTCACAGACAGGCTCCTTGAAAAACTGAGGTACATAACACAGTCAGCTGGAGGGGTTGGCCTCTTGAAGAGCTCCTTTCTGACTTCATGTTCAGCAGCAGCCTCTGAGAGACTGGAATAAATCCACTAAAAAGCAGGAGGGAGTACAACAAGTACAGAACAATAGGAGGGCTGAATGAAAAATACATATTAGAGGTACATTAGAATGAATGAAAGTGCAAGGAAAAAATCCTTTGTTGTGGGTGCAGCACAGAGCTCTCAGCCAGCAGAAGTGGCTTTCTGTGCTGTGTGGTGTATCTCAGATGAGAAAATCTGAGCTTGGCATGAGAGCTTTATGTGGCTGTGTTGAAACCCAGGCTGGCTCTTCTGGACCTGCAGGAGGTGTCCCTGCACTGATGGCACTGGAGAAAAAGGACATCCCCTCCCAAAAAACCTTCCTCTGGCAAGAAATTCTCACCTGGCCTTGGCCCACATTCTGTCCAGCCAAGGAGCAAAGCAATAACAGAGTAAATACCTGAGTGCTTGAAGATAGATTGGGCTGACTTTGGTGATCCAAGACCTTTATCTAATTAGGCTTTCAAAAGATTTCATTGCTTCTGCAAACTGTTGGTGAATAAAGCTTTTTTAGTAGTAGCTGATGTTTATAATGATTTTGAGAGCAAATCACCCAAATGTTCTGCTTTATAAATAGTGCAGTTGTGAAAGTTATAGGGATACATGGAAAATGGAAAATACAGTGTTACTTCTGTCCAGCAAAATGTTCAGCCTTCCAAAGGCAGGCAAAATATTATGGTTTTCAGGGATGCAGGTTATTTAGATCTGTTAGCATTTAGATTCAGAACCTGAAAAATTAGTTTCCTGGCAGTATTACTCCCCTCCTAAAGCTAAAATACCAGCTCATAATAATAACAGATACACTCTCAGGGCATGACCATGCAATGAGGAAAAAAAAGCATAAATATTCCATTTTTATTCTAGATTTTTAAAAATTTTACTTTTGGCCACTTAAAATAATTTTTCAAATCCACTGTGTTATTCCTCTAACTTTTTTCATTACTTGGACACTGAAATCACTTTTTGAAATATGGTAAGAGAAAACATCTCTTTAGCATTGGAGTGGAAGGTGTAATCTGTTGCCTTATTGTTCTTATTTTAAATCTGAATGAACATTTTTTTATTATAGTGGAATAGAAAAATGTAGAAATCGATAAATAGTGTTTCAGTATGAGCTAGCAGAGTTGGGGAAGTGCAGTTGGGGATGAAAAATGGCTAGAGGCTGCTTTGTAGTTTTTTACCAACCTACAATGTGAAATCTTCACCTGTGTACTTTTCCTTTCTTCTTTTCTTTCTTCTTTCTTAGGAATAACTTCAGTCAGTTTATTGATTTGATTCACCCCAGATTTTTAAATTGTACAAGTTGTTGTGACTCCTGGTTTCACCAGATACCTGTCACCCTGACAGCACCTGTAGGCTGGAATCACCTTGCAGGTCTGGAAAAGTCCTCAGTTTATGGAGCCTTGCCAGATCATGGGAACATCAGAAACCAACTCACTGCAGCTCTTTGCAACACAGAATTGTACATTGGTGTTTTATGTAAGGTTTAATGAGAGCTTCTTCTGTAAGCACTTGTGTTTTTAAGCCAAAAACATAATGATATGACAAACAGGAGACAGGGCGTGCACTGGACTAATCAGTGCATACTCATTCTGTTTGATCTGCTTTACAGAATTTAATCCTGCTGCTTGGTGGATGCAGATGGCCCCTTTGCACTGCAGCCAGCCTTGGTTTTTCCCCATGAAGACAGGAAACAGTGGATGGCCACGTGGGAGTACAGGGGTGATGGACTGCACAAAGATAACGTTCTTCATTTGCTCACATGGCAGTAACATAATGGAAGGAAATAGATGAACGACTAATAATTCTAGAATAGAGAAAAATTAATACTACACATACAAAAATCAGCCAGTAAATGTAAATGTGCTGTAATATCATAGCAGGAAATGAGGGTTCTCTTCCTCAGCTTCCCCATCTATAAGTGGAGCTGGTCCACAAAGTTTCTTGGCATCCAAAAAATGTAAACCCAGTCATAGATCAGGCAACTTTTCTTACAGGAGACTATTCCTAGTTAAAAATGGTTTCTAATCAGGACACTTTCCTTCATTCTCATCTGTTTTAGTAATGTCCCATTATTTCTAATTTCTGTATTGCATTATTGTCTCAGCCCACTCTCTGAAGTTCTTCTCCCAACACAGTTCTAGTTACTGTGCCACCCTTGGTCCATGTTCAGCTAGAGTACATGATTCTCATAGATGTTCTCCATCAGTCAAATTGTTCTGTGTTTAACATTTGCATTGCTTCTTGGGCTTTTTTCCCTAAGCTCAGTGTCTCACCATCTATCACTGCCCTTCTTTTATAGCTTGTCAGCCAATTTAAAATCCATTGGCAGTGCTCATTTCTAACCCAACAGGGTTTAATTTTTCAAGTACCATTTCTGAGGCATTGCATCTGCTGTCTACTGATACTGGATACAAGATCCAAAATTGCTCAGGGTTGCAAATTTGTGACCCCCCACTGTAGTCAGCCTGTGCTCCAACACGTATGTCTGGGATCATAATTTCACTCACTGCTGTTTATTGCTCATGTTTCTGCTGTCAGCTGCTTATTTCCCTTTAAAAAAACCCCAAAACCTCACTTCTGTTATTTTCCTAGGGAATGTAATGTGGTTTACCAGATGATCATTTCCACGATTACTCTTTATTAATCTTCTAAAGTTCAGTGCCATGCAGCCATCTGGTGTTTCATTAGTTCTGCAAAAGCCCTAACCTACAAAGAAAAAAAAAAAATACTCACATGGCTAATTTTAAGTATGTGAATCCTAATGATGCAGAGAAGACTGCTCATATTTTTTGACAGAGGCATAAATGCTCAAAAGGTTTCTGTGGTTAATCATATAAGGTAATTAGCATGAACACTGCAATGTAGTTACACAGAAGTGTTAATGGGCTTGTATTAAGATTTACCATGCATTTCTTTAAAGCTCTTTATCAATCACCTGAGCATCAGGCTTGTGACAATGTGAAGAGCAGTGTAAGTGTTCACCTGAAGCATGTTGATGGATGTATGTTTTCAGGACATTTGCAATCAGATGCAGGCTGTTCATCATTTCCTAATTAGACATTTTGCTTTCTCTCTTCCTCATTGGTGCTAGACATCCACATACAAGTATATTCAATTTAGAATCAGCATGATCTTTTTTTGGTCTTCTTCCTTAAATAGGATCTTTTCTCTCTTAAACTACTCATCCTCACTAATATATGTGTAAAACCCCATCTTATTTCTTTTGTATTCTGCAATTAATTTCTTTCTGCCTAGAGAGGTGTTACTGCAAAGGAGCAGTTTTTTTCATACCCCTTTTTCTGATTGTATCTGAGAAGCACCTTTCAATTTGTTAATGCATTGCTTAGTTAAAAAACATCTGCCCTGCACCAGTTTTTAGAGTGCCATTATTTAGGTGTGAACCATTTTGTGAAAGGCAGCTTGTTACTGCTTTATATAATAAATATCCTTTAAACACCTACTCTTTGAACTTCTGACTCATCAGTCTGGCATCTGAAATTCCCTTCTGTTAATTACAAAATACTGATCTTGCTCATTACCACCATAACAATAACACCTAGTTAGGCACAGAATGCTGCTTCTCCTGGCAAACTGCAATGTCTCATGTTTCAGTGCTTTCTGTCACTTAGCTTATTAAATCAGTTTGCACATAGCCAGCTTTGCACATGCCTCTGCAAAATCCTGAATGTTCTTTTGTAGGCTTCTGAATTCAGATTGGGTGATGTGGAACATGCAGGATGAATGTCACTTGTTACCATTAACTTATAGAGCTTACCCTAGCTCAAAAATGCATTGTTGTGCATTTTGCTGAGCAACAGAGATTATCTTTTTGAGTATGGATCAGTAAAACAAGGAGAAATCAAGAATGTTTTCCCAGGACCTGTAGTAACTCTGCAATTGAATTTGCAGAAAGCCAGTAAATGGCTTAACTGCAACACTGCTCCTTCTGGTAGGGTAAGGCCTCCAAGCCAGTCCTTATCTGCTAAAAAATATTAATCAGACAAGATAAAGGCAAATTCACCTACCTACCTCTAATTGATTTGTGTCAGCAGGGACTATTCAGGGTTACGTTATCTGCTTTTATATCATTTATTTGTTATGTGCATTTTCACACAAGAACAGCCTGGGAGAAGGGAACCTACTGAAGATAACTGAGAGAAACAGATAGACTTTGGAGCTGGACTATGCACAGATGTAAATAATCAACAAATACTTCTTCCCCTAAAACAAAATCACAAAATATCTCCAGTAGGATCTTTCAGATTAAAAAACTTAAATTCCCACTATATACTTATGTAATCAGAGTCCAGATGAGAAATTATTAATGATAATGATAAGCAAGTGTTTAGTTGGCATATCAGTATTAAACTCTCAGCTGGAAAGTTACATAGGTAGTTAGTAAGTTTGAAATAAACACTACCTGACCTGACCTTCACAGGTCAGGAAAAAAATGCATTTGTAAACTTCCTGATACTGAAAGAAAGTCACTTTTAGAAAGCCCTTAGATTAAAAGCATTGTGAATTCATTTCAGGCTTAGAATTACAGTCCTGATGGACCAGGGTGTTCTCTGGGATAAGCAAACATGGCATCTCCAGAAAGAAGAAACTTCAGCAGAACTGACTCAGTTCAGGATCATTTATTGCAAAATCTCCATGCAATTTCCTTTTATTTAAACCATTATTAAGAAATATCCTTCAGCTTATCACATGTGAAGCATAAGCTTCCTTTGGTATTAACTTTGACACATGGGGGATTATATTAATATAGGTGATGGTACCTGTTAGTGAGCATTTGATTGCCCTCAATGCAGCAGGATTTACTCTTGTTATTGATTTGTTGGCTAATATATTGGTTGGAAATCCCCTGGTATTGCTGGTAGCTGCATATTCTAAATTTTATTGGATTTGTGAGCAATTTTCCTCTGTCTTTAAACTTATGATCACTTTATAAAAAGAAGAGCCCAAGAGTAAGCTGAAAAACAATCTGTGTTTTTAATTTGCTGAAAAGAAAAGCTGTCTTGTTTTGCTTTGTTTCTGGTTGTTGATTGCCTTTGTCTGGCTTTTGTCATGGTTACTCTTGAGACAGGCAACAAACTGAGAATACATTGCTGGAGGAGCCAGCAAGAAGGAGCCATTACCTCTAATGGGCAAAGGGCAAATTTTGTTTCATGCAGAGGAGAGAAATCAAACCCACACACCCTTCATGTGTATGGGCTGTTGTGACTTCTCTTTTAGCACTACTTTCCTCCTGATCATTTCCCTCAGTCCCCTAGGCAGGGGTTGGTGGAAGCTGAGGATAAGCCAGCCTGACCCCTGAGTGCAGAGCCCTGGGCATGCAGGCAGGTGGGAATCTGCACCCCAGTGACACAGGCCAGGTGGGACAGGGCCAGGGAGCAGCTCCTGCATCCCACAGGTGTGCAGGGCTCAGCAGCTCCTGCATCCCAGGGATGTGCAGGGCTCAGCAGCTCCTGCATCCCAGGGATGTGCAGGGTTCTGTCCCCTGGCCTCCATCCCATAGATGTGCAGGGCTCTGTCCCCTCCCTGCAGGTGGGACACATCCAGGAGCAGCTCCTGTTCCTGGAAGCCTCTGGTGTCTGCCTTCCCCATTCCCTGAGCCCTGCTCTGTGCTCCAGTAATCAATATATCCTCAGTCCTTGTTATTTGGTCCCCAGGAGAGGTAAATTGATTTATCTTTATCTTTTCTTTGCTGAGGTGTAATTCCTCTGTCCTCGCACACTTAAATTTCAGGTAGAATACCATAGAAGTGTCACAAATAATAAATGCAGAATTAGGCCTCTAGGACACAAAATGTCCCCTCTTTAGTTTTCTTCAAGATTGATTCCTAAAACTTGATCAGAATTAACAACAACAACAAAAAAGGGAGTTTAATTAAACCCATACTGGGAAATGTCTAAAAAGTGTTTCATTATGTTCTTTTAATATATCCTACAATATTCATCCAATTAAGGTTGGCACTCAAGTTGTTTTTAAGATGTGGCATGAATAAGATAACCTAAGATATCATATGATTTCTCCAGCTGAGACATAATAGCTGAAAGTCATTTTTTCCAATAAAAATAAGTGAACAGTGCTATTAATTCATTGTAATGATGCTACTGGGAGAAGTGTATGACTTCCACTGCTGAATAATCAACACAAGTAAATTAGATTTAAGCAACAAAATGTGAGTGTATGTGTATGTCTGAGACTGTAAATGACCTTGAGAATCAAGAATTGAGAAAAACAAGTTAAATACAGTTTTAACCATCATAAGATATTTTTAACTATGTATTTTGAAATATAGTCCATGTAAATGCAATACTCTGCAGGGGAAAATTCTTTATCAGTCTCTTCTTACGTATTATAACTAAAATCCACAGACATGTACTTGTACCTGAAACATTTCCAAATTTCAGCTTTATCCTGTGAAGAAATATGGTCCCTGGTGCATTTCATTTTAGCTCCTAATCAAGAAATTCAGGCGCAAAACATTAAATTTAATAAATCTGCAGTTTCTTACCCTTAGTCTCAGTCCTCACTCTTTCAACTCAGCTGTATTTAAAGAGAAAACATTGTAGGTATTTTTGATCAGCCTTTTCAAGCTAGTTTACAAGATTCAGCTTCTTAACATAGGAAATTCATTTTTAGCTGTATTTATCTATTAATTTTTCCTTCCTTCCGTCTGAAGACTACATGCTTTTTTGGTTTGGAGTTTTTCATAGCTGGAAAATTAGAAATACTGGATTAGGTGTTGATTATTCAATTTAATAATATCTTCCCAATAGCTCTTTATTATTTGTTTGTTTTAAGATGGTTGTTTTCCTATGAAAATGTAGATAGAGATATATAAGGCAGAGTCAAACACTTAATGAAATATTGATTTCTCTCTTGTCTCAAAAGGAACCAGAGCTTCCACAGTTTCTCTGCTGCAAATGTTCTGTGCACAAATATATATAAATAGAGAATTTTTGAACTTGACCTCAGAATGGCCCATTTTTGAACAAAACCTCAGAGTGGCCACTATGAAATTATTATATTGGTTTGGTATACAACTCTTACCAACAACTATTTTCAAGCAGAATTTAGCACAGCTTTTTAGCAGAAATGCACATCAAGGGACATGTGAATTATGTAGTATTTTTACAGCCTTAAAGTGCACCTTGGATGATGATGAATGCATGAGACATAATTAGAAGCAAATTAGAGATGGATTAGTATGGTTATTCTAACCACAATTGATTTTAAGATATTTAAATCTAACAGTACTAATGTACATCAAAATTTCAGGCAAATATTCATGTGCCCTTGTGCTGCTCTAGAGTCAAGAATCAAGTCTCAATAATCAGTCAGAAGATTCAAACTCCTTTTGATGATAAATCACCTGAAATAAATACTGTGATGTTCACATGTATTTGTGAATATGGCATTATTGACTAAAATATGTGAATGGTTTTTAATAGGTATGATATACAAAATGAATATATTTGTGACTGTGCTGAGTGACAATGTCTAAGCAAACAAATCATGCCTTTCATTGATTAGAATTGTTTAAAATGTATGCCTTAGATTTTTGTGGTCTGGAATAATCTAAAACTACAAATCTGCAATTAAGCCTGTTCCAGTGACCAAACTCTCAGGAAAGAAATGGTTCCTAAAGCCCAGACTAAACTTTGCTGGATTCACACCTAATTCACAGGCTTGGTCAGTGTCTCAAGGTTTCCATTTGACCTGTTAAGGCTTTGGTGAGAGGAAATGCTCCCCCAGCCTGCTGTTGGAGCTGTGGGTGTGCACAGCTGCCTGTGCTAGGCAGAAACACAAATTCTGGATTCTCTGGCTGAGAGAGGCAGGAGGGACAATCTTTATTCAGTGTGCTCTGTGTCTTCCAGAGCCTCTTGCTTCATGCAGAGTGTGTGTGCACAGAGGGGCTGCTGGGGCTGCCCCATCTGTATGTGTAGGTGATATTTCTATTCAGATATTTGAAGCCTCATCATAGTTTGGAAATTTTTTTAATGCACTGTCAGTCTGAGGGGAAGTGGTAATGCACTTGGGCTATGTTACTGTGTCACTTTGCTTTTTATGGCACCTTGTGAAATAAAATGCTTGATTAAATTTTATAAAGGCTAAAAATCTGAGGCTCTAAGGGTCCTGAAAGGTTGGTTGAAAAAAACATCCTTTATAAGATTTTATCTCAAGCCTATTGGTGTTGCATAGTGACAATGAGGAATTGCACTGTGTTTTAGCTGTGTCCCAGGAAAGCTCCTGGCTGAAAACGTGACTCAGAGATTTTGCATGGACTACTGGTGTGATGAGAAAATGTGTCAGTCAGACATCAGAGCCTTAAAGAGCTACACAGCTGAAAATAAAATATTGTTGTCCCTGAATTCAAGCCACCATGAGCTTTTAACAGTGGTTTGCAGCTTGCTAGGTAATAGATGTGAAAACACAGATTTGGTGGATCAGTTTTGGCACCCAAACTGATACTGGGCATCCTAGGTTTGCCTGAAGCCATAGGAACTAAAATGCAAGAAAAATTCTAAATGGGAAAGCAAAACCTTCTTTTTTAAATTGCCTCTTTAACCTATGAAATAGCACACAGAGTAAAAAACTCATTCACAGATTTTTTTTTTTAATGTGAAAAACTGTAGAACATTTAAAACAAGTGACCCTTCCATCCGTATCTAACATGGGGAGTTTTAACATAAACTGACTTTAGTGATTTGCACTTTGGCCTTGCCTATTAAAATAAAAGTGTCCTAAAGAGAAAACTAGAAGAAACAGTTATAAATAATGGATGCTTTCATTATATGAAACCATTTCAATTGCATTTTTGTTGGGAAAGGCCTTACAGAGGAATGAAAGAACATCTATAATTTGCTGTGCCTGCTCATTTTGAGCTCTAACAAAGTTTTGAGGACCTGAGCAGAGAAAGTCTTCCTAAGCAAATAAACTATAGTAGTGATCTAACATATGCCTTCAACCATCTGTGCTTTGCTGGCTTATAAAATTTCTATGAGAGTTTGTTTTGATGATGCAAGCAGCATTTTCTCATGCTTTCTATGCATGAGAAAACAAACAAATGCAGGGATATTGCACTGCCATTCCATCAATTAAATATTGTCAGTATTCAGTTTTCTGTAAGAAACAGTGCTACAATGGCATTCCATATCCTCTCCACAGCCTATAAAACAGCAGACCTAAGCCTTAGGGGAAAAAAAAAATTAAAATAACCTATAGAGTAAATATGAAGTGGTGGAATTTTGACTCTATTAAACTGAGTAGTAAAACCATCCTAGCAGGTTCCTCTAATGCCATAAAGTTTCCAGGTAAATATGACAATATCTGGTGTCATGAAGTGTGCTGATGTTAAAGTTTTAGCAGAACACCTGATTAACTATTTTGAAATCTCTGAGTTTTGAAAATTCATCTCTCCTCTTGCTGGTTTCCTAGCTTTATGTGCTATCCAGAGGTTGCTGAAAAAGTTATCCTATCTTCCTATTAATTATCAATTACTATTCCTCTTTCTAGCATTTCTATATTAGTCTGATTCTGTGGGGGGGGGGGGGGGAAACCCAAAACACTACTGTTACAAGTTTTTAAATACTCTGGAGTAGAAGGAGATAAACTGGGGGGATATTCCAAGTATTTCAATGACACCAAATTTAAACCAAGATTGATTTTAAAAGGACATTGGGAGGAGATTGTTGAATTTGGAGAAGAAAGTTGAATTTCCTGCTCATGTTGAATGTAGCCAGAAAAGTACATTTGACTTGTACACCATGTTGTCTTTCTTTTGCTAGGAAAACTTTCAAAAATTCAGTCACTTTTCAAAGGCAAAAATAGATTCAATTACCAGGGGAAAGGATTTAAAGCCTTGCAGAGCTTTTGCAGTCTCATAGAAAAGATGTAAAAAACATGTACAAAGAGATCTAGAGGTGTGGATGAGATTTAACCAGTTTTGCTAAAATGACTGGGGTAAACAAGACCACAGAAATATGTCCAGAAGTCTTCTTTTAGCACACAGTATTTCAGTATATTGCCTCCTTCCACACCCTAATCTGTGTCACCTTTGGAACTCCAGATCTGTCTTGCACCCATTATTCTAATTTTCTGCCAGTCTTCTGTTGGCAAGTGCCTTCTGCCACCTCTCAAACACAAAAATAAAACCTGTGCTCCTTGTCTCTGTGGCAGCAGTATTGCACTTAAATATCAAATAAAAATGGCAGCAAAATGTTTGTTGCTGTAGTAAGGATTCTTTAACCTGAAAATATTGTGAAGGAATGATCTGGTTATATTCAAGACAGAATAAAGTGTAAAGGCTGGAAACCTTGGTGCTTTGTGCTTTATTTTGTTTATTTGAGCAGTTACATCTAAAGAAGCTATTCCATAATATTCCCTTACATCCTTTTCTTGCACTTTCCACAGATGCTGGTCATTTTCAAGGACAGAATATTGGGCAGGATACGTGGGGCTTGTGCTCTGGCACAGCAGATCCAGTGCTCAAATTCAAGGTGACTTGTGGCACAGCTGTTGTCCTTTGGTCCTGGAGCTTGTTCCCTGTGCCATCCTCTGACAAGGTGTGGCAAAGTGACAAGTTACCTAGATGCATTTAATGTGAAATGAAATATGTTGCTTTTTTTTTTGCTTCTGTTTATTAATTTTTTATTTTAATGGCATGTCATCTTAAAATGTATACTTGAAATACTTCTGAACTCAGGAGCATATTAGCCTACAGGTCACTTTATTATTTATTTATGTTTTCTCCCACACTGTCATGCTGCAAAAAAATATAGCAAAGAGATGCTGAGTTTTAGGAGAGGTAGGTAATGTCACAGTGCAGAGTGAATAAAATAATTAGCAATATTAATTATGATTTGTGTGTATGTGTCATAAACAAAAATTGAAGATACACTTTTGAATGCACAGGCTGGCCCACACTGTTTTTCCATGTTTGCACAGGAAAATACTGGAAGTTCTGCTAAATCCTTTCCTGTCCTGACCTTCCAGGTCTCCACTGCTTCAGTGAACCCTTTTGCATCCTGACCTGCAGCAGGTTTGGCTGGTTATGTAAATCATGGCAGGTTGTTTTTAAGGACAGCACCCAAACCCTTGATATTAAAAGCTGCATGTTCTCAGCCTGCTGCACAGGAATCCTCCACCCCAATCCACACAAGCTGAGAACTTGAGTTGGAAGGCAGGTGAGAGAGCTCTTTGCCTAATCACTTAAAAAGGCAGAGCCCCCATGGGATACTCAAACAGGTAACTACATATGAGGAGATATAGGAGAAAATTCAGGTTTTAATACTTGTGTTCCTTTTTCTCAGGAAAGCTTGAATGATGACAGAGAGGTTACACTGAGATCAATGTGAAGTTTTTGCTTCCATAAAGAGTAGATACTGGTGGCTATTGAAGATAATTATGCAGCAAAATGTAGGTTAAAAATCATGCCTCAGCTGTGTGTCCACAATTCTTGGATGTTCAGGCAAGCAATGAGTGGAAAAGGTGGGTTCATCTGGCATTTGATATTATCTCCTTGAAAAGAATTCTATCTGCAAGAGTGAGACTTTGCAGTTCAAGATATGAGACAGGTAAAACCTGCAAATAAAGCAGGGTGAGACACTTGCTGCTGCTTATTTTGAAATTAGTTTTGTGCTATGCAATAAGTATCTCATTGTCTAATAAAGTTTTGGTTCTAAATAGTTTGCTTTTAAATGTATTCTTAAGACTTGTTATTTTTGGGAAATTTTGTAAAAATTTTCCATGAGAATTTAACTCCAGTAAAAAGGGAGATACTTAGGGCTAAGACCTGCACTCTTAAATTAATGTCAATAGCAGCTCTGTGTGAGCATCCAAGGACAGACATTTTTTTTTCTCAGGGTATGTTCTACTTTGATGTTCCTAGAGTCTATAACCTTTTAAAGTTAATGGGAGTTACATGCTACAGTATACATCAAGGAAAAAAGATACACCCTGCAGTTAAATATAATAACATTCCTCTTCACAGACCACTACTGAGCACTGTGTTCACATTGCTGAAAAACATGCCTTGAATTAGGCTCTGTACTAGTGATTTATGTAGTTATTTGCATCTGCCACTGCAAACAGAAATAGAAATGTTGGCCTGTCATGGCAATGGGCAGACTAACAAGTTCTTCCTACACCATGACAAATCATTAGTGTGGCAAATAGCAGCTCTGCTGCTGCACCTGCCAGCTCCCAGCAGTGCTGCCTGACTAGAGCAAGGGCTGACCTGCTGAGAGTGATTCCTCTCGTGGTTCTGGAGGCATGCATGTGCCTAGGACTGCTCTAGGCCACTAGAGGAATAAGCAAGAATAGATTTTCTGGGTTTATATCATTATGTTGTGTTCCTGGAATAGAATTTCTTCACTGTTCTCCACCATTCCTTTCAGCAGTGAAAGCTTGCATGTGTGTCTGTGAGTTCCCCTTTGCTGTGACAGCCCCAGCTCTCTCACTGCTGGGAGCTCCTCACCTCTTTGGGCTGCTGCTGCAGGAACTGTGCTGTGATTGTTTTAAGAGACAACAGCAATAACTATTTACTAAGACAACCAGGCAGTGCCTCAGAAAGGGAATGTGATGTTTGTATATACAGTATCATTTTATCTGCTTGCTCTGAATGACACCTTCTGCATGCAGCACATTTTGTATTGATGACACAATGCCATGGCAGCTCCCTGCATCTGCTCCCTCTGCTGCCTCAAAGTGGCTGTAATTACTAACCTGATAGCTAATCAACAAGAATATCTGCCAGACACTATTTAATGGCCTCAAATTTCTCTTCTCCAGAAGTTGAGGACATGAAAGAGAAAGCGAGTGTACAATATGTTCCTTGATTGCAATATGTTCATCCTTACCTCTGCAGGTTTTTGTCAAAATACAGTTACATTGTTCCACTAGAGCCTGAGCCACAATGTGGAACAAGAACCTGTTCTACAGAACTTCTTAAAAGGAAAATTAAACCCTGCAGATATCACTAATTTGTGATTATCTTCCTCGAAAATATCCACCTTACACTGTAGTTGTAAACAAGTGGTGTGAGTACTACCTGCTATAGATGTTCATAACACCATTGTTTCAGGGAAGTAAGCTTGATATTTTAAACAGTATTGCCATCTTGTGGTAGGTCAAGTTTTATCACACAGTTTCTTTTTGCAACTTTTTGATCTTTATTTATTGGCAAGAATTCCTGAAATGCTGTAGCACATGCAACAGAATAAGTATTGCCCCAGTTATAAAAGATTCACAGAAAGAAAAAAATAATGTATCTGTATGTCATAATATACCGGAGTGTTTATCAGTCCTTTAACAATATACTTTTATCTTCTACCACTGAAAGGAAGAGAGTAGGATCATTTTGAAGCACCTGATTGTAAGGACTGCTGTATTAATTATTGCCCACTTTTGAAATTAGTTTTTTCCAGACATATATCCATCAGCAAGGAGTCCTCCTGTGTGCTGAGTAACAGCTGGTGTTAAATGCTCCCACTGAGAGAAAGAGGTTGTGGCTTCTGCTGCAGGCTAAGAGATAGGCAAGGCATTTTTCTGTCTCTTAAGAAAAATGTCAAGCTATTTATTTTCTATTCAAATAGCAAGTCTTATATCAGAACTTCTTATTTTCTTCTTATCAATCTTCTGGTGACCCCAAGAGAGCATTACCAACACACACCCAGAGCCAGGGCTTCCATCTGTGGAGCAAGGCCCTGTAAGTGAGCAGTGGTTCTCCTGAGTCTTTGCTCTTTCACACTCATCTTGGAATTGCTCTATCTGATATAAAATCAGTAGTTTTCAATATTCTGGGTTTCAGGTCCTGTGGAAATCTGCCCATTACTAAACAGGTACCAGTGTGAAACACTGGCTATTGTATATGAACTCAGGAACTCCATCTTTTTCTGAAGAAGAATTTTCTAGTTTGGAGGTAAAGTCCAGGGATGCCACATTTTTAGGGAGGGATTTCCAAGGATGAATATCCTATTCCAAAAACGCTATTCTGTCTGATAAGAAACTTTCCTTCTCTAAGAAACCAGAAAGCAAACACATGAAAATAAATTAGGATTTTAAAAACCTTTTTGTCTTCTAATGGATAAAAGCAAAACAAATCATTCTTTCAATGTAATAATACCAGAAAATGTTGTGTTGTGAGGGTTCAGGTTTCAGAACACACAATAAATTATGTACTGCACATCCTTTACACCTAGAAACTGATTGATATAAAAGATGAGGATTAAATTTATCTATGCACGAATGTAGTGAACATCTGCCAAAATATATCTAGTTATTTTAATTCTTCTGTTCAACCAAGCTGACCATCTGCTCTGTCATCAGCAAAGATCTTGTTCTGAGAGATAAATCAAAAGATCACCTGTCTCATGTACCTTGTTCTCACTTAACAGAAACAACATTTTGATGGTATCCATCTGTAGGAGTGCTGGTGACCTGCAGCAGGTACATACTCATTGAGTCAAAATTAGCAGCTGGAGCTGTAGAAAGCAGAATGTCAGTTTAAATGTTAGGTTCTACCAATGACTAAAAGGCATCAAATTAAGTGTACTGCTTAAAAGAGCCATTCTCTATAGTTGTAATACAGATTTTTCAGACACTTATAAAAGCCAATGACACAGAAATTAAAATACGCACATATTTCTTAAGGAGATAGTAAAGTCTGCAATGAAACCATTGAACTTTTTGGCACTCAGTATGTGAGCCAAGGGCATTGAGAGAAAAAGGGTGAAAAAGCAGTAACAGTTCTTGAGTAACCTAAATGTTTTCAAGCAGAATACAGAAACCTCATTAGGCAGCACCATGTGGTCTAGCTTACCCTGGTTTGGGTGGCACATGGTCACAGCAATATTTCTGCCATTTGCAGGACCTTATCTAAACATGGGCCCTATAACTAAGGCTTATCCAGTTTGCTTTATGTGTTAATAAGGTGGGGAGTTCATGGATTTAACTTTCTTTGGAAGGTGGGTACATGGATTCAGGGCTATCACACACTAACTGTATGCTTTTGGGGTTACTTCAATAATGGTTCCTACTGTGAGGGAATGACACCAGGAAAAATTTTCTCCCAGCCCTTCACCCAGTTTTTTTTTGCTCTACTCCACCAGTTTTCAAAGGGTATGATGCAGATGATAATAGAATAAGGGACAGGGGAAATAATATCTCAGGTTGCAGTGCAAGATGTAACCAAAAGTATGTATTCTATGACCATCTGTTAAACCAGGTGAGGCAGTGTTCTTTATCTCTTCCACCTCTGTCCAGGGAGATATCTTCTGTTAATGGGCCACTGAGTCCTACTGCATGACTGATAACACTACAGCATCTCATTGTGAGATGCCCCACCCAGGGGAGGAGCCAAAAATTCCTATCTGGATATCTTCTGTTAATGGGCCATTGAGTCCCACTGCATGACTGATAAAATTGCAGCATCTCATGAGATGCCTCACCCAGGAGGAGGAGCCAAACATGCCTACCTGGATATAATCTGGGATTTGGAAAACCACAAGCAGCTTTTTTTTTCACTGGATTCCCAGAGGAAAACCAGACCCTTCTACATCATCACCAGACCTTCAGAGGAAAATGACAGCCTTCTGCAGAACCACTGCTTGAATAGAACCACATCTGTCACTGCAGGAGGATGCAGCCACCATTTAATGGAACTGCTGCCAACACCCTGACTGACAGGGTATTAGGTATTCTGGCTCTGTCAGTGTTTTTGTATTACTGCATTTTATTTTAATTTTCCTATTACATTGGAATGTCCCACTGGTTTGCTTTCAAACCAGCACAAATAAGAACATGGAAGCTTTGCAGGGTTGTAAAGACTTCAACCAAGTATTAACTTTTCCCAAAGAGGGAAATCTCCCAGAACCAGGGATGTTCAGGGTCTCTCTCCCCTAGCTCAGGCTCTCTGTCTGTCTGCTGGCCCATGTGTCTGTTCCTGCAGCTGATCTGGGCTCCAAACCCTGCCAACACTTACAACGTTTTGCTAGAGTTGCCAAAACTAATTTTCTCTAATTGAAGCTGCATTGTTGATGCTTATCACTTAGCAAAAGGCACCATTTACACTTTGTTCTTATTTGCAGTTCAGCAGAAATCTTTTGTCTAGCATTGTAGTGGACTGTTTCTGTGTGCTGGGTATAGTACTGTCAGCAAAAATTACATGACTTCATCATTTCCTATCAATACCAATTAGTGGTTATTTTCCAGAACAGTCCAATTTAGACGAAGCCAAGCTATTAACATTATTAGTATTTACATTACCCTGATGATCATGATTCAGCTTCTTTAATTAGGCACATCAGTATGTCTATGTTAGAGTGCACTTCTGTAGACAATCTTTTTAATTTACTTTTTTTTGTTAGGGACTCATTACTGACACATCACTTTGTATTTCCAGAAACATGTAGCAATTGGGCCTTATCTTTGAATTACATATGATCTTTTTGAAATATTTTTAATTGAAAAATCATAGGATGGCATTCAAGGAATAGAGGTGATTTGAGCTGGGATTTCCCAGGCTCAGCCTGTCTGCCTCCACCTCCTGTCACTGCAGTTTAACTGCAGGGCTGGGCAAATTGGGAGAAAAGGGCCTCTGATATTTCATGTAAACTTGATGCATTTTTTCCTCATAGAGACTGGTCTGTTTCAATATTTCAGATGTTCAGATAGATGACATTAGCATACTATCTCTGAACAAAGCACTTTCCTCTGTGCTAAAGTCGTCCAGGTAATGGTAAGAAGTGATTCTGAAGGTTGATACTAAGTATAATTGAATGCATTCAGGTCACAACTGCAAATCTCTTGAAAATGTTATAAACTGTGCAAAGCTACTTCCTTGGTGACAGTTTGTTAACCATAAAAATGGAATCTGAAGAGCCTAAGCTATTCATTTCAATTCAGTGAGATACTCAGCAAAGCTTGCAGTTCTGCTACATTCCACACAAATACAGTCTCTGAAACACACAGGTGATGTCACCTATATTATAAATATAGATCCTACACTGCCTTTTTGTGTATCTCTGTGTATATACAATATAAACACACCAGTAACTAGAGAAAGAATATATTTACTTTGCACAATTTAAATACTTTCAAAATTAGGAACAGAATTTTGGTTTTATATACTATCTCTGGCTTATTGTTTCTAAAGTAAACAGCAGCATAGTTTAAAAGGGAAAAATTGTTCCCATGACTTCAATGGCAACATGGACAATTTCTCTAAAATCTTTAGATATTTGTTTCAGAAAAATTATACATTCACACTTCTTAACAATTTGGAAAGTCCTCAATTTTGCTGATACAAGCATTTGTGGATTTGTGTAGTATGGCTCCAAGCTAAAAACAGGCAAAGGATGTAGAGAGTGTTGAGAATATCTTAAAGAATGTTAGATAGCTGTGAAGAAAATAGTTTTCTAATGAAATGCAAAAGGAATTGTGCTTTCTTGATGGTTTGGTTTTTTGAGAGCAGAATGCCTTTTATTTTCCAAGAATGATAGAAAAATGCATGGAGCCATGGCCTGATGAGCTGTTGCCAAGGTGCTCTACAGCACTACATTCCTAAAAGTCTGAGGTAATTGTAATTAGTAGCAGCACAAATGTATTTTGAACAGCTGAGCAAGTAATTATTTCATTCTGTATGTGACTACCTTGAAATGAGACACCAAACAGCTGACAACTCTCCTGGTTTTTTTATGAGATTCTTCCACATGGAAAGAGAGGAAAATCATCTGTTCTCTTTCCTTCTTCCAAATCTAAAGTCACTTACCACCACAGTAAATATTTCAAATGGCCATGTAGAAATAGAATGTATTCCTGCAAAACAGTGAAGGGAGAAGGACAGACATCAGGTTTCCCTTTTTAAAAAAACCATAAAGACAAATTTGAAAAATATTGAAAAAGAACTGCCATTTCTGAGAAGTAGAAGGAGCAGGAAGAGTTCAGACTGAAGATATAAAGCATATTAGGCTTCAGTAAAAAGTTCTCCACTACTACCTCGTTTGATAGGATAAGGGTGAATTAAAACTCCATCTCACAGCAAAATCATACAAGCATTTTAAAGATGTTCTAATCTCAGATGGAGCTCAATAAAAAATAAGACTCAATATTTCACACTTCAAAGGAAATATGGATAAACAAAACAAGTTAACTGTATCTTGTCAGTCTCAGTGCTATTTTTTTTCTATCTATTTGATCTCAATGAAAATTCTGGATGCACAAAAAATGTGAGATTGCACCATTTATTTTCCCAGAAATAAAAACCTATTTGCTAATTCAGATTCCCAAAAAGTTATTTGCAGAAATTGAGATAAAGTGACCCAAAAATATTTACTTTAACTTCCAGGTAAGGGCCTAAATTACATCCTGGAAACATAAGGAATTAAAAAAATCCCCAGCACATAGATGTAGATGTGTGAGATGTATACATACATATATATACACATATGATTATATGCTACTTGATTTTACACTAGTCAGACCACTTGTTTCCTAATATTTTCAGGGTAAACAGATGCACTGAAACAAAGTTTTTTACACCTGCAATTATTATGGGTTAACTAACAAATTTTATAAGCGCATAAGTATCAGATCATTTGAGGCCAAAATTCTACTGAATTGTGTAGGACTAGAAAAATCTTGTTACTAGTTTTTTGTGTCTACCTAGATAAAAAAAAAGCCGAAGGGAAAAATGAAAGTGCATTTCATATGCGGCAGTTGATTTAATTCTTGTTAATCAACACTACAACTGACATGCAGCATATACTTAGTTTATTGCTATTGATAGGAAATATTGTCAGGGGAGAGAAAAGGTGTTTTTTAAGGTGATTAAAGAGTGATGAACTGTAATATGGTAAAATGTAAATTTTATCTTACTTATACAAAGAAATCTGCCCATGAAGTCCATTAGGCAGTAGAGTAGCACTTCAAAAGAAGACACGGATGGATCAACAAAGTCATGTTCAAAGCAGACCAGATAAAACATTTAAGAGGTGTGTTGAGAGGATCATCTTGTAATTATAGTGCAACTGAAATGACCTCAATGGTCTTATCCAACCCTCTGATCTCTAAGTGTGGGATAACAGAACATGGCATTTGAGGGTGAAGATCAAATGAACAGAAGGCCACCTGTGTCTCCAGAAGATGAGGATTTTTCCCAAGTGAGCAGACATGTGAAAGGGCAGTTGTATTTCACCTATAACAAATAGGATGATAGTGATCATGGCTGAATTATGGGGTTTCCTTCTTTTAGAAAAAAATCCACAGCTCTCCATAGTGAAGTTACATCCCTTCTCTAGTTTTTCAGCTTTGTAAATATGCTGTAGATGTCTTAAGATAAACCTTGTCCAGTCTCATGCAAGGTGAAAAAATTTACTTGACTAGTTGTGCAATGATGTTTTGATACCCACATGGAGCCACAAGGAATATCAGCAGAGGTAACATGTGGCTTTCCTCTTGAAGAGTTAGAAAAAATCTTTTCCCACAATGTAAAAACTCAGGAAATGGGTTTTTATTGCAGCTATTTTGGCTTTTGTTTTGGCAGTTTTTACACGTGCAGAACTGGAATTGTGTATTTATGTAGAGACCATAACTTAATTCATGATATCAAGGCTGACAATGTGGTAGCTATTATATGTAAAAGATGGCTAACTTTAAACATCTGTAGGAGAGATACTGAAATGGATTCCAAAGAACAGTAGAAAACTAGATCCAAATCCATTGCTCATATTTTCTGAACACATTTCCTTCTCTCTTTGTATCATCTGAGCTCTCTTATCAAGAGATTTTAACATCCCATTCTTCTTTTATAGCCTACAAGCCTGATACTAAAATATGGCAATCTATTTGTCAGCATAAGACATACTTTTATCATAAAGTAAATAGACAGTTTGCTACAGGTTATAGCACCATAAAGTTCTATCATTCACAGCTGCTCCAAGATATAATTTCTTTTCCCCACATTTCCCAGTTAAAGCATGCATGTCCTATTTACAAGACAAAACCTTGTTGAACTACTAGTTTTAGCCCTGTTTTTGCCATTTCAATCTGCAATTTCTACACACTAATACAGTTTGGTTCTCTAGACAAGTCATCCAGGACTTCCCCTCTTTCCTGTTCTGTCTTGTTCTAGCTATCATTTTTGCCAATATTGGTATTCCTTCCAGCTTGCCACCTAATTGCTCTGCTCTGCTGTCTGTCCAACACTGCTCAGACTGCTCTATCCTGTCCTTGTCACCACTGCACATATCAGCTAACATATCTAATAACTGCACTGTCTAGAAAAAGGCAGATTCAAGGGGCAAAGGCAGCAATGTGCACAGAACCCAGATTGATGGTTATTAGCCTTTATTGCCTTACTTTCTGTTCTAGCCCATTACCTGTCTTAACATGGCTCAGAGGAACTTCTCTGAGATGCAATGATACAGTCCATGGAAATCCACATTCACTCCATGCCAGTTCAGACATCTCAGCAGGAAGGTTCTGATATGCTGTTGATCCCAATATGATCTTGCTGCACCTTTACAGTAAAATATCATCTTGCCATTTTCTACCAGACCATTCTAATTACTTATGTTTAAATATAATCAAAAGGGTGATGACAAATGCTGAAGAGCTGGAGAGTGAAGGACAAGTGAAGAGAGATTCAGATGTCTGTAGAGGTGTGGATATGTGTTTATGAAGCTTCCCTCATTTCCAAGAAACTTCCATTTAGAGAAATGTTATTTTGGACTTGTATTGCTTTGTGAGGAGCAGCACAGCTGCAGACCAAGGCTGCTGCTGCATCTATTGTGCTTTTAACAGTGGGATGTGACCCTGTGACTTCTTAACAAATGCTTGTTAACCTCAGTTTTCTTGCTAACTAGGAGTAGAAAACAGACTTTTTCCATTCACTTAGGTTTTAGCACCAGAAAAGGAGACAAGGGAAAAAACCTCAAATAAAATACCTGGAGGAAAAAAAAATTACTCTTTTTGCCCTGGATTCAATGCATCCAACCACTTGCTCCTTACCTCTTCTTCTTACTGTTGCTAAACATTACAATCAGTGAGATTCTACTTCACTGGTTTCTAAATGACCAAAATTCAGTCCATAGCTACTCTGCAAGTGAATTTTTTTTATTCTGTGAGCTCAGGTAGGAATTATTTGAGCTTAGTCTTGACAATTTCCAAGGCAAGGTAAGCAGATATGCTTACCAAACCTTAAAGACAGAAGAGGTTGGACAATAATAGTGTCATAAATGGCACATTTTAAAATACATAATAAATTCCAATACTTGAAATCCACCATGAAGTCCTGTAAGATATTGAATCAACATTTTAGGACTGTCCACAGACATTGTAAGGGAACAGCTCAGGAATAACACCAATGAAAATTAGGCCAAAATATGAAGGTTCATTATTATAAAGATAATGAATTCCATGTATTCACCTTGCCCCAACCCTAAAGATTAACTTTCTTCAAGGGTCTTCTGACTGCCTTCATGCTCCAGAGTATTCAGTATGCAGAGTATGCAGAAGATTGCAGAAATTAGCATCCACAATTATTACCATTTGTCATCTACAAACACACAGAAGTGCTAAGCTTCCAAAGGCTTTCTTCCAACTGAAATGAAAAATAAAATATGATGGCATATTTACCATGATATCACACTTTCTTTTGTAGGGGGAAGGAAGGGAGCCCCAAGAAAACAACAAATAAAAAATTCCCAGTCACATAAATCTTGGAATAATAGGAAAGTATAATGCAGTTATTTAAGCTGGCTGCTTCTCAGTGCTGTTGGCTGGTTAATGCACTCTAATTATTAGTTTAGGACCAAGAAATACCAAACGTTTGTCATTCTCTGACAAACATTTGGTATTTCCACTTTCAACTCAGAAGTGCCATAGCACAGGTCACACTTTAATGCTCTCCTACTTTCTTAATCCTAAACTAGATGCTCTGGCTATTTATCCCCCCCTAAGTGCTTTAGTGTGCCAGCTGGGTGAAAATCCAAGCACTCACTTTGACTCCAGTGGCTGGAGATAACTCACCACTATCATCTCAAACATGCATTCATTCTTACAACCATTCTGATTTAAGGCAAAATTAAAATTGCCACAGCATGAAAACACTTGCAAAGGAAATATCTGTATACTGTTCACAATTGTACAATGAGATTAATACACTAAGACTGTTAAAAACACAGATTGCAGATAAACACATGATCAGCAATTTAAAAGTTAGTGTTGTGTGTTGAGTTTTTCATTTGTTTCCCCTTAAAAGAAAATAACTTGAATAAAATTTTTAGAGTCTCCATAAAAGAGACAATAGATTGTTAGTTTCTCTTCACAGAACTCTTTTCTTAGAAAAGTAACAGTGATTCAGGGAAATAATAAGCTGACATAAAGGCATGCAGAGCTGAACAAAAGTTTCTATATTTGCTGTTGCGTTTAGCTGAGAAAATAAATTTCCATGAATAATTCAGTTAACAACTTTCTGGCCCACTCATAGGTAGTACACTAGGAATTCATGGTTTTTCTAATCTTACTGTTTATTTTCCCTTATCTGACAAATATACAATTTTAACTCTGGATTAAACCCACTGGAAGGGCAAATTATCAAATCATGGTTTATTTTTTCTGTTTGGATGAATGTGACAATGTTTACTGCCTGAATGTCTCTCTCTCTGTATATATATATATATATATATATATATATATATATGAAACTTAAATATGAGCAGTTGTACATACAAGCAGCTATTCACTTTGTTTTATTGTGCATCACTTCCATTAAATCTGATAACTATTATGCTGAAAGCCCATTTAGAGAAGAGCTATGGTGGGCAAAATCCTCAAAATTAAAAATAGAAAAAGAGGAGTTACATTTAATTAAATAAGGTAAAAACATTACTCTTCAATTTGAATGCCATTTATTATTGAATCAAGAGCCATTCATGGCCAAAAACAGGGGAATAACATATGCGAGAAATAGTAATACACAGACTAAACAGAGGAGGACATTTCTCCCAAATTACAATTTGGCATCAACATGAATTGCAATAAATGGATCTTCAGCATCAGTATTAATCTGGAAATTAGCCATTCCATCTCCAGAAACAAACACCTGCTTTCCAGTACATTTGCCATTCTCTTTTTGTCCAGAAATAACATCACAGTAGGTACCAGCAGGCAGTCCAGTTTGTACATAGACGTTCATATTCCTATGGGAAAATAAACATTATTTAAGCATTGTTTTTAAAACAGGTATTTCAAATTGGGTGTAACATTTCTGAACCCGATCTTACTCCCATATTTGAAGGGCATGGTAAAACATTTTAGCTCTCTGAACCCAGCATGTACTCAAATAACTCATGTTGGATTGCTGATGAGAGATGTTATTGTTCTTTCTGGGGATAGTATTTCTGCCACTGACTTACCAGTCATCATTATTGAAGATGATGAAGCCTTTGTTACCACGGCCAAAAGCCACTTGATTGCTGCCATTGTCCCACCAGTTGGAGAAAGGCTCACCATCCACCACATTACGGAAGATAACCATGTTCCTGAAAACACAAACAATGTCTGTCACTGCACCTGCAACAGCTCTAATGCCACATGGAGCAGAAAGCAGAAGCAACTGCTTTTACTTCTTGTTCCCCCTGCTCAGGGCCCTACTTGATCTGGCGCCAGCGATGTTCACAGACCCAGTCGTTGCCACAGGTCGTGTCCTCGTTGATTGTGACAGGCTTTATGGAGCCATCCTGGTTACTTGGGGGTCCAACCCAGTCATTGATGTCCTGTCATTAAAGACACACCTTTAAAACTTCTGACTGAACATGCAGACAGCCCCTCTGGAGAGCAAGGCTAGAGGCAGCATCAGTTTCACCGGCTGCATCCAGCACGGGACAGGGAAATCACTTGACATACTGAACCATGCACTGAACCATTGCTCCATTGCTCTGGCCCTGTTCTCACCCTTAATCCCCATGGATGGACCTCCTGCATTAACAGCTCACCTGTCCATTCTCAAAATATCTTGGCCAGCGAAAACTCGACATCACACGTGTGAACCCATACGGATGGGCAAGCATGAAACCAGATGCCATTTTATAGAGCCTGTTTGTTGGACAAACAAGGAATGAGACATGGAAGGAGGAACCAGCCACAGAACACACAGACAAACCAGCAAAAGCAAGAAGCATCACTAGACAAGAGCAATCCCCTACCTGGCATCCCAGAAAGTTAGAATAGCAGATCCACCAGCCCCGTGTCCTCTCTGGTTGTCGTGGTTATCCACAAAGACCAGGGCTCTGTCGGAAGGCACAAAGCCCCAGCCTTCTCCCCAGTTCCTAAACAAAAACACAGGCTTGAAGCTGCCCTGTCAACTGGTGTCTCCAGTGAATCCTGGATAAGCTGCAGCAGCTCCATCCTTACTTTAAGTAGGCCATCTTTTCTCCGTTCCACTTGCGGAGCACGGTCCCCAGTTTGGCTCCGTATTTGAATTCTGTCACTCGGCCGTTTCCAAAATATTCGCTGCCTGTGATGGGCTCTCCACCCAAGTCAATTACCTGGCACAGGACAGAAAACCTGCATTCCTTCTTGTGTCACAAAAACCAACAATGCAATGCAAAGATCTTGAGTTCTTGCTTTACATTGAGAAGGAAGTATCTATGTATTTGTGCTATGTAGATCTACAAAAAGTCAGTAGAAGACATGAGGGACACATGTAAAAACATGACTGAAGAAAGGAAAGGTAAAGACAATCTGTTGTGGAGGCATTTTTAAAAATCAAAACTACCTATATCTGCAGGGCTGCTCTAAGTTGTGAGCTCCTTCAAATTGTAAATTGGATGAAGATCTATTATTGTTCCTCTGAAGGAGGAGACAAAAGAGATACAAAAGACAAAGGCAAACATAATGGAGAAAATGTAGGGATTACCTCCTGGTAAATGAAAGGTTTAGTTCCCTCAGTAAACCATTTAGTATTTAGATCATTCAGCTTGTCCAGAAATGCTCTTATGTCCCCAGGCCACATGTGCTTGGCAGCATCAATTCGGAATCCTGCTACACCAATGTCAATGAGATAGTTCAGGTACTCTGCAACCTTCGAGCGCACGTAATCCTTCTCCAGGGCCAGATCCAGCAGGCTGACCAAGCGGCAGTCACGGACCTGTGCAGCAGAAAAAAATAATAATATATCTGTGTGTTACACCAAAGGAGGGATGGAGGGTGGGTGGTGGTTAATGAGGTTGTAGTGGATTGGGAAGAAGGGAGTGATATCCAGAGTAAAGGCTTTTGTCTGCACAAGTCACCATGATAAAGCCTTACTGTCCTGGAGACACCTGCCTTCCAACAGGAAGTGGTGAATAAATTCTTGTTTTTCTTTGCTTGTGTGTGTGGCTTTCTCTTTACCTATTAAAATGTCTTTATCTCAATCCATGAGTTTTCTCAGTTTTACTCTTCCAATTCTCTGCCCCATCCCCTGAAAGCAGGAGGCCGAGTGGTGTTTAGCTGCTGGCTGAGCTATACCTCAAGTTCTCTTTGGTGCCCAGCATGGGACTCAAATGGTTTGAATTAACAATGGCTATGATTAATGTGCTGGATGAAATTTATATCTGTTATTGCCGTTTGGCTAATGACAGGCTCCTGTGCTTGCCACAGGGCTCACTGGCCTCACTGTGCATTGGAGTCCTGGGCTCAGCACTGGCTGCTGTGTGCTTTGGCTGCAGCTGCAGCCTGTGCTGCTGATCCCTCACCCTGGGACATTCTGATCCCTCACTCTGGGACGTTCTGATCCCTCACTCTGGGACATTCTGATCTGGGATCAGCGATGGCCTGGGTTGGCACCTTAATGAAGCAGTGCAAGTGCAGAAACATCATGATGTATTATTGCAAAGTGGCCGAAGGCAGAGCTTGAGAAAGAGCTGCTACATATTCCAACTACAAAAAACAGTACCTTGTGTAACCAGGGCACCACCTTGCACTGCTGCCAATTTTCCATTGGGGCTCCTTATCATGATCAGCTGAGTTTATAAGCTATAAAAATGAGCTCACAGGCTGAGCTGAGCACACTGGGCTCAGCTCAGGAGCAAACATCTGCATATAGGGTCTTGATTCCTCAGCACTTAGAATACTTTGTTCTACACGTACCTATGGTCAATACTTCATTCACTTGTCAAGTGACTAAGCACAGATTTTGTGAGGCACTATGCTGTTTGATTTTACTGCAGAGTTAACAGAACACGTCAAAAAAAAAAAATTTGAAGATTCTGCCAGAGGAAGTTACCTGATATATATCACCATAATTTTCAATTTCTCCACTTCCAGAGTGACATTTGCCATCATTGAAATCCCAGGCAGAGTACGGTACAGCTGGAAAATCTCTGTTTCCAGCATTAAAGTAGCTTCCACAGGTAGAATGAGTACCTGAGCCACCTGCAGCCCCACACATATGGTTGACCACAGCATCCACGTAGATGCGGACCTGGAAAAGCAATATGTGCATTTCAGTATATTTTGTTGCAAAAGTGAAGTGCTAGCCACAGCTTTACCACATCATTATTAAGTTGATTTTTTCCCTTTCACTTACTCCAACATTGTTGCATCTGGTCACCATGTCTCTGAACTCCTCCTCATTTCCTGATCGAGTGCAGAGCTTGTAGCTAATGGGCTGGTATCTTTCCCACCAGGGTCTGTTCGGGTTAGTAACGACAATATTTTCATTTGGAGGTGAAACCTGCAGATGGAATTATGTACTTTGATGAGAAATCCAATGGTTTTATCTCAGCATTTTAAGGGCAAAATCTGCACTCAGGACCTCTGCCCTCAGAGGAAAGTTAGTACCCAACCCAGTTCTCTCTCACAGCAGTAGTTCAGGTCTGTGAGATGCCTGTATTGTACACTGGCAAGAAAGAGATTTTGGGTTGTTCCTGTGGGTTGCCTGGATCCAGCACGGGCCTGCTATCAAGGACACGTGCATGGAAAGGCTGAAACCACAGGACTTATTTTTACCTGTAATAGTGACAGCCTTAGGAATGCCAAACCTCACAGCTTCCATGCTTCCTTTAGAACAAGTACCTTCTGCTTAGCTTTCAGGGGCAGCCTTTCAGAGGAAAGCATGCCCCTCTGCAATTGCTAGAGACACACCATCATTCACTGGGCCTGCAGGTTAGGAGTGCTTCCAAAAGCAGTTACTACTTCCAACCCTTCCTCCTCAGCAGCAGTTTCTTAGAGATGACTGTCTCCAGCTCAGGCATTCTGACTCATTAATCAAATATTACAATGCCATTTTCCTCCTATTCACAGAAAACAACTCACCTGAACTCCCCCAAATCCATTTGGGGCCAAGTAGCGCTCACACTCCAGAGCAATGTCCTGCCAGCGCCACTCGAAGAGATGCACAATGGAGTTTCTCTGAGGGAGAGTGTTGGGGTTGTACTGCCCCCAGCACAGCCCTGCAGCTGCCAGGAGAAGGAGAAGGACCTGCATGGTGCCTTCAGTGTAAGGCTGTGGTCTCTTCACTGGCTATTTATGTGCCTGCAAGATGACAAAGTTCCTGTAGCAGGTGTCGAAATTCTCATGGATCAATGCTATCAGTTATTATTTAGATAGCTGGCTCACTATCATTCCTTTGGTTTGTTTTTCTCCTGTATTACCCAACAGCTGAAGATAAAATATCTTTTCACATTGCTTATACACCATCATAAACCAAGTGGTCTGTGAGCAGTGCACCCAAATCCAGAACTGCACTCTTTCCAACCACACAAACAAAAATACTTCATCAAAAGTATTCCAAAACATCGCACACAGACCCTCCAAGGGGTCTCTGGAATGTAAAAGGAACGGGAGGTGATTGAAAGATGACTGGAAAGCTAACAGCATTAGGAGAATGAATGAGTTTGCCAGCATCCACAAGTGTCCTGCTCTCAGGATTAGGCTGAGTTCAGACCAGGCTATGAACAACTGTTGTGGTTTGACACTGCCCAACATCTGGCACCCAGGAGAGTTGCTCACTCACTCTCCCCTGCTACATCTGGGCAGGAGACAAATTAACAAAGGGCTCATCAGTGAGATAACAACCAGGAGAAAACACTTCAAGGGCAAAGCGGGCTCAGGTTAAGGTTGCAAAGTGGGTTTATTACTAACAGAATCAGAGGAAGATAATGAGAAGTAAAATAAGCCCTTAAAACACCTTTTTGTCCCCAGTCCCTCCCTCCTTCCCAGTGAGAGTGCAGGCAGACAGGGCATAGGGGTTTGGTCAGTTCATCACTGAGATTTTCCTCTGCTGCTCAGGGAGAGGAGTCCTTCCCTGTGAGACTGTGGGGTTTCTCCAAGGGAGTTCTCTGTGAACTTCTCCAGTGTGGGTCCACCCCCAAGAGCAGCAGCCCTGCCAAAACTGCTGCAGTGTGGGTCTCTCTTTCCATGGCTGCAGGCCTCCAAGAACAGGCTGCTCCAGCCTGGAAGCAGGTCCCTCTCTCCCACTGGGTCTCCCACTGAATCACAGCATCTCCAATGGATCCCCACAGGCTGTGGGTGGATCTCTGCATCCCCATGGATCCCCACAGGCTGCAGGGACACAGCTGCCTCACCATGGTCTCACCACAGCCTGCAGAGGAATCACAGCTCTGGCCCCTGGAGCACCTCCTGCCACTCTTTCTCCACTGACCTTGGAGTCCCCATGCTGTTTTCCTCACATGTTCTCACCTCCTCCTCTTCTCTGACATGTCAGAGTTACTACAGGAGAAGAGAAACATCAGTGCACTTCGTACCTGAACTGCATCTGGTGTGTTCTTTCTGAAACTAGCCATACCAGTGTGTCACATGCATCCTTCTCTTTCCCAGATTTGGTCTTCAAGGACAAAACAGACAAGCAGGTCCCATTTTCCACCTGTTCATTTTCATATCCCAGACCTTAAGGCCTTTAAGCCCTCTAAGGCCACTATTTCACTGTAATAGTGGAAAAAGAAAATTACTACAAATGACCTTTCTACTCACTATCAGCAAGGAACCAGTGAGTGATTGCACCTTGTGATTATCAGTTCAGGGAAAACAGACCTCCTCCTTCTTCAGTATTACCAAGGGCAACCAAATGGGCCTCAGGGTAATTTTTACATCACCATTCCCTGTGGAGTCCCACTGAGGTGATGGAATGTCACTGCATGACTTTCAGTTTCCAATGGCATGTATTATCCAGTGAAAAATAAACCACTGTCAGCCAAGAACAGGACAGACCTGTCCTCAATAACCCAACACAAAGGATGGCAGTGCCACTGGCAAAGGGGACTGGGAGCCCTAAGACAGGCTCTGCAGGCTGTGACTGTTCAAGCAGGTTGCAAAAAAAAGGTGACTTGAAAGTCAGCATAAAGGGCTCATATGTGGCTTTTATTTCAGATAAGCAACTGTGCCACTTGAATGCATCAGCTGGGAGTGTTAATTAAAAGGGTGTGAAGGCTCCTTGGTTTAGCCAGAGCAGCACAGGGAAAAGTGCCCACACAGCTCAGCTTGAAGGATTATACAAAGTTATCAACTAACACAAGTTTTCTGAAGGTAGTAATGGGCTTTAGCTGGTTTCAACTCACACATTCCTATCCTACAACTGGGAGTGCCCACCCTCCCCTACATTTCCACTTATGCACAGAGCAGCACAATTTTACATTTAGAGTCAATCTTCTCCTTCCATTTTTTGTTAGCACCTTAACTGAATAAAGTGCACTTACAAATGCACACAGATGTACAGCACCACTCCCAGATCTGCCCTGGCACCACCAGTCCCCATCTCTGTACAGCAGCTGCTCACTATTTCATTAGTATTACACTAACACTCTTTGCTGTGTCTCAGTTCACTCTGCACTTCTGCCTGCTGTTAACAAAGATACGGAGGAGAAGCAACAGCACATGCACAACACATCTGGTTACAATTTAGCATCAACATGAATTGCAATGAATGGATCTTCATCTTCATTGTCAATCAGGAAATGAGCCATGCCATCAGCAGCAACATGAACTTGGAGTGCTGTACAGAGGTCACCTTCCTTTTGCCCAGAAATGACATCGCAGTAAGTGCCAGCAGGCAGACCAGTCTGCACAGACACATTCAAGGACCTTTGGAAGAGAATGAAGTGCAGTAAACATTACGAGGACTCTAAAATGCTCTTCAAATCATACCGGAGACTTCAGATTAACTTGGGAGTTATCCCTAGCACTCCTCTGGACACTGCAGAATCTATTCAATCACTACATGATTCAGATTGCTCAACACCAAAACCTACAGCTAATTATTACAGACCTGACATATTCCTGTTCTCTTATCATCTTATTTTTGCAAAAAAGACTCCAATGCAGATTTTAAAACTGTCACATATTGCAATATTAGAACATATTCCCAGTTCGAAAGTTCCCTCACTTTAATGAATTTAGACTTTGCTGGCTGACCAGGCCCAGCGACACAGCCAGCTTCAGAACAGGGAATTAGAAAGACCACAGTACAAAGCCTAAACTGCCAAGAGTGAAGACTGTCTATGGTAGAGTGGAAAATAGTAAGTTTAAATTGTCAACCATAAATGAAGCGTCCCCGAGAAAGATCTAGTCAAGCTTGCAACACCTTAAAATATTTCACTAATCACTAGATAGTTTAAATACATATGTTACATAATAATTTATTTATAATCATAATAAATTGTAGGTTATTTCCATCTCACTTACCAGTCATCATTATTGAAGATGATGAAGCCTTTGTTACCACGGCCAAAAGCCACTTGATTGCTGCCATTGTCCCACCAGTTGGAGAAAGGCTCACCATCCACCACATTACGGAAGATAACCATGTTCCTGAAAACACAAACAATGTCTGTCACTGCACCTGCAACAGCTCTAATGCCACATGGAGCAGAAAGCAGAAGCAACTGCTTTTACTTCTTGCTCCCCCTGCTCAGGGCCCTACTTGATCTGGCGCCAGCGATGTTCACAGACCCAGCCGTTGCCACAGGTCGTGTCCTCGTTGATTGTGACAGGCTTTATGGAGCCATCCTGGTTACTTGGGGGTCCAACCCAGTCATTGATGTCCTGTCATTAAAGACACACCTTTAAAACTTCTGACTGAACATGCAGACAGCCCCTCTGGAGAGCAAGGCTAGAGGCAGCATCAGTTTCACCGGCTGCATCCAGCACGGGACAGGGAAATCACTTGACAAACTGAACCATGCACTGAACCATTGCTCCATTGCTCTGGCCCTGTTCTCACCCTTAATCCCCATGGATGGACCTCCTGCATTAACAGCTCACCTGTCCATTCTCAAAATATCTTGGCCAGCGAAAACTCGACATCACACGTGTGAACCCATACGGATGGGCAAGCATGAAACCAGATGCCATTTTATAGAGCCTGTTTGTTGGACAAACAAGGAATGAGACATGGAAGGAGGAACCAGACACAGAACACACAGACAAACCAGCAAAAGCAAGAAGCATCACTAGACAAGAGCAATCCCCTACCTGGCATCCCAGAAGGTTAAAATAGATGATCCACCGGCCCCGTGTCCTCTCTGGTTGTCGTGGTTATCCACAAAGACCAGGGCTCTGTCGGAAGGCACAAAGCCCCAGCCTTCTCCCCAGTTCCTAAACAAAAACACAGGCTTGAAGCTGCCCTGTCAACTGGTGTCTCCAGTGAATCCTGGATAAGCTGCAGCAGCTCCATCCTTACTTTAAGTAGGCCATCTTTTCTCCGTTCCACTTGCGGAGCACGGTCCCCAGTTTGGCTCCGTATTTGAATTCTGTCACTCGGCCGTTTCCAAAATAGTCGCTGCCTTTGATGGGCTCTCCACCCAAGTCAATTACCTGGTAGAGGACAGATAGAGCTTTTCTTTCTACTCAAAAACCAAATAAATAAAAGACATTGCTTTAGACATTGCTTCAAGCAAGGGGACAGTACTTGAGCTAATTATTTTATTTGGCTTTCTTGCAAAATTATATCTAAGACTATTTTTGCCTTTTAGCTCAACTCAGCTGAGAATCTCTTTTCCATCTTCATCCTGTATCTCCTTACCCTGACTGATCACTTACCCTTGATTATGGCTTGGGATGTACCTTACATTCTGTATGGTCACCAATACCTCTGCTTCCAGGAGTTGGCCTGCATCCTTTCACTGTAGAGCTAAAGAATGTTTCCATTTGTCTAGACTCTGCAGGCCAGATACTAATTTAAGAAAATCTGTGCAGCAAGCTTAGCTTCTGCTGACTGGAACCAACTTGTTCCAATTCATTATTCAAACGTAAAATGCAAATTCAGAGCATCAAGTAATAGTTATGTCATCCGAAAAAAAAAGTTTCAGACAATAATCAACATTTATGTCTTCTGTTGATATTTATTATCCATAATTTAAAATTTAGGAAGTGAAATCTCTTTTTTAAACCAACAGAATTTTTACTCTAACTTCAGTGTAGTACATCTCATCTCTGAAAGAAAATTTCCAGATTACCGAATTCCAGAGGGTCCAAAACAAGTGGGGCATTTTGTACATCAACTATCATTTATGATATTTGTAGATTATGGTTGAGGATGGTACTGAAGATGATTTCTGTAATGTACTAGGGCTCAGCCCACGCAAAGCACTGTTATGTGTGACCGAGTCTGTTCTGGGCCTGCAAGAAATATGTTTGTGAAGAAAAATTATTAAAAAATAAAAGTTACCTCCTGGTAAATGAAAGGTTTAGTTCCTGCAGGAAACCACTGCGTATTGAGATCTTCCAGCTTGTCCAAGAGGGCCCTGATGTCGGCGGGCCAGGCGTGCTTGGCGGCGTCGATGCGGAAGCCGGCGGCGCCCGCGGCCAGCAGGCGGCTCAGGAACGCGGCCAGCCGGGAGCGCACGGCCTCCTGCCCCAGGGACAGGTCCAGCAGCCCGGCCAGGCGGCAGTCACGGACCTGCCACAAACAAACACCTCCCAGCTCAGAACTGCAACGCACAAACACCTCCCAGCTCAGAACTGCAACCCACAAACACCTCCCAGCTCAGAACTGCAACACAAACACCTCCCAGCTCAGAACTGCAACACACAAACACCTCCCAGCTCAGAACTGCAACACAAACACCTCCCAGCTCAGAACTGCAACGCACAAACACCTCCCAGCTCAGAACTGTAACACAAACACCTCCCAGCTCAGAACTGCAACACAGAAACACCTCCCAGCTCAGAACTGCAACGCACAAACACCTCCCAGCTCAGAACTGCAACACAAACACCTCCCAGCTCAGAACTGCAACACACAAACACCTCCCAGCTCAGAACTGCAACACAAACACCTCCCAGCTCAGAACTGCAATGCACTGCTACGCACGCCTTTGAGGGTCTTTGCCTATGTTATGATGCCAAAGAAAACCTTCAGTAGCCTTTGCTCCCCATGCACATCTTGCCTTTGGACAGTCATCTACACAGAAGCCGCCATAAGAAATTGTATTTACCCCTCTTTTCTGAAATTGGGACTCAAGGAAAACTTCCAAATTACAACAGAAGGCAAATTGTAGGTTTACCTGAGATATATCTTGATAATTCTCAATGTTTCCACTTTTAGATTTACATTTATGATCATTAAAGTCCGAGGCAGAATAGGGCACAGCTGGGAAATCTTCCGTCTTTGCATTGAAATAGCTTCCACAAGTAGCATGGTCACCAGCCCCAGCATTGGCTCCACACATATGGTTGATCACTGCATCCACATAAATGTGCACCTAGAGAACAGCATCCACTTAATTTGAAAAAGCTACTTCCCACAGCACCACTAATTAATGTTCTCTCTCTCATACCTCCTGCCCTATCCCCCTATTTCTGATTGTTTCCTTCACCCAACGTTTTATTAAATTTTTTTATTAGCATACATCATTAGGGTGATAAAACATGCAGCTCATCAGACAAGCAGGTAACACTGCATCTATTTTTTAAAATGGCAGAACCACTGCTGCCTATATCCTTGCATTGTAATCAACAGAAGTTTTTAAAGTACTTACTCCAACATTGTTGCACCTGGTCACCATGTCTCTAAACTCAGTTTCATTTCCAGATCTTGTGCACAGCTTGTAGCTAACAGGCTGGTATCTTTCCCACCATGGATGCTTGGGGTCAGTAATGATAACATTTTCATTGGGAGGTGAAATCTGTGAATAAAACAATGGCACTTAGTAACAGGATACTGATAACACTTAATTTGTTTGCCCAATATTTTTAGAGAAAAAACATAACCCACTTATATCCTCGGTATCCTCTGCTTACACTAGGATGGAAATAGAAGACTTAGGCCTGGCCTTCAAAACTGAAATATAGTATTAAAATTAGGTCCATGAACAGGGTATCCTAATTATCTTTGTGACTGCAAGCTTCAAAAAGAAGCATCTGAAGTTGAAAAACAAGGTCAGCAGAGCAGCAGAGGAAGGAAGTGACTGCATATCAACTGACATAACATCCTGCCTTTAAAAATTGATCCAACTTCTCATTCTTGTAATGTTTTGGATGAATGCATTCTTGACATAATTCTTGTAAGCTTCCAGGTGAGTTATACCTCTTCCTTTTACCGATTTTTCTGGCAACAAGCTTTTGCTGTTGCCTCCAAGCCTCTGTGTGTAACAACCTGATCCAACCATTTCTCAGAAAGATCCCTACAGCCTCTTAGCTGCCACACCTTCCTGACCAGAGCAGCAATCTGAAAAAAACTTCCTGGGACCCTGCTACAAGATGGATTAAAAAGACAAACACGCACAGGCCACAGTCTGAGAAATCAGTTTAAAATCCATCTGGTCTGTGTGGTTGCAAAGAAAAGATGATTATTTGAAAATTAGGGGGAAGTTCTCACTGAGGCCAGTTTGCAATCTATTAGGCTACAAGAGACAGGCAGACTTCACATCAATTTTTCCTCAGCAATCTGATAGGCAAACTGAAATACTTTAATTAGTGGCTGTTGTCCTGCTATGTTACCCACCCAAGTGCCAGTACTGGTTCCACAGGAACAAGTCTCTGTTGCTCAGACAGAACTGACTCATACAGGGACACCTTCACCACAACCTGTGCTCAGTTCACTTCCACTGCTCACAACAGGTTCCTGTAAAGAAGGGTCTTTTAGTGGTTACTGTGGCACTGTGCTTTACAGAGAAACTTGCCAGTTTGGATGAACAACATTAGCAGCCTTTTGTACTTAATTATTTAAAATCTTCAGCACTTTTTTGTTCTCTTTGGAAGACCTTTGTTCAGTCATAGCTACATTTTGCATTTATCTAGCTCTTAAGAGCTTCCCTTGATTTAAGTAATATGAACCAGATAAACATAGCTTACTTTTCACTGCAGTAAAAAAATGATTTAGCTAGTGATGTGCAATTCTAATTCATCTAAATGTAATAGTACAGACTGCAAAACATGCACCTTGGAGCAATAAAATAAATTCATGCTTACTTGATGATCGCTGAAGAACATATTTGTCAGCATTTACTACTTCCATTACCAATTTCTGTTTTTCTTGTTCAGTACCTTTGACAAACTGATCATTTGCTGTGAACAACAAATTATCATTTATGTAGCCATTGTAGTACCTACAGATAGGAACAGACATACCTGAACTCCCCCAAATCCATTTGGGGCCAAGTAGCGCTCACACTCCAGAGCAATGTCCTGCCAGCGCCACTCAAAGAGATGCACAATGGAGGTTCTCCTAGGGAGGGTGTTGGGGTGGTACTGCCCCCAGCACAGCCCTGCAATCAACAGCAGAAAATAGATCCCCATCCAGGGCTCTGTGGTCACTTGTGCTCTTCTTACTAACTGCCAGTGCTCCTGCAAGAGGGTAAAGTACACGTTAGAAAATACACATTTAAAGGCAAACACCCATCTCTGGCATCGTATCTATTTACTTGTCATTTTGTATGAGAACTGGATTTTATCTGAACTCTATCAAATTCTCATATTAACAGTAACTTTGTTTTCATGCAGTTAGAATTCAGATGATGTCTAATGCAGGCTTGCCTCCAGAATGCAAAAGTTGTGGTTTTATTAGTATAAAGCCAAAAACTACCTCAAAGGGCAAAGGAATACTTACACAGACTGAAGTGGACATTCCGTTTCTCATTTAATGTACATTATTTTATATTCCTATTTACCCTTGAGAGGCACCTTTTTTTTTTTTTCAAAATGGTATTGCTACCACCAACTTGAATATATTTAGAGAAGACCTTGCAGAGCCAGCATATTTCTTACCATGATTTGTTATGAAACCCCAGATATTTTGGAGGTTTAACATATGCTATCATTCATGATATGTATGACATGTCTCATTCAAACAACAGCCCAAAACCTGGAAGATCTCTCAGATACAGAAATTATTAATTATACTGACTCAAACCAGAAATGCTCAATGTCTGATCTCTGCATGCAGATGTTACAAGTGTTGTGAAGCTCCATAACCAAGAAATCTCCTTCTGAGTGCCCTCCTCTGCAAAAGGAGCTTTCCAGAGGCTTGAAAGCAGGTACATGCCCTCCTGATGAGCTAGGCTAGGAACTGCATTTCCCAACTCATATCCTGTTTGTATTTATTGAGGGACAAACAAAGACAATAACAAATAATTATAATTATATTAAAAAATTATAATAAAATTTCCTCCCCTAGAGAGATACAACATGTAACAAACAAGAAACTAAACAACTATCCAGATTTACTTTCCTCTGTTGAGACCCTTATTTTGCACTCTTCACATTTAGAAATTGATTTAGAGAGTCTGAGATACAAAGAAGTCCTATAAGAAGAACTTCTGCAAACTGCACACAAACAAACAGCAAATGGCTGAACTAATACTTCCCTTAAATAACAAAATACAGAATCTTGTTACTTTCCTGTATCTATTCCTTATAAAAAGCTATCTTGCAGAAACAACAGATAAGAGATTCCTCCACCAGGGAAACCAAACACCTCAGTGAAAGCAAAAACATGAACACAAGGGCCCTCAGGTTTGCTACACAAAGGAAATCAGTGCTTTCCCTGATTTAAAATGCACTTGGGAATGCACTGCTGAAAACTCCAACCTGCTGCAATAGTTACCCAGACCTAAGTTTATAAAAAATATTACCTGACTTCTACAAGACTGCCCTCATTTCTGCTTCCAGGAAAGGATGATCCATATCTCTCAAGGAGTGGAGCACTCTTAGGAGAAAATGTAGGTACAAAGTATATCAGTTTATAAAGTGAAGAACCTCCCAGAGCCTACTGCTATCAGCTGTCACTGTTCTTCACAAGCAGGCAGTTATTGTATTTAGCTTGCTTTTCTGATTGTGAACAAAATAATACAATTATTTAATTACTTTATTTTATTATTAGTTATTTTAATGCAATTATTTACTTGTAGATCGTTAATTATTACTATTATTATTTACTTTAATACAATTCTTTACTTGTCAGTATAGAGATTAAGTTTCAGTCACAAGTTGTTTTGTGTGCTTCCGTTTCCATGAAGAACACACATTAAGAGAAAATGAGCTAAGAAAATTCCATCTTCTCTGATGAGAGAAGCCATTTATCAGACTGGCAAGTTTTACTTACAGCAGTAAATACACAGAGCAGTAAATTACACAAAGTAGCAAGAATAATGTACCTTGACCCGAACAGCTCCAAAACTGAGTGCTTAAAATTTGATGTAGATTTCTCTGGAACAGGTTTATGGCTGCTTTGCCGTCAACACGATAAGAGGAGAATGGGGATGCTGAGATCCTCTTCACAGTGCTTTTCACACTTGGAGAAACGGCGAGCGGCCGGTGATGGCAATGCAGAGAAGGCGGGGCGGAGGCGCGCCGGCAGAGCTGCTGCTGCCGGGCACTCGGGTCACCGTGTCCCCGCGGGGCAGGGCCGCGCTGTGCCCAGGCGCTCCCCCAGCCGTGTCTCGGTCTGCCCGGGGCTGTCACGGCACCCAGCGGCTCGGTGCCTGCCGGGGCTCCCCAGCGCCCCCGCTGCGCTCCCGAGGCCGCGGGCCGGGCAGCGCCGCCCCTTCCGCGCCGAGCACAGCGGCTCCCAGCACAGCCCGCTCCTCACAGAGCACTCGACCCTGAGCACGGCGCCGCCTTGCTGCTCTGCTACCTCGGCGCTTCGGAAATTCACTTGCGGGCCTCCGGTTCGTGTAGCCCAACATGGGTGTTAGGACATACTGCTGTAGAGCCACAGAGGCACTGAAGCTGAAAAAGCCCTCTAGGATTAACAAACCATTACACAGTCCCCACGGGAATGCAGCAAGCAAGCTAAGAATAATTCCAGTAAAAGCATTTTGATGTAATCTGCTAATCCAGTTCGTATTGGAAAACAAATAGCAACGATCGATTTACTTTGGTGCAGCCACCAATACTAGTGATTTAGACTGTTTGCAGCTGGAATAATAACAAAATAAATATTTTACGCCAGCCAGCTCCCACACCATCAACTATGATTTATTTAGTCATTTATGGAATAACCTCTTCTTCAAGTCCACTGGACTAGAATCTCTTGTTAATTAAATGTCATTGCAACGTTCCCCACATGGTTTTAGAAAGTTCCACTAACCAGCCCAATATGCAGCAAATCCTGTTATGTGGTCACTGTTGTTATCACCCTCAACAGGGCACAGACCACATCTATACCAATTTTAACTGCTGCTCTGGTTTTAATGACCTCAGTCTCATCAGTGACAGTTTTCAAGTTGCAGATGAACAGTGCCCAGTTCCACAGCACAAATTCACACACTAGTCCTTCTGCTTCATCTTCAAGGCAAGATCTGTCCCACTCAAAACCCCAAGAACAAAAGTCAAACAAAGAGAAGGCAGCAAAATGAAGGGAAATAATTTATTAGATTTCACAAGCAATCTAACATACATTTATGATGTAAGTCTTGTGATATTTAAAGATATGTGGAATCTTTAAGACAGGAAAATTTTTATTCTCTGCCTTAAATACTTCAGAAATGCTACTACGCACAGTTCAAGAGTCCTGATGATTATACTGCTTCTTCCCCAGCTTGGTAATACTTGAAAGAGATGGAACACAAAAGGGACCTGGAACATCACAAAGGCATGTTAAAAGTAAGAACTATCAAAGAATAGCAGTGTTATACCGGCTTTTGACAACTAAATTAAAAGATGCTTAGTGTTTTAAAAAGTGCTTAAAGTCTGTGAAAAATACATCTGAGAAATGCAGGCTGTATTAATTATATATTATAGAAAGTTAAACAGTAATGTAGTATGAAACCCCCAGGAAATGTAAGTCACTAACAACAACACTACCTCAGTGCAGAGAGCAATCTAACAAAACCCAAACATCCAACAAAAAGGCAGCAGTGACTATAAGTTGATTATTAGTCCAGCTTCAAATATTTAATTGCAATATATTGTTAATTTTCTTCTTCACTCAAAAAAGACAAAGTAAGGAATGCATAAACTAAATCAACTCCAGATTGCTTCTCATGTACCAGGACAACAATAATCATCAAATAATCTATAATACTGGTCAACCCCTTAATATTAAGGCTGCTCTGCAATGTATTTTAGCTAACATATTATTATCTTAATATGTATTTAAAGAAAAAGGGCAGCTTGGTCAGTGTGAGCTCAGCACAGCTTCACACAGATCAGCTGGTATAAGCTAGAACTGTTCCACTAAGGAACAGGACCATGAATTAGTAGTGTATCTGAGGAAGAAGGTGAAGGCCACCTTTTAGGACTAAGAACCTTCATTGTGTCTATTCACACAACACAGACAACTCATTGGTTTCTTTTTTCCCCCCTGAAAAAAATTGGCTTTTTAGAATTATTAGATTACCTCAAACTTAAAGCATGTTACCTCCTCCCCACACCTACTCTATAATGAAAACTTAAGATGCAGTTGAGTGCTACAGGAAACATTGCACAAAAAAGGATACAACAAGAAAGGATACACTCTGCATGACAGTATTACTGCAGTATTTACGCAGGAATGTTTCTAAAGAAGAACAGCAGAATGTGGTTTAATTTTACTTGATTCTCAGTATTGCACACACAACTTTATGCTACCTAGCAAAAAAAAAGCAAATATGCCTCTTTGATAAAAAACAGTTCTAACCCTTATGAGATTTAATGAGGGATAATGAGTCCATCAACACTAAACTTCATATTCAAAAGTAAATACATTTTTTGATAACTTGAGCTATTAGGACACCAGCAGATTTTTCCATCTCCTGCAAGACTTTGCATTTTACAGACTCACTTTATTCCCATCAGGTCCAAAACTCCATAATGTTTCCCTTTAATGTGAGCTTTCAAATCACTTCTTCCCTAGGAAGAAGCTGGAGACCTCTCAACATCAGTTTCTTCCACATAACTTTTCTCCCAAGAAGTTGTATTTTAGCTACAGGAAAAGTCACTTTAGGTGAACTTTTTGCCAGTCCATCAATAAAAAGGTATCTCAGCCAGCAAGGAGTTCTGCAGTATATTTATAAACCATATGTATTGTTTTATCAAAAAAAAAAAAAAAAAAAAAAAAAGCCCATGGTAGAAAAAAAAATTTAGAAAAACAAAAACAAAGCAAAACAAACAAAAACCCACAAAGCAAAGCAAAAAAAAAAAAAAAAAGAAACCAGAACAAAAAAAAAAACAACAAAACAAAACCCCAACAACCCTAGACTCAGGTTTTTATCATGGAATTTTGCATCATAAATGAGCATCCATCAGAATATTCCAGCAGGAACAGAAAAATATGCAGAAATAGGGTTCAGCTTAACCATTACTTGGGAAATGCAACACATATTTTTAGTTAAAGCTGATGGATCTTTAGAAATCTAAGTAATTCCATGGCATATTGTGATGATTACAACATAAACAGTACAGGTGAGAAGCTCTGCCCATGAACTGAACACCAGGGACACTTGTAAGATGGTAACTTGTGGAAGACTTTCAGGTGCACAAGTAAACCTTGCCTAATTATGGTTTGCTCACCCTAGAAAAAGCTTCTGAGTTGGCCATCAACACAATAACAACACCTTGTTATTTCTTTATGCAACTCAAGTGTTTAGCATGTTTAATGAATTCAGAATTAATGTATTTTAATTAGTTGAAAAGACATGGAATTCCTAAAAGAATAAAAGTGCTCAGACTTCATCTATCAGTCTCTCCAACAGCTAAAATGCTTCAATTTTTCTAAAAGTAAGAAACCTTAGTACTCTTATTACATACTAGGTAATATACAAATAGAAGTTTTTTCTAACAAGAAAGGAGTGAGAAAAAAGACTGAAATACTCTCATAAATACTTTATCCCAATAGAACACTTTAGCCAAGGCTCTCTTCTCTCTTTTCAATGACCAGTACCAAAGAAATCCTATAAAAAAAAAGTGTTCTTTGACAAGATAGATTTTACTAACCACAAACAGTAACACAAAATAGGAAGGAAGACCCAATAGCATCTCAGCTACGAGGAAAACAAGCTTAAATCTGATTTTAAAAATCCTTAGACAATAGATAGAATGAAGAACCTACAATTAGAGTAGCTGTTAGAAATACTACCATCACAATAACCACTCTGTGGGCTTTACAGACAATTTGTAAAAATAAAAAACAACTGTTCACATTCTTTATTTCAAATTCAGGTTTTCTTCAGAGTAAGAAGGATCAAGGTCCAGATTAAAAACACATTATGGGTTAAGTAATGTTTCACAGGCACTCAAGCTAAGATTTCAGTTAATTTTGTTTTAAGCAGAGGCATAACCAGAGTGATCTCAACTGGAGCCAGAAATTAAGGCCAATGCCCTTTAAATTTGAACTAGCTCATGTATCAGAGGGTGCAGATTGAGAAATCAATGCTTTTTATTCTTGCACCATTTAATTCACATGGTCATTTGCAAATAAAACTAAAATAAAACACGAAATATGTAAGTGAAAAATAAGAAAGGACTTTTAATCAAAAAAAAAAGTGCTATACAATCAAAAAGTGACAGTTCCAGGTGAAAAACCAGTCTAGAGACCACTTGTTCTAACAAAACATTTCTTATGACAGACCTAACCAAGTCAAAAACCTTGTATTTATTTTATATACGGTCTTTGCAGGATCAAAGATGCAAAAATATGAAAATACGAATTTTGTTCTTAAATAAAGCACTTTTACTTTCCTATTTCAGAGGAGTTGCCTCTGTTTTTTTCAGCTACCATAAGCAGTGCACTATGTTATGCTGACTGATTTTCTTAAGGCATTTTCTATTCTGCAGGACATTATGACAACAAAACTAGAGATTGGCAGAGATTACAAAGAATCTAATGCAAATGCTTGAAGAAAAGGATACAACCACCATGGGTTTTTCAAATAGGACATATCCATTTGCTTCCTTTAGTGCTTTAGCAGCTGCTTTCTCATTCGGCAGCCCAATGAATGCCTGTCCCTTCATACGGCCTTCTTTCATCAAACGGATGTCAAACCTAGGGGCACAGGGCAGAACTGGAATTACTCATGGCCAACAGACCTGGCACATTTCACAGCACAAATGCATTCTCATGCTTCAGGTGGGAGAAACAGAAGCAAAGCCTACAAGGAGGCATGATGTCCTTGGAGACCATTTTGCTTGGAGATCCATTTACTGAAAGGTAATATTAAACTTCAGGATGGAAAATTGATGTGCAGTACTACTAAATAGGACATATGCAAAATGATCAAATACAAATTTTATAAGCGTGTGAGTATCAGATCATTTGAGGCCAAAATTCTACTGAATTGTGTAGGACTAGAAAAATCTTCTTACTAGTTTTTTGTGTCTACCTAGATAAAAAAAGACAAAGGGAAAAATGAAAGTGCATTTCATTTGTGGCAGTTGATTTAATTCTTGTTAATCAACACTACAACTGACATGCAGCATACACTTAGTTTATTGCTATTGATAGGAAATATTGTCAGGGGAGAGAAAAGGTGTTTTTTAAGGTGATTAAAGAGTGATGAACTGTAATATGATAAAATGTAAATTTTATCTTACTTATACAAAGAAATCTGCCCATGAAGTCCATTAGGCAGTAGAGTAGCACTTCAAAAGAAGACACGGATGGATCAACAAAGTCATGTTCAAAGCAGACCAGATAAAACATTTAAGAGGTGTGTTGAGAGGATCATCTTGTAATTATAGTGCAACTGAAATGACCTCAATGGTCTTATCCAACCCTCTGATCTCTAAGTGTGGGATAACAGAACATGGCATTTGAGAACAGAAGGCCACCTGTGTCTCCAGAAGATGAGGATTTTTCCCAAGTGAGCAGACATGTGAAAGGGCAGTTGTATTTCACCTATAACAAATAGGATGATAGTGATCATGGCTGAATTATGGGGTTTCCTTCTTTTAGAAAAAAACCCACAGCCCTCCACAGTGAAGTTACATCCCTTCTCTAGTTTCTCAGCTTTGTAAATATGCTGTAGATGTCTTAAGATAAACCTTGTCCAGTCTCATGCAAGGTGAAAAAATTT